>NC_089373.1:4210310-4511047 GCF_033870435.1 Sordaria macrospora | reverse complement strand
GCTCCAATTCCGCCGCACGGGCAGCAGCTGTGTGGATCGCCTTGAATACCACAAGAAACGCCTCGACGCGCGCGCACAATTGCACCCCGCAGCCACCCATCATCATCCCCGTCATTGTCGTCGTCCAGCGTTGAGCGCATGTGGCGCGTTGCCCTTGTTATTGTTGTCGCGGCATGAGATATTGATTGTAGCTTGCTTTTGCAGTGGTACTGGCTACATCGGGTCCTTCACCACCCTCGCCCTCCTCGAGAACGGCTACGATGTCGTCATTGTCGATAGTCTCCTCAACTCGTCCCAGGCCGCCGTAGACCGCATCGAGCTTATTTGCGGCAAGCGTCCTACCTTCTACCAGGTCGACATCACAGACGAGGCCGGCCTCGACAATGTGTTTTCCAAGCACCCCGAGATCGACAGCGTTATTCACTTCGCCGCCCTCAAGGTACGTTGCATGTCTGCTGTTACCCGATGCCATGTCCGTTTTGTGTCTGCGCGGTGTGACCATTAGCTAACAATTGTCCCGTGCGGACCTGCAGGCCGTTGGCGAGTCTGGGGAAATCCCACTCGAGTACTACCGTGTCAATGTCGGCGGCAGCATCACCCTGCTCCGTTCCATGGCCAAGCACAATGTTCCCAACATTGTCTTCTCATCCTCCGCCACTGTCTATGGTGATGCCACCCGTGTCCCTGGCATGATTCCCATTCCCGAGAGCTGCCCCATTGGTCCCACCAACACATACGGTCATACCAAGGTGATGATCGAGACCGTCATTTCTGATCATATCGAGGCTGAGAGGAGGAAGGCCAAAAAGGCGGGCAAGCCCTTCGAGCAATGGAACGGCGCTCTGCTCCGCTACTTCAACCCCTGCGGTGCTCACCCCAGCGGCATCATGGGTGAGGACCCCCAGGGTGTCCCTTACAACCTCTTGCCTTTGCTTGGCAAGGTAGCGACTGGAGAAAGGGACAAACTTTTGGTCTTTGGTGACGGTGAGTAGTCCCACCTGAATGAGGCAGTCTTGAACCAGATGACAGGATGCTAAACTTTATACAACAGACTACGCCTCCAAGGATGGCACTGCGATTCGCGACTACATCCACGTCCTCGACCTTGCCAGCGGTCACCTTGCCGCCCTCAACTACCTCCGCGAGAAGAAGCCTGGTGTCAAGGCTTGGAACCTCGGTTCCGGTCGTGGCAGCACGGTGTTCGAGATGATTAAGGCCTTCAGCAAGGTTGTTGGTCGTGACCTGCCCTACCAGGTTGTCGAGAGGAGACACGGCGACGTGTTGGATCTGACTGCCAACCCCGCGCTCGCCAACGAGGAGCTCAAGTGGAAGACAAAGCTCACCCTGGAGGACGCATGCGCCGATCTATGGCGCTGGGTGGAGAATAACCCCAAGGGTTACCGACAAGATCCGCCGGCCGAGCTCTTGGAGAAGCTCAAGGCCAGCAAGGCCGCCAAGAACTAAAAAAGAGGCTCTTGGGCTCTTATGTTGCTTTCACGACCACCTTTTTTGATCATTCACACGCATCACATTCTGGCTTCTATCGTTTTGGTGCTTCTGGGTCGCATCACACTGTTATAACAATTCCCCCTTTGGTTTATTCCCCCATTTTTTCTGTTACGACTGTGTTATGATTCCTTTCGCTACGTTGGCAGGTATTGCTCAAGTTCACGACACCCCCTCGATTATACGTAATCAACCTTCATAGATAGCATCTCATAGAAGAATTCGGAGGTGAAATTCTGCATGAATTCTACATGCCAGCATGTCTCCAATGTTCTTCATTATTATACTGTCAGGTTTTATTATGGTTGTGGGAGGAAGAAAATGCAAACTAAATTATGCCAGTTTCCATCAGACCTTCAACAACAGCTTGCCCGTGGTCTTTCTTCCCTCCAAATCGCTATGCGCACGCGCGACCTCCTCGAGGGGATAAACCTCATGGACCTTGATCTTGACCTTCTCAGACTTGATCAGCTCAAACAGCTCCGTCGTCCACCTCTCCCACTCCTCCGGCGTAACAATGTACCCGAACAGAACCGGCCTCATCACCTTTACGTTCTTGGCACCCAACCGCAAGATATCCAACGGATCCACCTTCCCGGACGCATTGCCAAAGCTCACAATCAACCCCTTCCTCGCGATAATCTCCAAATCCGCATCAAACGTCGCCTTACCCACGCCGTCAAAAATCACATCCACACCCTTCCCATTCGTAATATCCTTAACCCTCTCCACCACATTCTCGCTCTTGCTATCCACGGTCCACTGCGCGCCCGAGCACCGCGCCAGCTCGCATTTCTCCTTGCCACCAGCAGTAGCAATCACCTTGGCGCCCATAACGCTCAGGATCTGCACCAGCAGTGAACCCGTGCCGCCGGCGGCGGCGTGCACCAGCGTCCACGGGCCCTCGGAGATACCCAGCTTCTGCTCGATGCCCGCTGCTTCGCGCACAAACGTCAAGGCCGTGAGACCTTGCAGGAGGGCGGCGGCGGCGGTTTCCGAGGAAATCCTTTCGGGCAAGGGGCCGACGGCGCGCGCGGCGGAGACGGTGGTGTACTGCGCGTAGGTGGCGTCGCTGAGATAAACTACGCGGTCACCCGGAGAAAAGCGGGGGGACTTGGAAGCGACGACGGTGCCGGCGGCTTCTTTGCCGGTTATCAGCGGGTAGGAGCCAGTGGAGGGGGGGTAGAGGCCTGTTCGGAAGTAGCTTTTTAAGAAAGTTAGTTTGGGGAGTTTACTGGGGTGAAAGGTGGAAGAGGGGGGTAAACAAGACATACGTATCAATATAGTTAACACCAATGTACTCGTTCTTGACCAGGACTTCGCCCTCCTTGATTTCCGGGACGGGCAGGTCGGTCTTGTACTGGAGGACGTCGACACCGCCGGGCTTTTCGATGACGACGCCGGACATGGTCTTTGGGATTTCGGACGCCATTTTGGAATCTGTCTTTTAGTGATTTTGGCTTGGGAGCTGTGATAGTTTGCGCTGGTGGTTGGTGGGTGAGATGCTGCGGTGGTGTTCGGACGGATGAACGGCGCGGGGAACTTGTGATGGTGGTGGTGGTGGTGGTGGTGGTGGTGGTGGTGTAAATGCGGGGAAGCGGGAATTCGCGGCGGCGTTGGTGTTGCGGGAAGAGAGGAACGGTTCGTGAAAGTAGTAAAAGTAGCAAACCGACGGCGACGATGGGATGAACTTGAGGGGGTCAACAAGTTTAAAAGGGGAAGAACAACAAGCCAACTAGTACTACGACTCCGGTTGTGGACCGCGATGAGTGTTGATGGTGGAGATAATGTCGGTGTTTGCCATCATCGGTTTTGAATGTCTCGAACCTTGTTGGCCCCCTTGGTTCGGGTTGGCCCCACGACGACCCTATTCTAGAACGCGAGTTTTCATCATGCGGGCAGGTATGATACCGGTAAGGCTCTCAGCTCACACTGGACTGACTCGCCGGGTGAGAACGGAGAAAGGCGGGAGTCGTATCACGTCAATCTGTTGGTTTGAACGTGATGCGATATAAAGGTAACCACCAACAACTATCCTAAAAGGGCAGACCGAATCCTCTATATCCGACCGTTTCCAAACGAATGGTTCTGCGCTCTGTTGTTGACTGAGAGTCCATGTATTGCTTCGTCTATCCAATGCCGAACCGAACCGCATTGCGATATTTCGTACTGATAAAAGATAAGAGAGGCCGATGATGTAATCGAAGACACTAGAGGTACTTGTAGGTAAATATCGCGAAGCCGATCTGGACTCCTACCCGGTGTTAGTCGGCTTCGGATTGAACATCCAATCCTCATATTGCTTGCATAAAGAACATTTCGGACATTGATTGTTCATCCTATGGTAAGACGGAGTATCGGAGGAGAGCCAATATCAAATCCGGCAACATCTCTTTGAACGAGTCGCGGTGTGTCTTGGGTCCCTTCCGTCCTTCTTGGCGCTATTGTTCGGTATCGGAATCTCGGAGTGGAGAAGCTGGAGGGGAATGGATCCGCAGCTCCCGTCCGGATTGAACGTCGCTCCCCGTCGTCCATTTCCAACAACCTCAGTTCCGTTCTTTGTTCAAACCAACAATGACGGGTATCAGGGCTTGAAGTCGTGGTATACCTAGACGAGCGTCGGCGTCTGCTCATCCAGTCCATCTCTTGGACTAACCTAATATACTTCCTCGCCGGGCAAGACAAGACCACTTTTGGCCAGTGTTGCGATTGTGATCACTAACAATATCTGTGACTTGTACAGAAAAGCCCTCAGGTCACTCTGACATTGGACGTCGGGAGGCATATATCTTGTACTGCGCTGTAGCCGGTGCAAAAGCCTGTTAGTCTCGGCCAAGTGGCCGTGGTCCTGCACTAACAATTTCCCCAGCGTTATCGTATCTGCAGTCCGCCTTGTCGTTTTCCATCCCGTTCGTCTCTTTTTTTCTCTGGCGCCCACTTCTTCAGCTCAGGCACGGATGGCTTGAAGCTTTTCATCCTATCCATCAACCAAAACTCAAACGCCACGTCTCTTCGCAAGTCGCACACCTCACATCTCATCTGTCAGCTCGTGTTGGTCTGTGATGAATGCCTACCCATCCACAAGGCATCCAATTCCAATATGCCATCTCCCAACCGTGTGCATCGGATGCTTGCGCTCTGGCCTGCACTGCGGCATCAATGCACTCGTCAATGACAGGAGAATGACAAATCTCTAAATGGATTCCCAGATTCTTTGGATGAGCGGCAACAGATCATTGATAGACAGGGGCAGTACCTGGCACTAATAGAAGGGAAGCCGTGGTCTGAGTGGACAGAGCCCCGCGGCCATGCCCAGATATTTGAGGCTGTGCCACAAAGAGCCTCGCAAGCGTTTTGTTGATCATCGACTCTTGTCACTCCCCAAGCGCGCGTCCGCCACGAGAGGGGGAAAGACTGGCCGAGATCGCCTCTACACCACGCTAGAGACCCGGTAGGGATAGGCCGCGGCTCGCGGGTACTATCTTTGGACGACGGTGGCTTTCATTCATTCAGCTGCTCTCCGCCAAAGGTGCCTGATGAACCAATATGTGCTGGCCCGCACTGGGCTAGGAGCTATAGGTCTACGGCTAGAGCTCCTCTCGTGGTGTTTCAGAATGCGCAATAGAGTAGTAGGTATTCGTGCCCAAGCATCCAAGTGGAAGTGGTGGACTGTTTGTTTTTCACAATATTTTTCCCCTTCTCAGAACATTCCCCAGAACAACTGAATACTGTATGCGATTTCCAATCCTCCCGGGCCATTCTACGTTACAGGGCATTACCTAAGCGGGCAGGCATTCGACCAACACCGCCCCGCGCACCACGTCACCGGTCCTGGATATCAACTGTTTGCCAAAGAGCGGCACGTAGACGAGGCTCAAAATCTCGTCCCTTTGTTCGACTTGAACCCTTTCTACGCCCCAGCCAAGCTATCATTCCATCGGTTCCCATCCGTGAACAGCTACATTTGCCTTGAGCGTCCGCCTGCTTACGACCGGGAAACTTCTTGCCCAGTTGGTCGCATGTTGGAGGCTCACATATAGGCCTGATTCTTTTTCCTTTGCATGGATATGCGACCTTGAACCAACCTCACCCAATTACAGCGGCACCGGGCCGATATTCCCTCCCGTGATCCGGCCGTATTCCCAAAACACCCACCTGTGAACCTTCGATCACAACCGAGTCAAAATGGCAGCTATGTCGCCCCAACGCCCACAGGATAATCGGCGGGTCCGATTACTAGAGCTCGCTGCCTCCGTTGGTGTTACAGAACTACCGCCTCTCCCGCCACTCCCTCCGATTAAATTACCTAGCCCGAGCCCACAAGACGATTTGCAAGCAGAAGAGCTTCTCCGACAACGACGAGCAGCTGAGAACCCCGAAAGTTCACAAAGTACGCTAAAACGAGCGTTCTCATCAACCAAGAAGCCATGGGAAGCCAAGGAAATCTTCGACGTCCTCGACAACCATGTCGCCTCGGGGGGTTCGCCTGCTGTCGCAAACACGCTCATCAAAAAACTGCTCGAACTTGGGGGAAATCCGAACATCAAAGCTCCCAAAGTCAGCAGATCAGGTTCCCTTCTCTCCAGAAGAAAGAGCTTGGAGACTTTGGAACGCAGTCAGATATTGCAGAGGGCAATCCAGAACCGTCAACTGGATATGATTGCCATCCTGGCCCATTACGCGGACGATCTTACCCTCGGCACAGCATTGCCCGACGCAATACGCTCCAAAGATCTTAGAATACTTGGTTTACTTTTACAACGCGGCGCAAACTCTGCTCAGTCACAGAATGCCCAGATTGAATTTCGCCAACTGTGTATCGCTGGCGGTTATCCGGACCTTGTTGGTCTGATTCTCCAGTCTTCGGGCGGGTTTTCGTCGCAATGGCTCTCCCTATGTCTCATAGACGCCGCCCGAAAGGGATGTTTGCAGACAGTCTGGAGACTGAGCAGGTCAATCGCGGATGCCGACTTCGACACAGCCACGGCTCTCAGGACAGCGATAGCACAGAGCAGAGTTGATATTGCACTGGCCATCTTGACTGGAATACAGCCACCTACACCTGGAGGGGCGGGTCTGATGGAGAGCTTCAAACAGCTTCTCGACCAGTCCATTGGTCCCAATGAGAAGCTGTTCTTCACAGAAGCGCTCATTTGCGCCGGTGCCCCTGGCGATATGGTAGCCGTCGCCTTGCAACAAGCGTGCGAAGCCGAGAATATCGACATGGTTCATCTTTTGGTCGAAAATGGAGCTTCGGTCGAGTACCAGGATGCCAAGGTACTATGTGATACCATTGCAAAAGGAAACTGCAATCTTCTTCAGCTACTGCTAAACGATCAAACGCGTTTGAATCATATCCTGGCCTCCCGGTGCGTTGGCGTGATTCCGACCACAATCAGTCCAGAAAACCGATATGCATTTCTCAACATTCTGTTGCGAAAAGGTGCCGGAGGCACTGCATTAGGCGATGCTCTCATTGCTGCTGTGAGGGCTGGAGACATGCAGTCAGTAGATCTATTACTTACGCCATACTTCCCCGAAGATACCGTTCCGGAAGGGAAGCCCCGAAAGGGCTCGCTTCAGATGAAGCACTCCCGGCATGAGGTGGCCTCCGTGGACCACTTGAATGGCATGGCTTTGAATAACGCGGCCATGATGGTGAACATAGATATGGTGAAGAAACTCCTAACAGGAAAGCCGTCCCCAACGACACTGGAACTGGTATTCCCACAGGTCAAGAAGCTGGCTGCGAACGAACGATATCTCATTACCGAGGCTTTCTTGGCCGCTGGACTTTCTGGACCCTGTCTATCCGTTGCTTTGACGGAGGCCATTGAAGAACAACACCCTAGACGAGACGATAGGTTTATTTCCCTTCTTTTACGCTACACTGAAGTCACCCACTCCGATAACGATTCTGGGATTTTGTCCTCCATTGCCGTGGGGGATGTGCCACTCTTACGCAAAATGCTCAAGAGACCACTCACAGCTCAAACGTCCGCGGCGGCTATGGTCAAAGCCATGGCGATCAATAATCAAGAAGTTCGGTACACAATCGTGGAGCTGTTGCTTCAGGCAGGCTCTGGTAGGGAAGGGGACGAAGTATCCGCGGCGCTGTCGCTGTTGCTAGCTACCCAGCCCCTTGATGTTCAGCTATTCTCTCTGCTTCTAAAGCTCAGTAATGTGGATGCCAACTTCAAAGACGGCGAGCCTGTCACTCTCGGTATGCTTGACTTAAACCCCCTTTTCTTATGAGTGATGATGTGTTTCTGACTGTTCGCAGCTGTCCGCGACCCTGATCCCGCCATCCTCGAGCTTGTTGTCCAGTACGGAAAGCCGACTCCTGAGACAGTGAATCGCGGCCTCGATGATCTCTCGAAAATGCCAACCACAGCTGCAAAGGCCGCCAAGATGTCTCTTCTCCTACGCCATAACAAACAAAAAGACCACCTGGATGTTCTTCTCTACAACGAGGTCCAGACCATCCTTCAAACACCGCTTGATACCCGCAACTATGATGTCGTCGGGACTCTTCTCTCAGCCGGTGCAGACATCAACGCCCACACCGCCGCCGCATTTTGCTGCGCCGTAAAGACCTCTAGCACACTACTGACAGACCTAATGCTGAGCTATAAGCCAACACCAGACTCCCTAGCAGCGGCCCTTCGGCATTCGCTTAACATACTGATCCCCAGTGACCGTCAAGACTTCACCCGCAAACTCGTCGAAGCCGGAGCCCCGGCTTCAGAAGTGAACAGGGCGCTGAACTACGCTTTACATGCGCACTCTTCCGACTACCAACTCATCGAAGTCTTATCAGCCTACGCCGACTCGACAGATGGCAAAGCGCTCGGTTTCGCGGTAGAGAAGCAGGATGCCCAAGCAGTGGAGTTGATCCTGGCCAAGTCCTCGCGAAAATATCCCGCGACGGTCCTCAACACCACTTTCACTCAAGGCGTCAAGCTCAAGGATCCCGAGATCTGCGCATCGCTGCTCAAAAGGGGTGTATCCGGCTCTGAAATATCTGACGCACTCATCGCAACGTCGTCCGACGGGAACCTACCGCTTGTGAATCTCTTGATGAGTCACGGCGCCAATCTCGAGCACCAAGAAGGCCAAGCGATAGTCGAAGCCTGCAAGAGCGCCGCCATCCCTGTCTTGGGCGCGCTTTTACACCCCACGGCTCAAGTCAAGAAACACACTTTGGTCAAAGGGTTCGAGGCAGCTAGCGTCAGCGTCACGGAGCTCAAGGACCGCACGGAGGTCTTTCGCATCCTTCTGGAAAGAGGAGTCGCCGGCGAGGCCGTGGACAGACAGCTCATTGCCGCAGGGACGTATGGCGACGAGGGCGAGCCTCTGGTGCGCTTGTTGCTTGCTTATGGGGCGGATCCTGACTTCAACTCTGGCGAAGCCATTTGGAACGCCACGAGGGGCGCAGCGCTGAAGAGTCTCAAGTTAATGTTGGGTGTCGAAAAGGCAAACGAGCGGCAGAAGAGGCCATCGCAAGATACCTTGCTCAAGTCGCTCAAGGCCAGCCGAAAATTGAGCCAGGAGGCAAGGTATCAAGTTACCGAATGGCTGTTTGCCGCAGGGCTGGAGCCATCGGAGGATGTGCATACTGCGTTGCATAGGGCTGTGAAGGAGGGCGAGCCTGATGTTCGCTTGATTAAGCTTTTGCTGTCGCACGGTGCTTCGCTGTTGATGAATGGGTGTGAGACGCTGATTGATGCGACTCAGTCATTTAGGGTTGATGTGCTGGAGGCTTTGTTGACGGTGGATATTCCTGGAAAGGATGTCTCGTGGACTTTTCAGCATGCCTTTACTCCAGAGACTGTTGAGACTTGGATGACGGAACAAGGCTTCCAGGTTGCGCAGATGTTGCTGGAGAAGATAGGCGCTGAGGTTGGTGGCGAGCCTTTGTTCCCGGCTTTGAATGTTGCTGTCGACCTATACGGGACTGAAAAAGATGCACTGGCGCGACAGTTCGCGACACTCCTGTTACAGCACGGGGCCAGCGTCACTTGTCAGGATGGGCTCGTACTGCAGAAGGCGGCTAAGACGGCGGATTCGGAACTCATACAGCTGATTCTGGATCAGGGTCCAGACTCTCACTCCGTTTCTATGGCTTTTCCTCATATCTTTGACGCAGATCTTTCAGAGGATGAGATTTTGTCATTGATTGAGTTTTTCATTTGCTACAATAACGAGGGAGAGAGGCTGGATGTGATGGTTCCAACTTCTCCGCCGATCCTACTCCGTGCGCTCGACAAGTATCCTCGGTCAGAGAAGCTGCTCCAGACGCTTCTGGATGCGGGTTACTACCACGATCAGCTCACTACCATGAGAGTCATGGAGGAAGGTGATGAAGAACAGGTGAATCTGCTACTCTGGGCATTGAGTCAACCTCAAAAGCGTATCAGCAGCACTCCCATAAGTCTCCTTATCGACAGAGGGGCAAAGGTCAATTTCGAGACACGAGTGTCGAAACAGACCCCGCTCATGCTGGCCATAAAACACCGACGACCAGACCTGGTCAAGGAACTTCTGCTCGCTGGTGCGGATATAGATGTTGCTGATGCTGGGGAAAACACTCCAATGTCACTAGCTACTGCGATCGGGGGTGAACTGAGCACAGAAATGATGAGGATGCTCCTGGCTGCTGGACCCTCTATGAACGACGGTTCCTTGCATAACGCCGCAAGGAAGCTCAACCTTGATGCCGTCATAATCCTGATTGAGAATGGACACGACCCCGACTTCCCCAGCATCATCCACGGCGGCCGTTCCGCGCTGGGAGAACTCTGCCTCAACGCCGCCGAAGCCGGGCCCCTTTCCTCCTCCCAAGAAAAGAAAATGGAAAAAGTCATCGCCGAACTAATCAAACAAGGCAGCGACCTCGCCGTCCCAGACAACGGCGGAAAATCCATCCTTCTCCTCGCCCTGCACTCCACCGACCCCCTCCCCATCACCCGCGCCCTCCTCAAAGCTGGCGTCTGGAAAACCATCAACAGCCCCGACCACCAATGGACCGACGGAACATACACCTACTCCCCCACGCAATACCTCCTCCGCATCCTGCCCCCAAACAGCCGCGACCGTTCCGCCCTCCTCGACCTCCTCAAGTCCTACCGCTGTCGAGACGTCTACTACGCCAACGACGGCCCGCAACCCGAGGGCGCCGTGAACCTGCCCCCCGAGCTCCTCCGTGCCGAACGCGAACGCCGCGCCCGCGCCGAGCGCATTGCCAAGGAGACGGAGGAACACCACATTGCCATCGCGCGCACCAAGGAGATTGCCACGATGCAAAACAAAATCTTCCAAGCGCGTGCCGAGCTCGAAGACTCGCGCATCCGCCGACAGCGGGACGAGGAAATAGAAGCCGTGCGCAGTCGACAGGCTGTCGAAGAGGAAGGGTTCGCGGCGGAACTCCAGCGCCGGAAAGCGGAGCGTGAAGCGAGCATGAAACATGAGCGCCAGTTGCTCGAGGCAGGCCTGACGCGCGCGAGGCTGGTGAGCGAGGCGGAGCTGGAGATGGAGGAGAGGAAGCAGGGACAGACTAAACAGTGGGAGCAGCAGAGGTTGCAGGCGGCGAAACAGCTGAGTGGGGTTAGGGTGCAGGAACGCAGGGAGATGGAGAGGATTGAGGCGGTTAGTGATGCGCGGATGGTGAAGCGGTTGGGGGAGCATAAGAAGTTGGTGGAAAGCCAGGAGAGGTTGGCGAGGAGTCTGAATGGGGCGGTGCCGAATGGTGCGAATGGGAGGAGGACGGTTGGGTACATCACTGGGGAGCTGGATTGATGTAACAGGGAGGTTCGAGGATTATGGTGGTGATGATGGTGATGGTATTTGTGGGATTGCGGTCATAATGTCGAGTTGTAAGGCATTCTTGGGGTGCGTTTATCTTGAGGGGACTTCCAGATTGGTCTGACATCTCGGGCATTGCTCCATATGCGTCGCAAAGAGTCGCAAATCCACATAAGCGTTTGGTGGTTCTTGATCACGGTATCTCGTCTGAAGTTTTGCCCCCATTTGTTTTCGTCTCTTGGCAGGAGCTTCTTTCAGAAAACGGTGAACTCTGTGGAACGTTTGGATTGAAGAATTGAGTCCACTTGGTACCTCCCCTCTAGAGGTAGGAAAATGAAGTGTTGGGATGTTGGGTTTTGCCGGTGAAGACGCTATCACTATTGAAACCACCCTGGTCTGGCTCACCTTCGAGTCAGCAGGGCTTTAGTGAAGTATCAACCGGCAAGTGCCACATGTTTTGCGAGATTTTGGGTTCACCTTGCTCACTCCCCTGGGTCGTCACTTCCCTTTTTGTCAGAAATGGTAGGTATCATGTCGCCCCAAAGATCCCAGAGATGAATGGACAATTGGAAGATGCGATGTGTTTCTGGCGCTAAAGGGTGTTATAGTGGGAAAGAGCACACGACCACCTCAAGAAGTGGAAAAAAATAAATTGACTCGGTACACCTGCCTCTGCGTGGTAAGACGTGGTCTTAAGAGAGCCTTTCTCCTTGCTCCCACCATGCCCCCAGCCATGCATTTTTTCGCTGCCTAAATGTACTTCTTCTGCTCAGGAGTTTCCTGTCTCACGCTACTTTCAACCTATCATCACCTTTCCCGTCGATACCAAGAATCCTCCTGGGTGGCCGTCCACCAGCGAGGCTTGCAACATCTACCAACTTGGTGGTGCTGCCTCGACAAGCACCACGACGTCTTCCGGACGAGAGTCGATACGCCTTTCATCTTGATATTCCGTATCGACTGTTGAGATGGTCGAGAACTCTTCCCGGGAAGTTATCTTCCTACCACTCCAGATGAATCACTCTTTGGACTTGCAAGTGGTGATGATCTCGGCTCATCTCATGAGATGAAAGGCTAGACAGCTGGAGATGTCAGGGAGCAAACAAATGTTGAGCATATGACGGAGACAAGTTCCACTTCCGCTTCTCTCGTTTCTGTCCCCGTCCCCATCATCGACGAGTATTTAAAGCTCGCCTCCCTCCTCTTAATTTTCCACTCCTTTTTCCCCTCTTGTCTTCTACCCTTAGATTCTTTTCTTCCGCTCTGATACTTCTGCCTTTTCATCACTTCTGGTCCCACTCTCAATTCATCATCATTCATCCTACTGGCAGATCATTGGTGGTATCTCTTCGAAGTAGCATCAAGTCCTCTGACCAAGAGTGACTTTCAGCTCAGCTCGGAGTTATCTTGAAGCCATTTCATGTCCAAAGGGTAATTGGTCAACCCTCTATCAGGATACTGGTGAAGATTGGACATGGGCACCTAGTTTCCCCCACTCACACCCTATTCCCAGCACGGTCACTCCTCTAATGTCTCACATCTCCTAGATCCTTCAAGCGCTTCACCTAGACTTCTGCTGTGGGCACAGCTACTGAGTGGCCATGGCTTGGGCCTTCGCCAAGGTATGCGTTTGCCCTTCGCCCCTATCGCTTCATATTCCAGCCGCTAACAGGAATAGTTTGGCAGGCATTCCACGGCTTCACAATCCCAAAGTCACTCTGTGTCTTCTCAGCCGTTCACATTTACCTTGGACCCTGACGTTCGCAGTGTTGTTGAGCGAGAACTGCCAAATATCTGGCCTTCACGGAAAGACGGTTTCCGAACATCACCTCCTCCGGCACTCTTCGAGTTTTCGTTGGTTCTTGAAAGCATGGAGCGACTTTCCGAGCCCCCAATTCCCAGTGGCTCCTCTGGCGTGCCAAAAATTAAGCCAGAGCGCTCGGAGCAGCCTGAGCAACGTGGACAGTCTGAACAACTTGAGAATCCGAACACGTCTGATGTTCCAAAAAGCACTCCAAGAGACGGAGTCAAACGGGCAGACAGCAAGGATGTCAAAGAGATCAAGAAAGAGGCTGAGCCAGATTCAACTGTCAGCTCGAGTGTTTCCGAGCATCGGAGTCACGGTAGAATCGAGATCAACCTAACCGGGGATGACGACTCTGATGATGATATTATGATCATTGAGGAATCCGATTTGTCAGAGGCAGCCAAGGACAGGCTCAAGCAGTGGAAGCCTTCTAAGCCTTCCAACGATGGAAGGTCTTCAGTCCGCCTAAGATATCAACCTGTTGTGAAAGCTGAGCAAGTTGAAGCGGGTTTCCAGAATGCAGAGCTTGAAAATCTGGAACAGGTTCAGCAAGTTGAGGGCATCGAGGAAGTCGAAATCATCGAACAAGTCCAACAGGTCGAACAGGTCGACGAGAACGAAGAGTCCGAATATAGCAGAATGGCAGATGGAGGGCGCCTTTTTGTCACGCCTGACCCTGATGCCGACTTTGAAGGCGATGAATACGAAGCACTCTCAGACGGTTCGGAACGGACCCAAAGTCCTCGCCGGAAAGGGGCAGGAAAACCACGCAAAACCGCTAAAGACGATCCATCTGCTCCAGCTCAGGAAGACTTGACTCTCGAGGGCAAAGATTCGGACGCGGACGGGGGGATGTCTGAAGCCGAGACAGACAGGACCCTACGGAACTTAAGGGCCAAAATTGAAATTTGCAAACTGGAGAAAGGAATCATTGAAAGTGAAAAGGACAGGCCTGGATTCAGCGGTCAACCTAAGCTCGACGAGTTTGAAGCAAAGATCGATGAGCTTCATGGGGAGATAAAAAAGGTTGAGAAGGAAAGGAAGATACGACAACGCAACAAACCGGCACCAGATGCACGCGAGTACTGGCGCAGGAGGTACGGCAAACAACCTCAATTCATCAAGCGTCTGAACAAGAAGCGTACCGCGGACTTAGCCACTAGTGTAGGGAAAGCAAGAAAGAGGCAAAAAGTCGGGCCTGGCTGAATGGTGGAGAGTTTTGCGAGGGAATCCCTGAAGATGACATCAAGGCCATGAAGAACATTGACCCAATCAAGGCTTTAGCAGAGATGGGCGAGATCCCAATGCCCGGTGCCATGGTGGCAAACGCAAAAGAGACGAAGACACGGTTCATGGAGCAACTCAAGTCGTTCAAGAAACTGAACCCCGAAGACGGAGACTTTAAGAACGACCACAAGGCACTGGAAGAAGCAACCAAATCCTTTGGTTTCAGGAAGTGCCTTCTCGACAAGGACACAAAGTCTAAGGGTAAACGGGTTAAAGCGGCGAGGTGGAAATTGGCGGGGCTGAAGACCTCGCTTTACAGCCATCAGGTAGTGGGTGCCTCTTTCTTGTCCGGTAGAGAATTGTCTCCCTTCGGGCCCTTCGGCGGAATGATGTGTGATGAGATGGGTTTGTTCCCCTGGCTGAAGATATACTCATGATGAACATGATGCTAACCTTCCATCGTTTACCCACTAGGACTGGGCAAGACTCTTGAAGTACTTGCATGCATGACAGCCAATCCTCCTACAGAGAAGGACATCACGGCAAAATGCAGAACGACGTTGATTGTTGTTCCCTCTAGTTCTCTGAACCAGTGGAAACGCGAGATCGCGAAACATACCTTCTTCAAGGAACCCCTTGTCTTCAAGGGATCTCATGCAAATGGTACACCACTCGAGATGATGAGCGATTGGGACATCATCCTCACTACTTACACGGAGGTCATGGCTGGATATCCATCCAAGAACGTAATTGAAACCATCAACCAGAAAGATCTTTCCGAAGACAAATGGAAAGAAGAAGTCCATAAAAATCTTAGCAAGCTCTTTAAGATTAACTTCTACCGTGTCGTACTAGACGAGGCACATTTAATCAGAAACGCCAAAGCGCAGACAAGCAAAGCGTGCTGCAATTTGAGCTCCAAGTATCGATGGGTTGTGACAGGAACACCTCTTCACAACGGAGTTCATGGTATTATCCCCCTTTTTCAGATCAGCTGCCGCTTGAAACATCACTGACATAGCGGCAGAAATGTATCCCTATTTCAAATTCATCGGTCTCCAATACTCTTCTACTCAGTTCTCTGAGTTTAAGAGTGTGTTCGGCGACGTTGGAAAGGTCAAAAATCTTACATACCCAGCACATCAAGCTGGTCCATTTGCTAACATCATAACAGGCTGATCACCAGGCGCGCCTTAACATGATTTTGGATGCTACCATGATACGAAGGTAAAGTGTTCCGTATCTTGTTTATTAGGAAGTGCCTGGCCTTGCGGATATTAACTAATCGTCTTGTTATCAACACAGGCAAGCCAATTCGGAGTTTTTAGGCCGTCCAATTCTGGACATCCCTAAGTGCTACCCAACAAAGGACATCTGGGTGTCTTTTTCGAAAGAGGAATCCATAATTTACACCCAGCTGGAAGCTATCTTCAGGGAGCATGTCAACAAAGAGCTTGCTCGATTGCCCCTGGACGACGACGAGGACCAAGAGCAGGGGCGCAGTGTGCCCTACTTGAAGCTATTCGCTTTCCTGAGCTATCTTCGGCAACTAACGGCACATGTCTTTGTAGCTGAGCGACTATTCGAGAACTACTGGTCACGCGAAGATATACAAGCTGTGCTTCCGCAGCTTGAGGAGATCCGCGAGACCGACCAGACTGAGTTTCTCGTAGAGCAACTTCAAGCTATCCATGACCGGAAGCCAGCTAACGACAACGATGATGAAGGGTTGAGGGGTGCCCCCGCCAGTCCCACTGAAGTTTTCAAGATGGCAAAAGTGCCATACATTGAAAAACTTCTCTTAAAGCTGGCGGACGCCAAAGGCGTCAACAGCTGCATCTGCAGAATATGCGGCCAGCTGCCAGAGTCTCCACACCTTTCGAAATGCGGCCATGCGTACTGCCTTTCCTGTTTCACAGAACGACTGGAGACAGAAATGCAGGGCAAGGGGAAAGAATCGATCAAGTGTCTGCAATGCGGAACAGATATCACGACGGTGCAGCTCATGGTGGACTCACCTGGAGGCTCACGGCAAAAGCGGACCGGCAGAAGGACGCTACAACCGGCGAAACCCAAAAGAGAGTACGGCGATGACGTGAACTTCATACAGCCCAGGGAAGGAGGCGAGAACAGCTTTTTGAAGGCATCAGACAAGTACGGCTACGTTATGGTCGAAAGCGCAAAAGTTGACGCCGTCATGAGCTGCGTTCTGAAGTGGCAGAAGTCACGTCCGAACGACAAGATCATAATCTTCACACAGTGGCGTGTTATGGGCAGCATCCTGGGCAGAAAACTCCAGGAAGAAGACATCCCATTCCTATACCACTTTGGAGATATGGCTCTTGAACAGAGGAACGAAGCCATTTATGACTTTGACGACAAACCCGAGATCAAAGTTCTTGTAAGCCGCACCAGCTCCTACATTCCAATACACCTCAAGCGCATGCTAACCACTACCTCCTCTCACTCCATTATATTTCGGGCCTACACTGCGGCGGAGTAGCTCTGAACTTGACGTGCGCCTCTCGAGTGATACTGGTTGATATCTAGTGGAACAGCCAGCTCGAACGACAGGCATTTGCTCGTGTTTATCGCATCGGCCAACTGAAGCGCACCCACATGGTTCGCATTCTGACAAAGTCATCCATCGATCTGAGACTGGACGCGATTCAGAAGCTCAAAGAAGAGATATGCGACAAGGCACTAAACGGCGACAAAACAGCCCGCCACAACCTGTCTTTTCACGAACTTGTCAGCCTCTTCGGCGTCGTCAACACAGATGCCCGGGGGCGTATGGAAGTTACAGAAGGTGGTGCTTCGAGAGCCGGTGATAATGACGGCGAGGACGATCATGGCATGAGTCAATTGGACAGCGACGAGGAGTACTCGTCTGATGAGAGCGAGGAGTGAAGGGAATCAAGGTACCGCAAGTCGTCGTCAGTTTTTCCAAGTATCCTTCAGTTCACAACGTGGATGTGGCTTTCTCATGCTTCACAAAGTTTTTCGTCTATCGCGGTATTTCCAGGCGTCAAAAATCGGTAAGGCATATTTTCATTCTCAGAAGACGAAGGGTTAGCGAGGCACATTTTGCGCTGGGAAGATTTCAGTGATAATTTTCTCGTTGGGTTTCCTTACACTTTCCACTGGTGCCTTATTCCTTGCTGTTTGCTGATGACATTTGCAAAACAGTTGGCATGCGGCATGCCACCATACAGGTTGCGAAAAGTTTTCAGGTCACAAGACCAGGCAGGATTCGGGCGTACAGGCACATAAGCGGATTTTTACACAGGAGTTCACTTGGCTTGAGATACCCCCGTTAGAGAGTTAATGAGTGCTTTTAGATATTTCATAAACAAATGGTTTCGCTGAATGATATTCCCAAGCCCGGGCGAACCAAGCCCGGGCGAAACAAACGCTTTTTACCATGACATTCAACACATCCCTACACCCTCCTGGCAACGAACAACTTTCTGGGAGACCACATCCCAGCAGCCGAGCTCCTCAGCTCGCCCAAAACTGCCACTCCAGCACTTCTCCCGGAAGCCATAACCCCTTCTTCCAAATTCTCATCCGTCCGGCTTTCGTCTCCAGACCTCCTATGGTCCTCCCCTTGCTGACCACCGCTCGCATCACCCGTCTTCCTCTCAATCTCGCAAATCTGCCAGCTTCTAAGCAACATGAGCAGAGCGGTACCCCCCAAAAATGTGCAACCGACAAATATCTGGCCCGGCATAAACTTGTTGACACCATCTCCGCCCTTGACAAGCTGCAGCGCAATGGCCTCTCCAAAGGTAGTAGGAATCACCAAAGCGAAGCAGATGGTCCCGAAAAGAGCGCTGCTCTCGGCCAGACTGACGGTTTCCGCCAGGATGGGGTTCACGGTGGCCCAGAAACAACCACCTCCGGCACCGGCGGCCAAGGCAAAGATGATCAGGCCGGCGTACGAGCGGGCGAGGATCCAAAGCGTTAGGCAGAGGATGGCGCAGCAGCAGCAGCAGAGGAGGGCGAGGTTGATGCGGCCGAAGCGGTCGCTTAGGGCGCTGTGGAAACGTCAGGTGGTCAGTGAACGTCTGGGAGAAAAATGATGAGTGGCCGACTTACCCTAGAATTGGGCGCCCAATACCCACCCCCAAGCTCAACATAGCGTTAACCACGGATCCTTGGCCTGGAGTGAGACCGATGCTGGTTGCATAACTCGGGAGAGAGTACCAGAGAGAGATGTAGCCAAACTCGGTTACAAAACCCCATAGGAGAATAAGGAGTACTTGGGTCCTGCCAAAGTCACGGATGTTGAACGATCGGCGTTTCGACGACCCTGTGGAATGAGAGACAATGGGCCGCTCGCGGCAGAGGAAGGCGCAAAGGATGTTGAAAGCGACGGAAACAAGTGCAAGGATTCGCCAAGTCCATTTCAGCCCAGAAACCTCGAGGAGTTTGCCTGTAATGAGGTTCCAGGCGATGCCACCGCCTGCTCCGGCCGTTGCGAGGCCGAGAGCCAGGCTTCGATGGCGGGAGAACCATGGTGGGAGGAGGCCCATAGCCTGTATTTTTCCTGATGGTAAGTGATCCAAACGTCAAATATTGGGGGAAAATAATCTTGGACTCACCGGGATATATAGCAACCCAAACCCAAACCCCATGCAAAGCCCCACTGACATAAAGAGATGCCACACCCTACTCGCTGCGCTCGCAGAGAACAGTCCCCCAAAGATCAACAACGACCCCATCACCATCGTGTACCGTGTCCCGATCGTCCTCTGAAGAGCACTAATAATCGGCCCCAAGATCAAAGCCAGCGAGATGGACAAGCCTCCGATCAACGCGTACTCGAATTGACTCGCCTCGGGGAAGGTGTTCTCACGGATATACTGCTCCATGAAAATTCCCCAGGCACTGTTGATGCCCCAGGTGTTGACGTTGATGAGGAACACTGCCAAGGTGACCACCCATCCGTAGCCGCCGTCTGGCGGGACGTCTTCTACCAGGGCGATGGTGGCTGGGTCGATGTCATCGGGTGGAGGCGTGCCGCCGGCTGCTCGAAGGGTTTCGGGGTCTGATTCTTGGCCAGCGAAAGCCGCATGGTGGCTACGGTTTGCGAGCTCGATGGCGTTTGGGTCGAGATTTGGAGATTGTTGTCGTGAGTGGGTGTCGAAGAGGGCGGACATTGTGTGATTTACGTACGGGTGTTGAACGTCCGTTTGAAAAGAAGAAAACCGAGCAAGCCCGTGAGACAATAATGGGTTTTACATCCTCAAAGAACAGGTAGATATGAGTCGTCTTTGATACCTCACTTATATGTAAGTCGCTCCCAACATGGACTGACCCTGGATGGGCCTGGGCAGGTCCAGATTCAATCACCTTAGTGACGGATAGCAAAAATCCTCGAAAGAACTCCACACACCGCTGCTGCTTTCCGAGAACGGAGGGAAAGAACTACCGTGTAGAGTATTGTTTTTTGAGAACCTAGAAGGTAGCTCTTTCCTATGTGTAAATACTGTGGGAATCACGGAAGTCAAGACCGCAGGTAGCCGCGAAGTTCATCGATTTGATTTTTGACGATGGCCGGTGGTGGGTTGAAGACTGAGAGTTGGACCGTTTATTTCCATCGTGGATCCATTATCATGACGATAACGAGTCAAGGATTTCTTCCAGAACAGGCATAATGCATTGGGGCCATTAAGAGGCCGGCTCTTATTGGACCATATAGAAAGATGTAGACTGCGATGTACTCCGATTGGTCCTACCCCTCCCTTTTGTGTTGGCAACGTAAACAACCCCTGAAAGGATGTTGGTCGGCATTTGTGATGTTGGGTCACCAATGTAGAACGGTTCAGATACCAACTGCTCGAAAGTATAACAAGTGATAACAAAGGGCAAATCAACTCCATGATGCCGCTTCTTGGAAACATGATATGATCTTCTTTATTTCCTCCTGACTTGCGTGACCCTTCATGCTCCTCATAATCCGCGGCGCCGTCCACAAGATTTGCGAACTCCATTCCTGACAATTCCCAAACCATCCAAAAACTACACACTCGACCCCTTAAAGAACCTCAGACCTAACACACTTGATCCTCTTATAAGCCAGAGTATCGATATTGACGCACTTCTCCGGCAACCTTCCGAGTCTCTCGCCCTTGCAGTCGCCTCCGTTTCCAGTCTTGTCCGAGTAGCCGAACCAGCCCTTGGGGATGCCCTCGAGCGTGCGACCGTCGGTGAGGTAGACCGACTTGGTGGTGTCGTCCATGGTGACGTCCTTGAGGAAGAAGGAGTTGTGGCCGTAGTTTTGGTTGGAGCTGTTGCGTTGAGTTAGTGAGGGTTCCCGGGAAGGACGTAATATAGGTAAGGAAGGTACTCACCAGTCCGAGTTCTTGTACTCGTTTGCCTTGGGCCTGGTGTAGGCGAGAGCAGTGGTGGCAAGAGCGAGGATGGTGGTGAACTTCATTTTTGCGGTTGCTTGGAAGGATTTGTCTTTGAGTTGTTGAGTAGATGGGACAAGTGTCTTGAGTTTGTGTCTTGAAGTCTTGAAGTGCTTGCTATTGGAGATGATGATGAGAACGAAACTGCTCTCAACGCAAGACGACAGGCGGTTTATATAAACTTTTCGTCCCTTCTGTCCGACACAACATCACGTATGCCTAGGAGTAGGCGCACATCGTCATGTTCCACCTTAGTGCTTACCATCACAGACCCCGACGGACATTTCGTGATGCCTGGACATGATCGTCAAGCCGAAGGATTTGCTTCACCGTACCACGAAGATGGTCTCAGGTGATATCACAACCTCGAGCCTCGACGACCAGGTGGTTGAACGGCTTTCGCGCTGGGATGAGCAGCCTTTTCTGTCTGCCTAGTCTGGACAGACGCTCAATTGGGCCGAATTTAGTCGACAAGATCCACTCATAGGGCGGTGTTGACGATCACACAGCAAAAGTGATGCTCTTCAATTTCCTAAACGGGCTAATTAGTCTGGGCATTATGGTGGATTCCACTGATCGACACTCTTCGGGTAAGGTGAAGCTGAGAAAGGATTCAGTACCATGGACCTATGGCAAGAAAAGATTTACTCGGCGTTTTGTTTGTGGTCCTTCATCGGACTTTCAAGTGATGAGCCTCATCGTGTCACTGTCGGTGCTTCGTGCACCTGTGCATATGTAGGACTGGAAGCGCTGGAGTACAGGCGGAAGAAGAGAACGGAAAGCGGGTGGCATGTTGGGACTGGGTTAGTGTGTTTTCTTGATATCATCGAATGTGGTGCATAGTAAACATATGTGATGTAATGTTGTAAAGGGGGAAAATTGAAACCGGGAACGAGTGTAGTTGGGGTTAGGAGACAGATGAATCAGAAGAGTTGACGCTGAACGAACAGCCTGATTACCCCTGAGCAGGGTTAGGGTCTATTGGGCCCCTTCAGCCAAGGATGGGATGCCAGGGACGACAGTTTGCCTGCCTAATGCGCATGCATGCAACTTATGACGGGAAAAAGCATTTGACATAAAAACTTGACGCCATGTGGGAACCAGCCTTCATGAGTAGTATCAAGAGTTTTTATACATTATGTACTCCCAATCTACATGCTAACATCTAATAAATCTTTGCAATCTCTTTAGTGGTCATGTCCATCATCCTCGGCCCTCTGTTCAGGGTCGAGTTTGATGAGGGTATCAATACGCATGATGCTGATGCATGCTTCCACCGCACTCTTGAGCTGTGTGATCTTGCTCATGCTAGGCTCCAGAACGCCGGCCTTGATCATATCCACGACCTTGCCCTTCATCAGGTCAAGACCGTAGTTCTTGTATGCCTTCTTACGGGCAATGATCTTCTCGTCCTCGTTCGCCTCACCCTCCATGATGCGCTGCGACAGAGCGTGCCTTGATCGTAGTTGGGCGACAAGCTCGGAGGCATCCTTGGCGGCGTTGACGGCCAAGGTCTTGGGAATAACGAGTAGCGACTGAGCAAACTCACCAATGGCGAGCTGCTCCCTGGAGCCGACGGTACCGGCGTACTCCTCCAGGTAAATGTGCAGAGCCGTCTCGACCGCACCACCACCAGGCACAATGCTGCCGCTCTCCAGGGTACGCTTAACAGCGCACAAGCTGTCGTGAACCGAGCGCTCCATCTCGTCGAGGGTGAAGTCGTTGGGGCCACGGAGGATGACCGAAGCCGAGGAATGAACCTTGGTGCCCTTGATCAAGATGCACTCGTCGTCGGAAATGCGCTCCTGGACAACCTCCTCGGCGTGACCGAGATAAGAGGGCTCGAACTTCTCGTCGCCGTTGAGGTCGGAAAGAGTGCTGAGGAGGGTGGCGCCAGTGGCACGGGCGATACGGCGAAGATCCTCCTTCTTGCAGCGGCGCACAGCCATGGCGCCCTTCTCGACGAAAAGCTTGAGAACCATGTCATCGATACCCTTTGTCGTCAAGATGACGTTAGCGCCCGCATTGAGAATCATCTCGACGCGCTCAATGATCATGCCGGATTCACGCGCGCGGATGGCCTCGAGCTGCTGGGGATCATCGACTGTGATCTGAACACCAAGCTTCATCCTCTCCTTCTGAAGGTTGATATCCAAGCAAGCAATCTTGGCGTTTGTTACACGGGTGTTCATGGCCTGGGAAGCGACAGTGCAGTTGAGGGCGTAGCCCTTGACGAGAACCGATTCGAGAACGCCCTTGCCGTGGGCCTTGAGGATGTTGACGGCCTTGACGGGGTACTTGGTCTCGTTCTTGTTGTTGGTGGTCTTGACGGCCTGGATGGCGTCAACGACCATGTTGGCGAAGAAGTCGGAGTCGGCGCCGATGATCTTGCTGGACATGGAGGTCTTGGCGATGCTGAGGAGGGACTCGCGACCAAGGTTCTCGACCTTGACGCTGATGTGCTCTTTCATGTACTTGACCGCCTCTCTGAGGGCCAGGCGGTAGCCGGTGATGATGGTTGTGGGGTGTATCCGGTTCTTCATCAACTCATTTCCTCTCCTGAGCAGCTCGGCCGCGATCAGGACGACTGATGTTGTGCCATCGCCAACCTCCTTATCTTGTTGGTGCGCAAGGTCGACGAGGATCTTGCCGGCGGGGTGCTCAACGTCGAGCAAGCTGAGGATAGTAGCGCCATCGTTTGTAACAGTAACATCCTGTGCGCAAAGGGTGTTTGTTAGGCATGGCGGGGTTGATTCAACTTTTGGCGATAGGGGCGGGGAGAAGGCAACTTACACCAATGTCGTCGACCATCATCTTGTCGAGACCGCTGGGACCGAAGGAGCTCTTGACGACATTTGCGATGGCTTGTGTGGCGAGGACTATACACGACCATCATGAGTTAGCGACCAAAACTTGACGCCATCCTAAACACTCCTTGTTGATGGTGGGATCCGTAGCTGGAGACTCAGGGGGCAGGGGGAGACTTGCCATTCTGGTCTCTGATATCAGCACCGGAAATCTTTTGGCCACCGAGGAAAAGGGTGCCGCTGCCCGACTGGGCGAACATGGAAGCCATGGTTGAATGTGTATGGAATGCGAGTGGAATGCGGTCGTCGTCGTCGTCGTCGTCGTCGAGGGGCGGAGGGGGGAAACAGACGATCGAAAAGTTGGGTTTAGGTCAGGAAGATAGGTGGGTAGGTTTGTTGTACAACGGTCAACGGTCAACTGTGCAAAGGCGGGACGGAAGCTCCAGCAGCAACAGCACGCCAAATGTGGAATCCAAGCAATCTCGATTCTCAGAGCTTCGCCCGACCGCTCTCAGTTCTGAACTTCAGGCGCTGGTGGCAGGCAAGCGGAGTCCACAGGCGGGCAGCTTCAGCACGTCCCCGTTCCTGCCCCACCGCCCGCATTGCGCTGGGATCGAAAATGTTATCAGCAGACCCTGATAAGAAAACCAGCTGTTGATAGCTGCCTTCAGGGTCCTTATCGTGCCCGCCAGCTGTTAACCTCCCTCGCCGACGTGACTCCAGCTCCAAAGCAATCCAGACCCCGGAAACCCCACCACACGCCAAGTGCCCCTCGAGGGGGATCGTTTGACAGGGAGCGGCATTGCTGGCGCGTGCTGCGGGTTCCGTCGCAAGTCTCGAATGCGGGGCATCTCCAAAACTGTGTGCGCTGAATGTGAAGCCCGTCTCCCGCGTTGTGTGCCTGAAGAGAGTCTGTGCCCGTTGCGCAGTGCTGTTCTCCGTCCGAGTCTCGTCCAGTGTTCGGCGCATCTTCATCCTTATTCCCAGACACCATCTAAGCCAGCCAGTCCCCCCCGAGTTGACTCAGTTGCCGCCGGTGAGTCAGTTTCCGTTGGGCACCCATATATACTACATATAGCGAACCGTTGCGAGTTTGCGATCCGTTGCGACCCGTTCCTCTTCCCAATCTGCCGCCAATTCCACCTACGCGAACACACAGAACCCCCGACCGAGACTAATACCCGTCGTTTTGCGCAGCAATGGAGGAGAACAAGGAACAGTCCAAGAGCGCCTTGAAGAAGGCCGAGAAGGCCGCCCAGATGGCTGCTAAGAAGGCTGAGAAGGCGGCCAAGCAAGCCACCCTCCCCGTCGTCGGCGGCAAGAAGGCGGACGACATCATCGGCATCACGGTCAAGAAGAACGAGAACTTCTCGCAATGGTACCAGGAGGTCGTCCTCAAGGCCGAGCTGATTGAGTACTACACCGAGATCTCGGGCTTCTTCATCATGCGCCCCGCCACCATGTACATCTGGAACGTTATCCGCAAGTGGTTCCAGGAGCACATCGACGAGCTCGGCGTTGAGGAGACCAATTTCCCCATGTTCTTGTCGCAGAAGTCGCTCGAGAAGGAGAAGGAGCACGTTGAGGGTTTCGCCCCCGAGCTCGCTTGGGTTACCAAGGCTGGTGACAAGGACCTCGAGGTTCCCGTGGCTGTCCGCCCTACCTCCGAGGCTGTCATGTACCCCTGTAAGTCCTGAGGTCCTGACCTACGTCGTGATCTACCCGTTGTGTTGACCGCAGGAACATCAGACTACGCCAAGTGGATTCGCAGCCATCGCGACCTTCCCTTCCGTCTGAACCAGTGGAACTCGGTCGTCCGTTGGGAGGCCAAGCAGACCACTCCTTTCCTCCGTGCCCGGGAGTTCATGTGGCAGGAGGGTCACACCGCCCACCTTACCGAGCAGGCCGCCGGCGAGGAGGTTCTCCAGATTCTCGAGTTCTACGCTGGCGTCTACGAGCAGCTCCTCGCCGTCCCCGTCGTCCGTGGTCGCAAGACCGAGGCCGAGAAGTTCGCCGGTGGTTACTACACCACCACCGTCGAGGGCTACATTCCTTCCAACGGCCGTGGTATCCAGGGTGCCACCTCTCACTGCCTGGGCCAGAACTTCTCCAAGATGTTCGACATCACCGTCGAGGATCCCGCCGAGAAGGGCAAGCACATCCACGTCTGGCAGAACTCGTGGGGTCTGTCCACCCGTGTCATCGGTGTCATGGTCATGATCCACGGTGACGACAAGGGTCTCGTCCTCCCTCCTCGTATCGCCAAGAT
This sequence comes from Sordaria macrospora, assembly GCF_033870435.1. Classification (NCBI taxonomy): domain Eukaryota; kingdom Fungi; phylum Ascomycota; class Sordariomycetes; order Sordariales; family Sordariaceae; genus Sordaria; species Sordaria macrospora. The sequence goes on along the minus strand of NC_089373.1, from coordinate 4,485,208 downwards.
CCAGTCCATCCTCATCCCCGTCGGCCTCACCGCCAAGATGTCGGCCGAGGAGAAGGACGCGCACATGAAGAAGGTTGACGAGCTCCTCGCCACCCTCAAGAAGGCCGGCGTCCGCACCGACGTCGACACTCGTGAGGGCTACACTCCCGCCTGGAAGTTCAACGACTGGGAGCTCAAGGGTGTTCCCCTCCGCATCGAGTTCGGTCCCAAGGACGCCGCCAAGGACGTCATCTCGTACGCCCGCCGCGACACCGGCGAGAAGGGCACCATCCCCATCGCCGAGCTCACCACCAAGGTCCCCGAGCTCCTCGAGACCATCCAGCAGGACATGTACAACAAGGCCGAGGCTTCGTTCCGCGAGCACCGCCTCAAGATCGAGAAGTGGGAGGACGTCGTCCCCGCTCTCGACGCCAAGAACGTCGTTCTCATCCCTCACTGCCTTGTCCCCGACTGCGAGGACAAGATCAAGGAGCTCACCACTGGCCGCTCTGACGAGGCTGCTGAGGGCCCCGAGTCCCAGAAGGCTCCCTCTATGGGCATGAAGTCCCTCTGCATTCCCTTTGAGCAGCCCAAGGGTCTGGTCAAGGGCGAGACCAAGTGCTTGAACCCTGAGTGCTCCCGTCTTGCTGAGCAGTGGTGCATGTTCGGCCGCTCTTACTAAGTTTTTCGGTTTGTTGAAATAAATGGAAAAGTTACCCGGAGAGAGGCCATGTTGATGTTTATCATGAAAGCTTTTTGATGAAAAATATGCAGGCAGGCAGCACTTGGAGTTTTTGTTGTGGATCTCAAAAAGAAAGCGTAGGCGCCGCGGATATTATTTGTTTGCCATATTTTATTCTTTAGGGCCATTTGCGCGAGCATTAAAAAAAAAGAGAAAAGTTCATGAACTGTTGGGAGATACTTGAAGTGTGAATCGCGCATGGTTATCATTTTTCCCAGGACAAAATGTCACCACATCGTGCTGCGAAGGAAGAGAGATATTCCTAGACCCTAACCCTGACACACTGTCCTTTCCCCCTTTTTTCCGGAAGTTGCCAACTTTTGCCCATTAACCCAAAAAGCCATTCGAAGTACGGGTATCACGTTGAACCAGAACTTGAAGTAATGTAAGAGAGTCATAAGAGCCATAAACCTAACAGATAATGAGACCATTCGAAAAAAAAAAAAAAAAAAAAAAATTTACCACGAAACCGACGCCTCCTCATTCTTATTCCTCGCCAAACTCTTCTTCTTGGCCATCCTCATCGTCTCCTGCTCCAGCTCATGCGCCAATCGCACTCGCCCGCAAACTCGCACATCTGGCACTTGTACGACTCCTCCACGGGCACACCCCTCGGGTCCCTTTCGCCCTTCCACCACTGCAGGTCGTCCTGCAGGTACATATCGAGCGTTTCCGGCTCGACCCAGAACGTATTGACGCAGATGACGGATCCGTTTTCCGGGTCTTCTATTTCTTCGTATTGGTTTTCTTCGTTCACAATGCGAACAGGATCCAGAGCCCGGTACCGGAACTCCACGGCTACGATCTGCCCCAGAGAAGCGCCGCCGCGGGGGAAGGTGAGTTGGAGCTCGATTTTCAGGAGGGAGACGAGGTCTCGGAGGGTGCGGTATTTGAGTGAGTCAAAGGCGTGTGAAGAGACCGTGGATTCTAGGTCGTCATTGTCGACGTCGTGTGAGACCCCCGCTTCAGGGGCTTCCGACTCGGAGGTGGTGGATGCGGCGCTGACGTAGTCAGGTTGTGAGGTGGTATCGGAAAAGAGTTCTTCGTGGAGAGCGCCCATCTGCGCCATAAAGGCGTCAGAGAAGGGTTCATCGGGGTCGATGCCGTAGCGTTCAAAGACGCGCCAGTAGTTGAGTTTGCCAGATGCCATGTCGGAGAGGAAGCGATGATAGAGGAACAGCTGGATGATGGTGACGCGCATGGCGGCTTTGGTAGGTGGTTTCTTGGATCCTCTCGTCTTGACGTCCGTGATGAAGATCTCGCGCTTGTCGGCGACTTCGGGCGGGAAGAAATCCGTGATTTCGGCCTGCTGTTGGGAGAGTTGCTTGTCGGTGACTTGGCTTGACCGACTGCTGAGGACTTCCTCCTCGAGGGTTGGGTCCGGGTTCTCGTAGCTCAGCCCGTCGATGACGCCGTTGACGACGAGGCCGTCGTCGAGGATGCCCCATACCTCCAGCTCGCGGGTCAAGCCGGTGTCGCGCAGAGTGCGTAGACCTGTGATGATGTTCCAGATCTTGAGGCCGAAGTTGTCCTCGGGTTTGGTGATCTCGACGGAGACTGGGGTGTAGATCTCACGCTCTAGTTTCTCGTGGATCGCAGTGCCCCCCTTCATGGCCTGTGTTTGCGTCCTCTTCCCGCCTGGGAGCTTACTTAAAACATAGTAGTATTGCAGCTCACACCAGGCGCCGGACGTGAGATCAGTAACGGAAAAGGGCTTCTTGGGGAATGTTCGGAAACGAAGGATGGGCGACCGGGTGTCCTCGATCACCAGGTTCTTTTCCAGGGTTGATCGTTTCGGTCGGCCTCTCTTCCTAGGGGTTCCAGCCTGGCTAGCAGGCGTGTTGGATGGGGACCCAGAAGGCTCATCATGTGGTTGCAATCCTGACAGCGCACTGCTTACTAGACGCTCAACAGGTTTGTTAGCGGAAGAGCGTTTGATACAAGCAAGGTACCACGAGCAGCTAGCTTACAATCCGGGTAGCGTACGTCCGAGTCAACGGGTGCCTTGGAATCGGCGACAAACGTGGCAAGCCGAGGGTTGTCGTTGCGGACAGAAGGTGCGAGGCGTGACTTGCTATCTGATGACGAAGCATTGAAAAACGGGATGACACGCGCGCTCTCGTCGGGATCTGGCTTGACGGCGATGTGACGGTGGACTGCGTTATCGATCTCGGAGTGGATGTCGAAGGATGGGGCAGAGAGCTCGTCCTCGGCCAAGAAGTTGTCGTAGGCAGGATCAGCAGCGACTATTGTGGTAGTAGAGTGCTTTAAGGAGGAGCGAGGAGGAGCGCAAGAGTGGGGGAAAGGAGTCGCATTGGTTTGGGGCAAAGCGCGTCCTCCAGTTGCCGGACGGGATGTTGGTGGTGCTGGTGGTGTTGGTGGCGAGATGGAGTCGATGAGAGCGGAGATTTCCTCCTCCTCCTCGGCCGTCAAGTTGTATCCATAGGAACTGACATCTGTGTCGCTGTCGCTGTAGTATCTGGGCGCAGGCCTCGCCATACTCTCAAGGGCATCTATTGCATCTTTACCAAAAAGCAATTTGAAGCAAATCACACAAAAATATTACGGGGTTCTCAGTAGTCTAAGTAGGACAATCGGGACGGGATGCTTTTCAAGGTGATGCCCAAACAGTACGTCATTCGTTTGAAGGCCCAGTGTGCTCGCCGATTTGCTCGCCGGGCGCGACTTGCCCCGCCTTTCCAGCATTCTGTGTCACGAACTCGCGCCAATTACCGGCCGGAACCAGGCACGAGCTCACGTGATGGGCTGTTAACACGGTACCTACCAACAGCACACATTGAGAAGAATGTCAGTTTGAACCAACCACACATCCCGGCATTCCCCCGTCTTTTTGTCCAACCATTACACGTATACCTTGTTGGGCCTCATCCATTTGTTCATCCTTGTTCCCATCATGAACGACCTCTTAATACGGTCATCGGCAATCACTCCCCGACTTCTTCGTTTTGTTTCCTGACGTTCGTGTGTCTTTACTTCTCGGTCAACTGTCGTCAGCTTTTTTTTTTACTTGTCAGGCTCCTATTCCTTTCATTCTGAGCGTCTCGTATTCTGCCTCTCCGCTAGTGGCGATTGGTGATTATTTCTGTTGCCTGTTGTCGGAGTTTGTCGGTCAATTCAGCCTCCAGGGGCAACGCCGCGTTTCCAAGTCACATCCAGCTTCTCGTTAACCAATCCCTCGCTTGGCAAGAGCCTTGCGATTCTCGGTTGCCTTCCAAAAGTTACGAATGATCCTCTTCACTTCCCGGAGACACAGGGGTAGCATGCTGGGCTTCAGTATCTCTCCCGCGTGGTGTTCAACAGCCAGGCTCCAGCTTTTTCTGATCTTCATTCATACCACTTATCTGCTACAATTGACGCATCATCCTATGGTCCATCCGGCGATCTGATTCGTTTCCACCGATATCTTCAGCAGGGTGTCCTATAATTCTGGTTTTCGAGGAATTGTTGGGCCTGCAGCCTTACTTTATCGGCGTTGTTGAAGCGCATCTTCAAATACACACAATCTCCCGTTCTGTGTTTCAACATCGACGCACACTTGTTTGACCTCCATAACACTCCCACATCCGTTCTGCCTCAACCTTTTTCTCTTACTGTTTTCATCGAATACCTTCCGTCTACTACATTCCAGGGAGATTACCATGGCATCACTTACTCGTCGACACAAGTCCGGACCCGCACCTCCGTGTCTGGCTCCACAAATCCCGGACTTTGACCCACTCATCCCAACGTCGTCCGATGGTCAGCCGGCTTCGAGTACGGGGCTTCTCACAAAATCATCCCAACACACAGGCCTGGCAGGTAAACCATATACAGAAGTCCATTCTGACTTGGCCTATTACACTGCGCCGAAGCCATCATTTATGGACCTGCCGGCCGAAATCCATCTCCTCATTACCGAACAACTCATTTATCCCGATGCACTATCCATGAAACACGTCAACAGATATTTCTACAATCTTGTCGATACCGGTGTGCGTAAGAAAGTCGAGTGGCTCTGCCAGTGTCGTAAACTACACCTGGGATGCCCTAACGACAGGCGTTGCGACCTTGGTAGTGACGTGAGGTTTTGCCGAGGCAGCGTCAAGTGGGTTGATTTCTCCTTCTAGTCTAGTTTACCATAATCCTGCCCATACCCTTCTTCAGCTTCCTTATTGCCACTGGATAAGCGCTGACTCACTGTATTCCTAGACTTCTTATGCAGCGTTGGAGAGAACACAATGAATGTGAAGCTCGTCCCGGCCTTGGTTGTCTGGTATACAGCACTTCCACGTGCACGCATCGGAGAAAGCTAAGAACCAGAGTGAAGAGGTGGATGCGACTAAAGCTCACAATCGACCTACCGCTCCTGATCTTGGCCTTGTTGGTCGTGCTTGGGGCCTGGTGGGCTGTACCATTGCTCTGTTGATATGTGGAGCACTGGTTGCTCATGAAAGGACGTCTACAAAGCGCTGGTTGCTACAAGGGACGCTGCACCAAAAAATGACAGCATGTTCACAAACTTATGACTTTGGGTGTGCATTATAGGGTACATTCGACCTGTGAGCGGCGTTTTCATGCTGGATATTTTCGCCAACTTTTCCGTGCCATATGTTTATGTTACTAATAATTCTGCCGAACGGCCAAAGATACTGAACGTTATCACTTGTTCAGATTCCATCGAGAAGGAAGACAAGCTTTCCATTTGGAATACTCTACCCCGTGTTCCTCGTCAATATCTCGTGTGAGTTTACACTTGCGCTCAATGCTTGCAGATTCTATAACGACAAAAGTAATCAATGTTCAAGCAAGCAAACAAAGGATGGCCCCGGCATTCCAGCCACACCAAGCGGTAGCAGCTTTGTCAGCAGCATTCCAGTTCCTTGCTCTACGATAATGGCCTAGAATCAACACGACTCTTTACTGCAACACTGCTACAGTTTTTGTAGGATGCCTCACTATCCTCGACTAGACTATTGGAGTCGGTCAGATGATATTCCCCTATCCGAATTGATGTCTGGCAGTTACGCCCAGCCAAATGCTGGCTGCCTCGTTGAAACTCTGGACCCACATGCACTGTACTCTTTCTATCAATATCATTCACACACTTCAACCACCTGATTGAACACTCAGGTTTCCAGCCAGCGGGAATACCTTCCTATCCCGTGAAATCATACCTTTATGCACCACTTCACGGATACTCCTAAACCTTGTGGCGAAAGATAATGGCGAATCTAAAGGTTAAACGGATACACCACCTGGTTGTTAAGGGATCTGAACCTATTCACTAAGGACTCAGGTTCTTTTTCTCTTTTTTTTTTCTGAACTACTAATACCTAACCCTTTGCCCTCTCAACCCGGATATTTTCTTTTTGCACATTCCTTGTTGTCGAGCATTCCGGTTATCTCAACAGACAGCCACTTCGCTTTGCAACTTCAGCACCGTTTAGCCATTGGTCAAAGACTCTTCAAGATGTCTCTACCTATGGCTAGACTCGCCTCGAGTCCAACCTCGCCCAACAATTCTTCTCTGCGCACTCCTATTATACAGAATGGCGTCGAGAACAATGTCGTCGTTTCTACTCCGAGCCAAGGCACTGGTCAGAATCAGCAACCCTCGACTTCCAGCAATGCTCAGGAAACCTTCGACCCGACAGCTCCGTGGCCAGCCCTGACCCTTCTGCGGCGCCTTTGGGTGTTCAAGATGACATGGCTCCCAATACTGAGCAAAACATCCCGGCCCCTGCCGTTGAGGCTCCCGCCCACAACAATGCATTGTCTGGTATCAATCAGCCAACGGCGGTCAATCAGCTACTGCACACTTCCTACGATGCTATGGGCCAGATGGTCTTTCAGATAGGCTGCCCGTGCCCTTTCTGCCAGCAGTGTCTTGTGCAACAGAGGCAGCAACTCTATTACTGGGCCCTTAACATCGACCACTATGAAGCCTTGATCAGACCCCAACCGGATCCGAGAGATTTCATCACTAAGCCTCCTAAGGAAGTCCTCAACATGATTGTGTCATATGTCATGGGCGGTTTTCATGACTGGCATCATTCTCCACCAAAGACCCCCATGTACGCCCAGCAGCAGGTCACGCCATACGGGTATGCACCATCCATGGCGAAACGTGGTGCCGGTTACTTGACCGATGAGAGGCTTCTCGGTCTTTCGCAGACGTGCAAGGTGTTTCGGGATGTTTGCCATGGCTTTGGTGCACACGATTACCTGATGGTTTGGGCAGAGTATGACCATTTTTAAGGGATGATTTCATGCGCCTTTCCTATCTCAACCGCGTTTCTTCGCTCGTCTCCCCAGTCAAGTAAGTAATCTCGTACTCTCAAGCTGAATGCTAACTACCCTCCTTCTCTGCCGTACATTGACGAATTTCAGAGTACTAATGGGATTCACCTGCTTATAGGCATCTGCTTATCAGATCCCCGGGTGGCATTGGTCGTGAGTATGTGAGCCGTTCATGCTGGGATGATTATAGGGAATCTTCCTTCCAAGATCAAGTTCGCAGCATCATCAGAGACATGGAACACCTCGTCTCACTTGAGTTGCATTGTCAGAAAAAGCCTTACGACACGCTGAGAAAGGCTCTTCTGAACCATTCCGTTCCTGGTGTCAGGAGCCTCACACTAAACTCTCTTTGCGCCAACATGGCAACCATGATCCGTTCCTTCCCCAATCTGCATGTCTTGAGGAGCCGTTCTACAGCCATGTGAAACAGTGCAGATAACGAAGTGTTCAAATCGCTTCAGAGCTTGTAATTCATCGAAACAGCTTGTTTTCTCAAGAATAGAGACAACAGACTGAGACGTCAACATCAAACTTCCCGCAGTAAAGTTACTCGAGGCCCACTCTACAAGCCCTACCCGTCCGCAGAGAATGCAGTTCTTAGTCTGCCCCGCGCTGACATCCGATGTTATAACCAGTCCCTCTAGAACGTCTTCCTCAACTCAAGCATCTGTTTTGGGAGTTCAACGTCCCCCACACCCAGGCCGAAGATGTAAGCGTCGCTCAATCCAGCTCCATTGCGCAATCACCGATCAGTACAATATTTTGCTGACATCTAACCTAATTAGGCCAACATGATCGAGGCCCTCATGGCTCACAGCAACATCAAGAAGTTCACTATGTTGAGAAACTACGCTTACGAGCCTGTTAGCTATGCGAGGGTCTATGACAATGGAGCGACCGTCGCAAACATCTACTTCAATCGCGTCCCTCACCTTGAGGAGATTGGCATTTGCAATGCCCAGCCGTATGGCAAGATGCCTAATGACACCGGCAAAGCCTTCGTCAGGATCAGGACGAAGGTCAAAGCAACCAAACCAGTCGGCGCAGAGGATGGCAAGGGATCGGACAGCAAGCTGGACAAGACTAACAAGACCAACAAGACCAACAAGACCGACAAGACCGACAAGAACGGCAAACTCCCGGAAACCACCACGCACGAGTGCAGGAGGCTCTTGCGAGTCTACGACCGCACCCAAAACGAGGAGCACCGCATCAAGCAGCTCAAATTGGGTTGCATTCCGCCCACGACCGACCGCAGCCCCAAGCCGGCGGAAATCTATCGTGATCCGGAGTACTCAATGTTCGAGCTCGAGTGGAAGTGGGCGAAACACCAGACCCTCAAAGAGATGTAGGACCGCGAGCGCAAGGCTGCGGATGCTGCGAAGGCTAATGCTGCGGCTGCCTCTCCCGATGTACCCGCGGTCGAGGGTGTTCCTGCTGCTGAGCCTGTTTCTGCTGAGCCTCTTGGAAGCCCTGCTGTTTCAACTGCTGCAACTGCTGGTGGCTCATCTCCTTTATCGTCTTCGGTGCCTCCCGGAGATGACCCGGCCGCCGCCGCTACTCCTCACGGCGAAATCGTACCCGCTTCTGTCTTCGGAGGAGGTGCTGCCGCTGTTGCCAACGCTCCAGCTTCTCTTGCTTTCGAGGACGCTGGTCAAGAGAGCATTGCCGATGTCAATGGCAGCTCGTCGGAGTCTTCCACTCCCACTTAATGGTCTTCCCGTTCTCTGATCGCGCGCCAGCAGCTGATATTTCAGTTGAGAAGCTAGAAAACAGACCGGTGCTCCAGTCATCCATGCTCTTTCTTTGTCTCACCTCATCACCTTCTTCAACACTAATATCCTGCTTGCTGACTTTGTTCCCACCTACAGTAGTCAGCAACTAAAGCATTTTCGAAGGACATCAAGACAAAGCCATCAAAGAGGAAAGCACCGGCGCGATCAAGACCGACCAACAAGGAATGCATTCATGCACACGTACTGTACAAAACTACAAACTACAAACAAAAAAGTACCCGGCCACCATCAACCATCAACTTACAGGAACCCAGTCGATATCATGCCATATCACGTCATAGTCATTTCTACGAGCATCAAGCTTACGGAGATATCAGCCCATGACAAAGACCATGACTGAATGGATGTTGAGGACTGTACTGGTACCGGGTGAGTTAGGAATAAGAAGGAATTACAGTAAAGTAAAATCAGGGGAAACAACATTAATGAAGGAGAAAACGTGAAAAAAGTACATCTTTCTAGCTGTACATAGAAAAATGAACAAAAAAAGTTTAAAAAAATTTTTGATCGTGCGCGCTTGAATGAGAGTGGGTGACCAAGTGAACAAGGGAGTGTACATCGACTTTGTTGAGATCAGAGTACTGGTCACGTTAGAAATCCATTCGGAGGCTTGACACGACAGCTTTTCCCATCGCACCTGATTCTGTATGTAAGATCAATATTACACACTCGCCTGTTTTCATAAGCGTTATAAATTTGATTTCTCACTGATACTGGATACCTGAATTTCATCCTCTGGGGGCACCCAAGCGCAGTATCGCACTTTCTTTCACTGTCAGAGTTTTCGCTTGGTGTCAAACTACGTATCTTCTTTTCGTCGTCTTCCATTGTTAGATGATGCCCAACCCACCGGGCGCAGCCCAGATGCCAACAACTGAAGTTATTCTCAAACATGGTGGCTGTCGTTTTTGACAGTGGATTAGCCTTACGATGGTAGGCTCGAGCAAGAGAAAGAGGAATGAGTGAGAACAAAATGAAGAACAGTGGAAGAGGCACAAAAAATAGAAGAGTACACAGACAGGTAAACAGTCGACCAAAAAGGAAAGTGGAGCAAAAAACATACAACACCAGGGATTCGCTGGTCGTCACCGACCCAACTACTAGTCTGGCCCTCACTGCTCTTATCTATGGGAGCGGGAAGGTCAGGAAACGGGTCTTTTCATCACGTGGTAGGGTCAAAAAACTGAACTTCCTGTTCCGCAGCCCTGCCCCGTATGCATTAACTAGTATACAAAGGCGTTGGCGGCTGCGCCAACCATGTGTTGCAAGCTAACCACTATGGTTACGACATGCCAAAACAAACAAACCTGCATTGAATTGCAAGGCACTCGGGTCTTTTTCGGGAGAACCACCACTGATTGGTTCCAATGACTCCTTGGCCTTGCTGTCCGGAGATTTTCTTCGCTGCCTCCGCAACCTGTCAGATTTCAAAAGGTGAGTCTGGCAGCTCTGGCCATCTTCCATCAATGGACTACTGCAGTGGTGTTAATGTCATGTGCAGAACCGTAACAGATTTTGGTGAAAATTGCACCTATTCTTATTAGTAATCTGAACATCTCATTCACGGACCTGAGCTAGCTAACTAGGGAACCCAATAGTTTCCAGCATCACGTGGTCTATCACACCAATGTCTGGGTCCATAATTAGTGGGTCTTTGTTTACTCCAACTCTTCTTTCAATAACCAGCATTGTTTGTTTACCATCTTCATTGCCCATCCATTTTCCACACAATTAGCAATTCCCAGCACGTCCTTTCTCAAAATGACTCTTTTAGAAGAACAGAAGGAGATCATTTCCGAACGCCCGCTCGGTGATACACTTGACCGCGTTCGAGACAAATTGCGCGACGCCAACGAAGCCGACGATGCGTACCGGGAATCTATTGCATCCCTTTTACTGGCGCTTGTCGGATCCTCCGCAGCATTCAAACTACCCTCTTCCGACGGAAACAGTAATGTGGCAGCCAGACTTTTCCCTATACAACAGGATCTCCAAGGAGGGAAGATAGCGAATCTCGACCCATTTCGCCCTCTCGTCCGCCTTGTCGTCGACAACTCCAACGACACTGCCATTTGGGCTGCCGTCTTCAGTCTCCTCGACACCTTGACTCCCCGCACTCCCCGTCTTCGCCCCACAGTTCCGTCTACGTTCAAAGGAACGCCTGTCAAGACCAGTTCGAATCGGCTTGCTGATAGTGCAACGTGCGAGGTGGTGGAAAAGGAACTGTTCCACGAGATCAAAAACTGCACCTTCCGCGGTGTAGGGGGTTTTTTGGACAAGTTCTTCGACCTCGAAAACTGGCGCAACGAACAGAAGGCAATGTTAGAGAAGATCAAGACAGCGCATAACGGAACGAAATGGACGGGCTTCCCGGCCACTCCTGATGAAAAGCCGGTCTGGGAATGGCTTTGCTCCCTGGAAGAGCGCTTCCTAGCCGGGGCACCGAACAAGCTCCATACCACCGCATCTGCCCACCAGTTTAAAGAAGGGAAAGACCAGATGGATATATTCTTCCAAGCGTCAACTACAGAAGCGGGTACCCTTTATGAATACAAAAACATTCTGGTTGTTGGGGAGCAAAAGAAGTCACACAGTGAACGCAGGTTTAAGACGGATTTCCTGCAACTCTCCCGCTACGTGCGCAAGGTATTCGCCGACCAGCCGACCCGTCGATTCGTCCATGCCTTCCTTCTCTGCGCCTCCAAGATGGAGCTCTGGATTTTCGATCGGGCTGGGGCGTATAGTTCCGGGTTCTTCGATATTCACCAAAACACGGACATGTTTGCGCGCGCTCTTGTCGGCTATGCTACGATGGATGCTAAGGCGATGGGCCTGGATACCTTCATTGAGCGAGTTATCGAGGGAGGAAGAAAAAAACGCTACATTACGCTAAACGACACAGGCGGTCAAGCAACGAGGATCAGGTTGGATAGGGCGATGTATAGGCAGAAGGCCATTGTAAGTCGCGGAACTACCTGTTATACGACCGAAAACAACAGCGTTGTCAAATTCGCTTGGGCATCGGGTAAACGGACGGCGGAGGTAGACCACCTAACGCAAGCAAAGGAAAAGGGTGTTAAAGGGGTAGCTGGAATAGTAGCGCATCATCGAATCGCTACCATTGCAGAAATACGGAAGAAACTGAAGTTCCCAACGGCTCACCGGTTTCAGAACGGGGCGGACGACCCTTCATTGGCTTCAACAAGCACTAGTATATCGGGCAATAAGCGCAAGTCGTCATCTAGCGCCACCGACACCGTATCCAGATCCAATAAGAGGCAGCGATCCGATAGCCAGAAGCTAAATCGAAAGCTGAGCACCCAGCCGTCGTCGTCGACAAGCAAGACCAAGCCGGCCCTATCTGCGCCTAGCGAGGACCTGTGGGAAGATCGGATCTATTCCTGCCTCGTCATCTCACCTGCCGGTCGCGTCATCAGCGAGTTTACTGATATCAAGCAACTGCTAGAATCAATGCGAGATGCGATCAAGGCGCACCAATCTCTCTTCGTCACTGGCAAAATTCTCCACCGCGACATTTCTCCAAACAACATCATCATCACGGACCCTGAAACAGCAGATGGCTTCAAGGGCATGCTGATCGACCTTGACATGGCTAAAGCACAAAATAGCGGCCCAAGCGGAGCGCGACAAATAACTGGCACGATCCAGTTCATGGCGATTGAAGTTTTGCGCAACATCGACCACACATATCGTCATGACCTCGAATCGTTTTTCTATGTCCTTCTTTGGATGTGTGGGCGCCAGTCATGGCATAATGGATTTTCCGGCAACAAGAAGGCGCCTCAGGAGAGCGTTTTTCAGCAATGGGAGATCGGAAGTTTCAGTCAGATTGCTAGAGCGAAGGAAGGCGACATGTATGTAAGTGGGCTTGAAAGGATTGTGAACGAATTCCCAGAGAAATTGGACAAGGTCAAACCGCTTTGTATGAGGATCAGGAAGATTCTTTTTCCTTACGACAAAGATGCAAGTGTAAACATTGGAACCCCTGCAGGAGAGCCAAACCAACTCTACAAGCCTATTATAGCAGCTTATGATGAGGCCATCAGCGAGCTATAGAGATTACAACAGATAGGGAGAAAGGCGATAGAACGGGTGGTTAATTTTGACCTAGATCTTGCTGTCAGAAAGAACCGAGAAAGTGCCTCCGGAGCAAAGGGCATGACCGGCATGCGATCACACTCCTTGTTGATATGATACGGAGGAAGCGGAGCCCATAATCGGTCATGTGGAGGGTAAAATCGACCAGGACATGGATGATGCGCGATGGGAATTGGAAGACAAATTGTTTGGCGAGGCGCGGGAGCTTGTGATGGAGAAGACGGAGGAGCAGAAGTCACAGTTGTGGGCCGACATGTGGGACGACTTGATGGAGGAGATGCGGCGGGAGATCAAGGAGGAACTGATGGCCGAACTGAGACGGGAGTTGGTAGCAGAGGTCAAGACGGAGCTGTTCAAGGACATGGTGCAGGCGATGATGAGGGCGGCGTGCGGTAATGGTGGTGGAAAGCCTTGGATGGGCATGTCACGAAGCACATAGAGGACGGATTATACTCAAGTGAGGCACGCTATCGACTGGTCCGATACCTTCATCTCACGATCTTACGAATGAACAGGATCTCTTCCCCCTGCCCCACGGTAAGTTGACTGGCTAAGACTCGTGACTCGTGACCGGCGTGTGCTTGATGTTTTGACCATTATGGTGTTACGATCCAATCAAAGATCACTCATTTAAGCAGATTAGCTAGCCAATAGGATTGAGGCCGAAACAACGGAGCTGAGGGCCCGGCTCCAGGGCCTCGGCGCCTGGCCGAAGAAAGGGAGCCGAAGGTTCGGCTTCCCTCCGTCGGCCCCGTCTAAAGGTGTCACACGGACATTTGCCCACAGTTGTGGGTTAGGGTTCCGAGACTGAACAGAACCTCAACGCTTGGCACCAGCCTTATGAGTGCCTGGCGGCCTCCGGCGGCGAAACTCACCTCGGTCAGACTCTTAGCCACTGGCACAACTTACCCGAACCCCTCTCGCGCCATCAAGCTAACCGAGCCAACCCTGGAACTGCCGATGTCGCTGAGCATCATCACGAGGTTCCCCTCATATCACGGGGCGAGAGGGCACCGGAAGGGGTATGGTAAGATATACGTTGTTGTGTGAAGGAGAGAAAAGGAGCATGTGCGTGGGGGACTGGCTATATGGGCGAGAGCCCAGACAGGCCAGTCCGTGTGCGCGGACGTGCAGTGCAACAATGTCACAGGCTAAGCCGGTGATAACTGGGTAGTCACGGGTTAATCCCGTGGCACCTGGACCGCACAGGCACCTGCAAAAGGAGAGTCAAAGGATGGAATAGCCTTGATTCTTCAAAATGAAACACGTCATCTTGACAACAGCAGAAAATACCAGAATCTACAAAATTCCTATAAATTTACTTGTTCTCCTAAACTCTTCTGGTGGCACGTTAGAAAAAAGAAATAAAAAGAAAGAAATTAAGAATGGCATGGAATACATTATATGTCTTGCGAGACGCCAAGTGACAAGGGAAGTCGCATATGCCTTCCTGCAGAAAAAGGGGTGGAAGGGATTCTTCCAGCTTCCACAGAAGCATGACGGCAGGGCGTCTTCGTGTTTGAAGCGCTCGTGGTAGTCCTTGAAATCCCCGTGGCCAGACCTGGCCGCGAGGAGGTGGTGTAAAGAGCGTCTATCCAACTCTTTTAGTTCGCCGTTAGGCTTGAGGGAGACCCCCAGCCGGTAGTTTGCATAAGACTCTGGCTTGTTCGCGGCCCACCATGCCTTGAAATCCGTACGCGCCTCCCTCTTAGCAAGCCGCCTTGGGTGCGCAAGGGTAGCCAAGCCTTCATTGACTACCTCTCCCCCTTCAGCACCTGCCTTAGCAAGCTCTTCAGCAATCTCGTTGCCCGTGATGCCTTTGTGGCCAGGAACCCAGCGGGGCAAATGTCCGTGTGATAAAGAAAAAAAGGATGTGCGTGGAGGACTGGCTATATGGGCAAGAGCCCAGACAAGCCCAGTCCGTGTGCGCGGACGTGCATTGTGACAATGTCACAGGCTAACCTGGTGACAACTGGGCAGTCACGGGTTAATCCCGTAGCATCTGGACCGCACAGGACCTGCAAAAGGAGAGTCAAAGGATGGAATAGTCTTGCTTCTTCAAAATGACATACGTCATCTTGACAACAGCAGAAGGTACCAGAATCTACAGAATTCCTATAAATTTACCTGTCCTCCCAAACTCTTCTGGTGGCACGCTAGAAAAAAGAAATAAAGAGAAAGGAATTAAAGACGACATGGAATACATTATATGTCTTGTAAGAAGCTAATAAACCAAACTAGTCCCAATGCGCAGCTAATGGATATTATTCGTTTCTGAACATTATAATGAGACGGTCAGTAATTCGGTGGTAGCCAAAGTACGTTCTGGCCGTTGCAAGTAATCCAAGACTTATCTTGTCCTAAGCTATAGCCATGGCTCTCTGAATTATCTACCAAGCCGCTGGCCATCCGGCGAGAAGGCCACGGAGTCAACCGAGCCGCTATGGCCTTTGAGGGTTTGGAGGCAGCTCCCCGACGCCGGATCCCAGATCTTGATCGTGTGGTCCCCTGAACCGGACGCCAGCCGCTGGCCATCCGGCGAGAAGGCCACGGAGTAAACGTCGCCGCTATGGCCTTCGAGGGTTTGGAGGCAGGCATTCCAGTCCAATTCCACAGCCGGCTTCGTTTGAATCCATTCAGGTTCTTCTCCTTTGAAATTTCTCATTATCAAGCTCCTGCTTGGAGCAAATACAAGCGCTGATATGTATGCTTGAAGTGGAGCTTGCTCTATTATTGACTTATTTGATAGAGCAAACCGGTAAGCATCCCAAACAAGCTTTAACAACTGCGACTGATCATTACCTCCCTATATCTTCAGTTAGACCAAGTTCCTTAGGTGGAGTTAGACTTGTACTTACTAGTAGGCTCTCGAGCTTTCTAATAGCAACAACGCCCGCAGGCATAGCTTGGAGTAGACTTAGAGCTTCCAGCCAGTAAAGGTACTTCGTCTTGAGGAATGTATAGACAACCCCGTTGTCCTGTAAAAGATCATGCCGTTTTGTGTTCGTGTCAGAAACCGAGTCACACAAGTGATCAACCCAGTAGACGCACGAGTACCGCACCGTCGCTAGCGGGTCCGGATTCGGTACTTCGACCTCGTCGCTCGGAAATCCCGGTGCGGTCAAGCTGTATATGTCGCGTTGCAGTGTTGTAGACATGGCTTTAAGTGACCTTGAGGAGATGGTGTAGTTCACATCTTCTTTCCCAGAAGGAAAAATCCACTTAAACGCCTCCTGAGAAGCTTCGTTGCCAGCTTTATCAGAAGCATTGCCCAATAGAAAGTCCTTGGCTGATTGATGAACAAAATAGACGGTTTGTTCTCGTACAGTTAGAAATGAACCGCAAAGTCTTATAATCTCTTCTAGAGATTCAAGATCGCCGGAAATAACATCAGGCACCGCGACGAGAGTGGTTAGTTCTTGAAGGTTTACTGGTCGACGAACAATTGCGGCAACCGCAAGAATGCGCTTGTAGAGATCAGAATCCTCGGACCGGCTCATGTTCTCTCTCATCCGCGCATATAGAGCATCCAGTCCGGACGGAAATTTGCGTAGCATTTCTTTGGTATGCCATTTCTTAACCTCCGGGCCTGCAAGTACTTGGCAGACCAACGCCACCCAGAGGAACGTGTCCTGCGCGTTGAAGCACAGGTAGTCTTGAACGGTCTCTTTTGTTGTTGAATCATACTTCTTCAGCCCTGCTAGGTTATCCACCTTGTGCAGGATATATGCATTGACAGCCGCCGCGACGGATTCCGCATTTAGCTCCAGGGAGACCTTCACTTTATCTTCCGCTTTCTCCAACCGTTCCTCAATTTCCGGCCAATTACGGCTTGAGACGATCCATTTGACTCGAGATTCAGATGATGATTGCTGAGCAATGAATTCAAGAAGCTGTAACTGATCTTCAACACACTCATCAAGTGCATCGATGATTAGGTAGGTCGTTCGGAGGCTTGGGTGTCGTAGGATGTTGGTGAAGATTCTCGACAGGGCGTCCCACGTATTTGCATCTTTGAAGAGGCCTTCGCCTGCACGGTCGTACTCACTGCGTACGTGTGAGAGGATAGATGGCTGCTGGTCACTAAGTACGTAGATTAGGCCGCGCAGTACAGCGGCTGCATTGTTAATGCGAGAGTCGGTAGCTTGGCAGAAGAAGTAGGCCACATTGCAGTGGCGCGCGTTGTCAGTATCGGTTTGATCCAGCTCATTGATGATGCTGTACAGCTCATCGATAATACCGCACAGCAACATAGTCTTCCCTTTGCCGGGGTCGCCCTTAATCCAGAGTAGTGGGTGCTGTGGGTCGTCACGCCATTGTTGAAAGTCAGCGTTATTGAGGACCCAACGATATGAGTCCCGCAAAAGGCCGCCTTTGGTCCGTTCGATGCGGGCTTTATCATCGCGAGGATTGGTAAGGCGTAAGTGCTTCAGGCATTGCTTGTCCTTTTCTGACATTTGTTGTATTTCTTGGTGCCTTATATAGCTGACGAGCTGCTCGAGATAAGATGTTCCTTTCTGAGTGATGTATGTTTTGGCGTCTGTGTCAAAGCGCTTCTCAGCGTCTTGAATAGCCGCCAAATAAGCATTCCAGTCGTCAAGCTTGACTATATCTTGGAGAAAGGCTAGGCCGCGGTTGCTATAATAAGCACAAACACTCTTAATCTGGTAAGAGAGGAACGCCTTGTAGAGGCCAACAATTTGGATCTTCAATTCGCCTCTCATTCCATCGAGCTCGCTGATGTTGGTGGGCTTGAGAAAGCTGTTCGACGAATTCCAGTACCAGTCCATTCTCTTAATAACGTAGTCGATCCCTTTGCGGTTGGCTTCGGTCGCTTTTATAGGGTTGGCAAGCATCTGCAAAAGTTAGCATGAGAAATATTATCCTCCAGGTAAACGTACCTCTAAAGCGATACAAATGCCAGTCCAAGCGAGCGCGGCTTGGGGCGCAGCCTGGATTGCCGTACTTATAATGTTCTTAACGGATAGAACAACGTCCATAACTTCACCACAGCTCTCTTTCACTTTAGCTTCTCTCTCAGTCTTGGCTAGACCAGCATTGATAAGCTGAATCATTTGGCGGTGCCTGTCCGAGTTGTTTTGGGCGATGATGTTCGGCTGAGACTCGAGCACCATTGAGTTGGAGCCATTTTGTAGCTGTCGGGACAGTATCTTCTCATATGCGTCCACCAATTTGACTTCTTGTTTAAGCTCGTTATAGGCACGCTCCCAGAGTCGTGCAGGTAAGCTGGTAGTGGTGTCATTCGCGCCAGCGGACGTCTCTCTGTCGGCGGAACCGGTGGCTGGGGCCTGTGGGGTGGACGTCTCTATATTAATGGAACCGGTAGCCGGAGCGGCCGTGAGGGGGAGGGAGGGCGTAGAGAGAGTGGCGGGGATGTGCTGTGTAGACGTCGGCAACGAGAGCAGAGATGCAGGGCAAGCCTGCTCTTGGTCCTTAGAAGCTTTCCTATCCTCTGCATTTCCGTGTCGCTTGAAATGCGTCTGGAACAACGAGCGCAGTCGTCGACGCATCGTAACTTTGAGGAAGGAACGTCTTGACTGCAGTGAGGATGCTATGGTTGATGATTAATAAATCGAGTTTATGAAAGTGCCGGAGATTCCTCTCCCCTGCCATCTAGGACAAATCAAGGAAAAGAAACTAGAACACTGTGTTTTCTCGAGGTTATGAGGGAGCATAGGGCTCTGTGTTGTCACCTTGTCAGGCGCGAGATGGCTGGCAGGTTCCTCCCAATTACACGCCAATTACCCAAACGATATTTCTTTTTTGAGGCTGGGCATTCATGGACCCGGAAGGTTCAGGGCGCCAAATCAATTGCCTGGGTTGGGTCGTAGCTTTCCGTCACGGGTCTACAGGATTGGCTCTCTACCCAGATGTTCTGACAGTATGGACACCTAGTCGACGGCTCCAGCGCCATCTACGTGGCTAATGCTGACAGCGTAGGGTAACGCCTCAGGGGGCGCAGGCGACGCATGGGTGTCGTACAAACAGACTCGAGCAAGTCTTCCTCGCGATGCGAGCTAGTTTTGTCTCCTTCGTAGAACCTTATCCATTCATTACACATAACTGGGCCGAGGGTACTAGGAACCAACCAGGAATGGTCTTCTGACCGAGTGCAATTTTGGAAAATCTAGCCGCAGTGTCAGGACGGTCAACTTTTCTCGTAACCCATCCGATTATATTCATCTTTTTAGCGCCGGCTCCCTACTCACTGTCTTGCCTCCGTCCGACGATATGGATATGTGAGGTGGTCTTTCGGTTTTTTGACCTACCACGTGATTAAAAGACCCGTTTCCTGTCCCTCCCGCTCCCATAGATAAGCCACCCCTCATTGGCTTATCTATGGGAGAGCGGACGGGATCCCGAGTTTTCCAGTGGGTATGGTCGTATGTGGTAGTTCTGCACATTCTAGATGTCTATAAGGGTGAGTGCTGATACTCTTTTTGTGGTGGTCATGGTAGTCATTTGGTGGCACATACTTGGAGGGTTTCGACGCATCTCACGCACGCTTCTTTTATGTACGCTGTACCCATTCATTTCTACAACAGTCTATATATAACTATACAACGCTTGAAGTCCTCCTTCTCTACTGTTCTAACACCTGAAACACTCACTGCTTCCGCTGCAAAAGGCAATGACGCCCCCACTTCCTCCTCAACTTCTCCGGAATGATCTCCCAATCAGGCAGCCACAAGGCTCTGGGCAAGAAGCTGGTGCTCGCTGGATCCATGAACTTTTCGCACTTGACAGTCTCCCAGTGTTTTGAGTCCGCGACAAAGTCAGGCTCGTTAGGAGGCGCTTTCCAATCCAGAGCCTTCTGCTGCTCGGGGAACTGCGTGTCGACGAGGAAAGTGCACGTCTTGGGATCGACATACTTGCCCGGATCCTCCTCGTTGCGGTCATTCAGGCCGCTGGTAGGCAGCCAGGTACCGCTGAAGAGACCAAAGCCGGTGCCGGCCTCGGAGAACTCACCGGGCAGAAGACCACGGAACTCGGAGCGGATGAATTTGGCGTGCATGTCGCGGGGGAGGAAGTAGGAGCTGGGGAAGCGGTACCAGTCCTTGCCGAAGCAGACGCTGTCACCCTCGCCGCCGACCTCAAATAGGGGCTGGTAGATGGAGAGAGGTGCGGAGTAGGCTGTGTAGAGACCGTAAATGCGAGCAAGGCCAATGTTGATGGAAAGGAGAAGGCCAAAGGCTACCACGGCTAGCTTCAGCTTGGCGGGAATTTTGCCCACCAGGCTCTTCGTATCGGCGTTTCCAAAGGCGGCGAGCAGAGTGTGAATAGCAAGGGCAGCGTTGAGGGCAAGGAAGGGGTAGGCGGGGTACATGAACCGCTCTTCTTTGTGGGGCTGAAGCGAGAAGATGGCGAGCCACATGTAGAAAGGGGTCAAGAAGACCACAGTACGGAAGCCAGTCTGGAAAGTCTCGGCGGACTTGGACAACAGCTTCTGCAGCATCAAAATGGGGAGGGAGAAAAGTGCCAAGACAAACCAAATGTTGAAGTTCAAGGCCAGATTCTTGAAGTAAAAGTCCCAAGGCTCGGTGCCGTAGAGTTCAGGACCGCCGGTCTTGGAAAAGATGTTGTACTTCACAATGTTCCAAGAGGCGATCTCGACCTTCCTGTAGAAGAAGGTGTTGACCAGCATATCTCCGAACTAGAGATTTTTAGCACTCGCTACAGTAAAAGGGGACAATGGAGGAAAGAGAGGTGCAACCTACCACAAGAAGTCCAGCGGCGACGACACCACGGATCACACGGTGAGCGGCCTCAAAGAAGCGTTCACTATCTCCGACCAGGGCAAAGACCACTTCCTCCATCAAGAAGGGGGCGCAAAGAGCGGCAGCAAAAGGCCATCCAATGACACCACCAATGGCGAAGAAGAACATGGCCCTGGAAGTCTTGAGACCCCCCTTCCAGTTGATGAAAGCGGCGGCTCCCAACATGGCCATGTACATGGCGAAGCTGGAGGGCAGAAAGGCGGTGCTGGAGTGGAAATTGCCAGGGCTGGATACGAGCGCCACGATAAAGAACAGGCCGATCCTCGGGTTCAGGGCTAAGCAGACAGCCCTCCACATGAGCGTTTGGCTGAGGGCGCAGACGAGAGCCAAAGCATAGCGGACGAAGTAAAACTCGGCGACCTTGTTGGAGTGAGGGAGCAGTCTGCGAATGTTGCCCACGATGGCATGAAGGGCGATGTAAAGCCAGCTGCGGATGGCATAGTCGGGTGAGTATTCCCAGGTCTGGAGACCATAGCCGTGGCTCAGATAGTGAGTGGGTTCCCAGTAGTTGAAGGTCTCGTCACAGTCCTGGATGGGGGCAAAGAGAGCAGCGATCAAGTTGGCTCCGAGGAAGATGTAAAAGGCCGAGATGGGTTCGATTGCGTAGGCATCTCGAATGGCCCTGAAGACGGTGATGTCAGCTACACATCAGAGAGTCCAATGTAATGCAAACATGAGTGAAGCATTGAAAGCTTGTCACAATGGCGACGGGTGCTGGATTTCACTCACTGCTTCTTGGCATGTTTGGCTTTGGGATGCACAAACTCCTTAGGAGCTTCGGTGGTGGGTGGTGGCATCGGGTCGTCACTGTCTTCTCCTGGCCTTGGAAACTTATGTGTTTGTTTGGATGGATCAAGAGAAGAGCAAAGGGAACTTGAAGAGTTCGAGTTCGAGTTCGAGTTGGAATTAGAAGGGTGACAGTGTTTAAGCTAAAGAAAGAAAGAAAGTCGTCACAGCATGGGCGGCGCTATCACGATAAGCCGCGGTCAACAATACTTTATATGTTAAACAATGTTCAGTTCAACAAGAACGAAAAAGTTGGGGGATTTCCACAGGGCAGCGTCGGAAGCTTCCAGTTCAGCAGCTTGTCGTGCGTCACTCCCGCAATTGGACAGCTCCATCGGAAGTTCAATTGAGTGCAGGCAAGGCAATGCACGTGAAGACTGCTGGGCAGAGCTTGGCTTGTGCTGGGCTTGTCCCTGACAGGAATGGCGCATCCTTACAATAAGGTCTGTGCTTCCTGCAGCTTTGCCCCGCCATACGACAGGGTCTGGTTCAATTTATTTTTTGCCCATAGCCCATGTCCCAAATTTTGGATTTGGTCTGATAAGAATTGCGATAAGGAATTGGTCCTGCAGACGGGAGCGTCGCTCTGTTAGTTTTGCCTGAATCTTTCTTCCTTCCTTCCCCATCCCATCAACTTGCCTTCAGTCCATTCGTCTTCATATCCTCTTTTTAAAGGATTGACTTCGCTTGTTATTTGACATCCCAGCCTTGAATCGGTCGGTATCTATACAAACGCGCGCCCGTTCTTTTCCTGAACGGCACCTTGCGCGACGCGTTGTGCTACAATCACTCTGGTCATCATTGTCAACAACCAGCCCTCACCTATCGTCACCAAGGAAAATTCCTGTTCAACAAACTGCATCCAAACTAGACCACCGTTCTTGCCTTCTCAACTTCTCGTTTTGCCATGTCTGGACACCCCTTCCAGATTCCCGGCCTCGGCCAGGCAAGGCCAAATGAGCAGCTCCCCGCTGACAACTTTGCACCTGATCTTCTCGTCGCTGCCGCTAGCATCGTCGGACAGGATGTTCTCGCGGTGACCTCTGCTGACCCCGCGCAACTGCTTCAACAACTGCAGAAGCCTAAGACCGAGGAGAAGACCGAGGAGAAGACCGAGGAGAAGACCGAGGAGAAGAAGGATGAGAACGCTATGGAGATCGACTCCAAGCAATCAGACAATGCGCCTACCAAGACACAGGAAGATGTCAGCATGGCCAACCACGGCGACAACAAGCCACAAGCTGCCGCCGACAATTCCACCGCTTCCAACCTCGACTCTCCTCCGAGCCCCGACGTTACTTCTACACTCGAAGCTGCCCTCAATGGTATGCTAGATGCGCCTACCAGTTCGGCAACCATGGCCAACGGCGAGGGCCAAGCCGGCGCTCAAGACGCACAAGAGGAGGAACACCCAGAGTGGGAGGAGGACACGTCGCCATACGAGTCTTCATCCGAGTCGAGCTCCGATAGCTCATCCGATGATGACTCGGATGACGAAGATGCTCATCCTATCTTGGGCGTGGAGGAAACAGTCAGGATGCTTATGGCTGGCCTTGACGATGAAGAAGAAGATGGACCCAACAAAGGAAAGGGAGCTGGCGCGCCATTGCGGACCAAGAACGAGATTGTCGAGGAGGTCATCCCCAAGCCTGAGGTTGTCATCACCCCCGAAATGACGATCGAGCCTCTGGCGCACGTCGAGTTCATTGTCGAGAATACCGTCGTCATGAAGTCTAGAGTCCCCGGCGAGGTCAAGGTTCTCGACTTGGGTTCGGTCCTTTGCAAGGAAGACAGGACGGTTATTGGCGCCTTGGCCGAAATCATTGGTAACGTCAAGAGCCCCATGTACACTTGCGTTTTCCAAAACCAGGAGGAGATCAAGCAGCTTGGCTTGGAAGTTGGCACACACATCTTCTACTCTGTTGACCACGCCAACTACGTCTTCACCCAGGAGCTCAAGAAACAAAAGGGCACCGATGCCAGCAACCTCCACGACGAAGAAGTTGGTGCTGATGAGATGGAGTTCTCTGACGACGAGAAAGAAGCCGAGTACAAGAAGCAGCTGAAGATGAAGAAGCGTGGTGGAAAGGCCGGACGTGGTGGTCTTCGTGAGCAGGTCCTTCGTGACCAGTCTTACGCACCGAACGCTGGATATGCTCCCTCAGCAGCATCTAGCGCCACCCTCGATCATGCCCCCACAACGTCCAGCGGCACTCTCAACTACGACGAGGATGACGATGGTCCGTACAGGCCTCTTGCTAGGCCCGTAGGCTTTGGTCAGGGAGGGCCGCCCTCACTGCCACCGAAGCCTGAAGTCGGCTTCAACGCGGCACATGGTGGTCAGAGTCAGCGGGGTGGCTTCAGCCGTGGCAACCGGGGTGAGTTCCGCGGCCGTGGCCAGCGCGGAGGAAACCGTGGTGCTGATCGGAAGCCTGGTGGCCACCGTGGTGGAGGTGGCGGTGCTGCCGCGCCTTCCTATGGAGGCTATGAGAGCGCTTCGGCACCTCAATTCCCCAACACACAGCTGCCCCCTCCAATCCCGCCAAATGCCCAAATCCCCCCTCCTCCCTTTGGCGGAGCCGCACCTCCGATGCCCGGTGGCCATTGGCCTCATATCCCCATTCCATTCCCACCGCCTCCTATGTCCTTCCCCCGGCCCTCTACCCAGTCACCTGTTCCTCCCCCTCAGCTTGCCGGAGCTTTCAACTTCAACTTTCAGGCATGGAACCAGGCTCAGGGTCAACAGTATCAATACCCACAACAAGCTTCGTCATCGTCCGCTCCTGCGCCCCAGCAACAATCGTCAACTCCCAGCTACCCACATCAGGCACCGGCCGTCCCGCCTGTGTGGCCTGGCGTTCCGCCCCCGCCCCCTGTCGCCGGCGCATACGTAAACCCGGCCTTCTTCCAACAGCTGCAGGCTCAAGCCCAGCATGCCCAGCATGCCCAGCAGGCTCAGCAGGCCCAACAGCCTCAGCAACCTCAACAACCTCAGCAGCCGCAACAGCAGCAGCAGTATTGGGGACAGCACAACGCATACGGTCAGGCTCCCAAGTAGGATCAATCGAGCCCGCCAGTTGCCGTGGTGGTTGTCAACAACAATGTGCACAGAAGGCGCCAGGTGCCGTATGTCGAGACAGATCTCTATCAGAGCGGTGACTCTTCCTAAACAATCAATCGGACATTTGTTCGCCTTGACTTGCTAAGTCGACACGCAGTGGCCTTGGTAGCGCATCACCTGAGGGCCTCTGTGCTTTCTTATACATTTTGCATGTTCGGAGTTATGTCTTTACCAGTATTTCTGGTTTGATTGAGAGGGTCAGGCTTGAGTTTCGGTTTTGAAGAAGGATGGCTCTTTGAGCAAACCTTTTGCCTGTATCCGGCTTTGCTTTTCAGCGAGAAGCAGCATAGTTATTATGCTATCGACAGATGAGCAGGAAATACTATTCCCTGCATAAAACCATCAGGATCGGCATACCTGAAGACACGTCTGGATACTTCACTCAATGGAGGAGAGAGATCCAGGCTTGGATCCCGGTTCTGAAAGATGTTCGAGTATTTGAGCGAGTATATACCATATCAGAATCTTTTTTGGTCATTTAGCATCTACCTACATGGTGATGCAGCATGGTGTTTCCGATAGCGAGGATGACAGGGAATGATATGCTGTGCATACAGCAATCAAGGTTGGCCATCCTGGCGCCGCGGTACGAGATATATCGAACCGGTCAAGAGACACAAAGAACGCAAACACGGCACAAACCTGTGGCAGGGATATGGTGCGATTCATACAAGAGGACCGAAGAGGGACACACGCGGTCATGGTGTTATCATCAATTGACATTGCTGTATTGTCACTTCTAGGTTCTGTACAGTTCAGCCATTAGGCTTGCTTTCAGGAGCAGGTGTTGGAGATGGGTGTTGGATCGCTCCCGTATACCCGCGCATGGCGAGCCCAATGTTCATTCACTCGCTGCACCTTGGTAGCGGCACAAAGAAAGATTAAATAGACAAACCAACAGTTGAAACAAGCTGAATGGCCATCCACCCGCTGAACATAGCCCGTAGATTAAATATCATTCCAACAGTTACACTACCAACAGAGTACCAACGACGCCGTCGATCCCATTATAGCAATTAGCGCCGTGCTATATCCGCGATGTGAAGGACTATGGCTCGATGCTACTATGAGCATGGAAGGGCAAATATTTCATGATTGCCCTTCTGAGCTTTCAAATTTGTGGTGAGCTCAATACTACGGTACAAGATGTGCCCATCATCTTGGCCAATGCACTTCCCGAGGCTACCTCCCGCTTCTTCCCCCCTGTCTGTTCGATTTCGATCGGGCAGGCTGTCCGTCTGGGACTTGGGAACTCTGGGTACAACTGCGAGTCTATAATTTGCAATTCGTTCAACGTGTTGTTAGAATTCTCACGGAAACGAAAATCAGTTCAGAACATCCGGGAATGTATGCATGCGCACGCTACCGAGTCTGGAAAAGACGGGAGGAAGCGATATGTGCATCTTCATGCTGGGCTTTAATGTGAAATTTCTGTCAGCTTACTACACTACATTGTACCAACTGGTATCGCCACCTCTACGTATTTTCTATCTATTGTTCATAGAATTGTTGTTGATTTTACGTCAGATTTTATCGCTTGTGCTGTGCTTCCCAGCTCCTCGGCTTCCCATTTGATAAATCTACCCTTTTTCCAGTGATGAACATGCTCCATACCTACTGAAAACTTGAGGATATCTTGACATATCAATATGACAATATGAAGCCTGTGAAGCAACCGAGTTTTACCGCCCGTCTGTCAGCTGTCTGCCCCTTCACATTTCCCACGGGCATCTCCCGTCTCCCAATGTCCTCGCATTTTGGAACTTGGATCCCCCATCGGGTAGCTTCCCCACAAACCGAAGTGGGAGCGCAGACCAACCAACTCACCGGACAAGGGCACTGGAGGCCAACTGGGACTGTGACGGTTGATCACCTCACCCATGGAGTTTTTATCGAGCTTTGTTCTCACGCTGTCGATGACCCGATGTCAACAATCGTGATCTTTGTCCACACTTCACAGGGGTTGAGAACAAGCGCAAAAGCCGAGGCAGCGGTATCCTTGCAAATGCTAAGCGTTTCAGAAATTACAGGGGGAGGGACGATGGGGGGGATTGGGGATTGGGGATTGGGGTCGTCAGGGTCCTTTTTTGTCTTCCAGCACAGCAGTCGCGTGTAGCGGATGCGGGATGGTCGTTCCGATTCCGAGTTTGCCATGTCGACGGGGCCTCTGGAGGATTCGTGCTAGTGTACATACCGAGGACGAGGGCGGCATTGTTTGCATATGATTTTGGTGGGCTTTTAGCTGTTTCCATGGTGTTTTACGTTTGCACGTCGACGTCGACGTTTTCCATACACCAAGGAGGTACTATATGTAAGCACCTTGATGGCTTTTGGTGGTTCCGTCGGGTCCGTGTTTTTGGCTATCATATCTCGTCTTGGCCGTTCACCTCTGACCCATCTTACGATAAGTCCTGGGTTTGGCCCTGGATCGTCCTTGCTGGCGGACATTACACCATGGTGATCAGTTGCTCTAGCATTGCGATCTCGTGAACCGAGCCCAAATTGCGATCTTATCGAGGTTTCTCTGTCCTGCAGTTGAGAGCTGGGGGGATCATTGTTCGGACCTCCAATCTCCCCTGCGCCACAAAAATGGTGCGATAGACGTTGGTGTTCAGCGCAAGGGAGGGAGAGAAAAGGGTTTAACAACAACCTTGGGAGTTTGCTCGGAGATTTCCATGGCTTGCCGGGAAGTTCAAAAGGATGTTGACCAGGAGGCTATTGTTCAGTTTCTGTACGGTCTGAAGTTGATAAAGCAGTGGCTCGATCCAACTGCCGACACCCGTGATGCCTCTCAGTCGAAGGAAGAGAACCGGTGAATTCCAGAAAGTTGTTCCTGCCAGGCCTACCTATCGGCTTTCCATGCGCGGCACGAGCGGATCAAACGAGAAGCCAGAGAAACAGAGAGGAAAGGACGCCGTCTCTTTCGCTTTGCCCTGCTGTTGCGGAGGAAAGGGGTTGTAAGGGTTGTGGTCCCCGAGACTAGTGAAAAAGGCTGATGGACACCACTTTGACGAACTTTGGGGATGTCAGGGCTCAAGGGGGGAACGTCAACGCTGCCCCGCAAAAAGAAGAGATGGGTAAAATCTCACGGCCAATCATAATCTGTTGCCTCAATTTCGCTTAGAATGTGATCTGCAGGCCTACCAATCAGAGACGCTTGGGACCTGGGCAGATTGCAGGGGTCCGAAGTTGGTAGGAGCTCCTCCTAGCTCCATGCCGTTGTCCCCAGTGTTTGTGTGTGAGAAAGATGGTAGCGCGAGAGAGAACGAGTGATTGAAAGAGACCCGACTGATTGTTGATCAGAGAGTGCGAGAGGCTCTCTCATGAAACTGGTGTTAAGTTTTTCTCTCTGCGATCCGAACCGATGAAACGACTTGTCTTGAGCAAAGTTCTATGAGTTGTTTACTGATCAGCAATGACAGCACAGCCCAAGGACAGCTTCAGTTCAACATCATGACGACCTAGAAGAAGGCATGATCCAAGGACGTACGACGATGGACATGAAAGTGTCCCTTAAATTCCCGTCCCCAGTGGAGGGTGGCATCTGCATCTCCACCTGTGCCGCTTCAGCGCCCGAATACGCAGGTCAGGCAGGTTGCATTGGTGTGGTTAGCTTCCCCAGCTTGGAGGGAGTCGCGACCCATGCCGCATGGTGGCCGGAGTGGGCTAGGAGGACTGGGCAGGAACGGTCTGTCTCTGCCTGTCTCTGCAACCTAGCTTTGCGCTGGCATTTTCCCCGACTTCTCTCAGCCTCTCAATCTCTCAACCTCTTCTCTTTTCTCTTCCCTCCTGCATCTTCCACACATTCCCCGTTGGAAGAACGCCCGCCTCTCTTGTCGCCCTGTGGTGTTGAGTCTCCGGTTCTAGCACATTGTCATGATTATGAGCTCGTGACATGTTGACTCGCCCTCCCGTCATTTTACCTTACTTCCCCCCCACAGCCTAGATATCGCGACATAGATATCTCGCCATTCCTTCTTTGCAACTATACAAAGTTCGCACTGCGACGACAACGAGTGGTTGACTTCCGCTCGATAAGACATTCATTCCTTTTTACGCAACCCTCACGAAACAGAAGACACCATCACATCACACTTTACTAAACGACGACGAAAGAGACGATATCGATTGCATCATTTCATCCAAAATACTAGGAGTCACGATCATCCGAACCACCACGCCACTTTCATATACGATACTCGACCATCATGTCCGACCATAGGATTCATATGCGCCATGCGCATCACCATCTGGAGCGTAGGGGCTGGGACGACGTCAAGTCATTTTGGAACAATGTGTTTTCACCCGATGAAGAAACGACAAATGCTGTTACTACCAGAGTCGCCCAAACAGTGACCGACGCGGACTTCTGGGCGACAGCTACTGCTCAGGAAACCATTGCGACCAAGGGGTTTCCTCTTACTGCCAGTGCTGCCCATGCCACATCTACACACCACAGCACCGCCCCGGCAACCACTACGTTAAGAGCTCTCACCACCAAGGCGTCATCAGCAGCAGTCTCATCATCGCCTGCGGAACTACTTCCATCAGATGTCATGACGGATGAAATCAGTGCAACCGGAACCCTCAAGCTTGAGTCTACCTTGGCGCTTGCGTCGCCGACATCCAAGACCCTCGAAGCGGCCACATCAGCAACTGCTGCTCCAACTGCCACGGCGGCAAGCAGCACGCAAGAAGGGACCAGCGGCGCTGCCAAGGCCGGTATTGCTATCGGTGTGTTGGCTGGTTTGCTGGCTGTCTTCCTGTTGGTATGGTTCCTCTTCAACAAGCGGAAGCGCCAGATGGAAGCAGAGAAGCAACGCCTGGCCGATGACGAGAAAATCAACGGTCCCTTTTCCGACAAGAATGAAGTCAAGACTCCCACCGCCGCTCCGCGCTTGAGCTTGCGACCCGCCAGTCAGTTCATGCCCAACGGCGTTCCAGAAAGGAGAGCGAGCCGCGCCAACATGTTGAGCACCACCTCGAACGCACCTGTGTCACCCCTCAACCGCCCCACAGGAGCTAGCGCTTGGGAACGTCCGACTCTCAGCTCGACCCAAGAAGTTGGCGAACGCCCCGGTACCAGCGCAAGCTCCAACCCATTCGGTGATAACCAGCGAATTCCGGAAGAGTCTTCACCAGTCAGCCCGGCTGGTGACTCGCCTGTCTCCCCTAATTCCGCTGCGGCTGGAGCTCTCGCTGGTGCTGGTGCTGGTGCTGGTGCTGCTGTTGGTGCTGGTGCTGGTGTTGCTGTTGGTGTTGCTGCTGCTGGCGGTCTGGAACGGAAAGCTTCAATCCGGAAAGATGGACCCAAACATCTTGATCTGACCAAGCCGCCATCTCTGCCGTTGAACGCCCACCCGCCCAGCCCTGCTGGAACTGACTATAGCATGAACACTGTTGCTCCTGGCCAGTCACCTGGTCCCTCGGCTAGCTCTGCCGCCATTGCTGCTGCTGGAGGACCAGCGCAGTCAACCGTCCATCGTGTGCAGCTCGACTTCAAGCCAACGTTGGAGGATGAGTTGGGTCTTCAAGCTGGCCAACTGGTCCGTCTTCTCCACGAGTACGACGATGGCTGGGCACTTTGCATTCGTCTCGATCGGTCTCAGCAGGGTGTTGTTCCTAGAACTTGCCTGTCCGCACGTCCAGTGAAGCCACGGCCTCCTCAAGGTGGTCCTGGTCCCCGCGGGCCACCAGTTAGACCTAACTATGGTCCTGGAGGACCTGGAGGACCTGGTTATGGACCTATGAGCCCCAATCATGGGCCGAATGGGGGCCCGGGCTATGGGCCTGGACCTAACTATGGTCCTAACGGAGGACCTCGTGGCCCCGGTGGACCTCCCCGCGGTCCTCCCCGCGGCCCTCCCCGCGGTCCTCCTTATGGTGGCCCAGGCCCGCATGGCGGACGTCCCGGGCCC
The DNA here is from genome assembly GCF_033870435.1 of Sordaria macrospora. NCBI lineage: Eukaryota > Fungi > Ascomycota > Sordariomycetes > Sordariales > Sordariaceae > Sordaria > Sordaria macrospora. Next base: position 4,454,648 of record NC_089373.1, on the reverse strand, counting down.
GGACCCATCAACACCAAGTTCATGGATCCTCGCGGCGCACCACCTCCCGGCTCGTACTCCAGACCTCAGTCCCCCGCTGGGCCAATGATGCCTCGTAATGGACCCATGAGCCCTAATGGTGGACATCCTATGTCGCCGATTGGCAATAACCCCATGAGCCCGGTGCAAGGTCCCGGCTCGCCCGTCGACCGACAACTAACCCAAGGCTCCCAAAGCCCGGTCACCGCGAGCCGAAGAATGACGCCTCCCGGACCCAGCCCGATTGCTCAGGAGTACCGCCCAGAGTCGCGAACCGCACCTCCTGCTCCTGCTCCTCCGCCACCAGTGAGCAACGAGACAGCACCAGGGCAGGCATATTAACAACGTACAAAATGATCGAGTCTCTCTTTTAGCATATTGTGCAAATCATGCCGCGCATATACCCTTTTCATTCGGAGCATAAGGTCTCTTTTACTACACAAGCAAAACGAAACATAACCAGGCAATGGCGTTCATGAGATGAAGGGAGATGAGGAAATCTTTGCAACACACACAACACTCGCGCCAATGGCTTGCGATCCTTTTTTACTATTCACTTCTCTTCGTTTTTTTTGTTCATTTTCCCCGTTGCCACAGGTGCTTTCGGGGTTTGGAGCTTGTTCATATCTTCTTCAAAAATATTGTTTCGGGACTTGGATTGGTGCTATTTACAATTGGTTGAATTCGTAATCGAGGCTGGGAACCGATGAGTTGTTGCTGTTGTTGATATGATGGGGGTTTGTCTGGGTGGTCAAGCCTGCGTGCGGCCAGGCCGAGCAAAACACAATATTTTCTTCTGTTCATTGTGGATGTATGATATTGCTGTATATGGATACGGTATCTATATGACAAGCTGGATGCCTTGTATCGTTGTTGAGTCCAGCCTGGGGTTGGGGCGGAGGCGAGAATATGCATATGGCTGAGCTAGCATGATATGTAGCTGTATGGAATCTAGGCATGATGAGCAAGTACAAAGTCGATTACCCACTCATTATGTCAACTATACGTGAAGTAAACTTTGGAAATGACCCGCTTACAAGCTAAAGAAACATATAAACATACGACTCCATAAACGCCGCTGTGCTATGCAATAGCTAGTGTTAACAAGAATGAACAAAACGCTGCTACCCCAAAGAGCTCCCAAAATCATGAACGATCTTGAAATAAACCGGACCAAGGCATGTGGCTATCATACGCCACTACCGAGAAAAACCGTCGCTATGTTCCTACCAGTCAGCAGCCCACCCGTTTTCATTCAAGAACTCTTCACAGGCGTTCTTGAGGTCAATGTTGGGCACCAGATCCTTGATGGTAAGTGGTGTTCTCGTGAGCGGATCCGTCTCGCTTCTTCGGAGGTGTTCCTCAATGGATGCGCGTTCGTAGGATTTGCCTGTTTTTGTCTATTTCGTCGCATATACCGTTAGCTACCATACCGCCATGCGGAGGTACTCAGGTCCGTAGAGACAAAGTGGGTGAGAAAAACAAAACGATGTAAAGAGAGAAGGAAAAAAAAACACTAAAAAAACTCACCATAACAGGATCAACCATGACCTGAAAGCTGATACCATCAATCGCCCAATCCGGCGGATTCGGCCTTCTCCTCTGGTCCTTCTCCCTCACCTGGTCAAACACGGCTATTATCCTATCGATTTTTTCCCTGTACATCTTCTCCGTCTCTTTTCTTTCTTCTTCTTCTTCGTCATCATTCGATGCAGCACTACTACTTGTCTTTAGCGCCTCCTCCATTTCTTTCCGCAGCAGCTCCACCACCTCCCCCTCTAATTCTTGCTCCTCCCTCCTTCGCAGCTTCTCCCGATGCTCCCACCTCGCCTTCTTGCACTTCAGCACTTGGCTCGTCACGGCCGCCAGCGACTTGTCGTGCGTCTCGGCGCAGATCTTGTGCGCTTGCAGCGCGTAGTCAACGGCTTGGTCGTAGTTTTTGAGCGGCAGGTGCGCTTGCGAGAGATAGTAGAGGGCTTTGAAGTTCTTGCTGCCTGGTGCGCGAGGTTTTTTGCCCGCCATGTAAGGGCAGCCACCAGAGGAGGAGGTAGAGGAGGAGGTGGTGGTGGTTGTGGAGGGGGCAAGGGAGGAAAGACGGAGACATTCCTCGCAGTCTTCGATTACCGAGTCCCAGCGGGACATTTTGAGGCGCGCCATGGCGCGGTTGGTGTAGAGGAGGGGGTTGATGGGGTCGGCGAGGATTCTGTAATAAAGAGAAGAAGGGGGGTTGGTTTTTGAATGATGGCAAGAGTCGAGCGCAGAAGGGGGAAGGAAACTTACGCCTTGGTGTACAAGGCCTCGGCAGCGACGTAATCGCCCCTTTGGAAGTGGCGGTTACCCTCCTCTTTGAGGGCTAATGAGGACTGTCCTGACATCGTTGCTGTTGCTGTCGCTGTTTGATATAGTTCGTGATAAATCGTAGCGCTCGTAGGTCGGAGGAATGGATGGGTGGCTTTTCCGCAAGAGGGCTGGCTAGTTTAGAGGAGAAGGTAAGAAAGGAGGAAGTAGGAGGGTAGGAACTTGGAGATGCTTTGGACAGCTGTTGCTTGACTGAAGCGAGTATGATGGAATCTCGAGCGGAAGTCGGCAACGTGCCTCGGCGGTCTAGGCGACGAGAAGAGTATGAGATGAGAGGTCGGGGGAGGTAGAGACGAGTGGCCTCAAGGAGGACAGTGACACTTGGCTGGGGGGACGAGCGACGGTTCGCGCATACCTTGGGGATGATTTGCAAAGCAACTTGCGAGTCCTGAGAGACTGTGAACAGATATGGCAGCACGAGGAGCTGTCGTTTGACGACAGACTGGGAGATTTGAAGTTCCGAGTAGACAGGCAGTCAGTTGGATGAAGAGATTCCGAGTTCCTCCTGAAGCTGCCGTGACGTGGTGGGGTTTCTGGCTGTTATTGGGGAATCCGGGGTCCTGATCCACATTACCGCAGGGGTACAGCTAAGCGGGCTGCCAGTATCTAATCCACGGCCCTGTTAGTGTTAGTTGTCAGTTTACCAGAGAACAGTAACAACATTGAGGGGACGGTACCTACGTCAAGCTACTTGCATTTGTAAACCACCCAAATGGGAACATTCTAGAAGTCAGCCTGTTCCCACGGCATCGCTGTCAGAGCATAACGGTAAGCAATGGCAGTATTGCCGAACAGTGTGTTGTTAAGAAGTCAACAGCGACTAACATGTATAGATATTTTGCACATGGAATCGCATTTCCATGGTGTTCTCCCTTTTCAGACGGGAGGAGTTGCGCAAACTATACCGTGATCGCCATGGCCCTATCGGACCATCAAGGTCCTCACTACATGTGCGCATTATTTGGCGCCATCCGTTTTCAGGGCTGAGTTAGCCATGAGAATTTACGTCTCAGGTGCCTTGGAATTAGGGTTATAGTAGAAGAACTGAGCAAACCCTGAAAACGGATGGCGCCAAATAATGCAGTACATCTGATAGCCTTTCCGTGCATACGGGAAGCAAAACTCATGAATTCTATTTCATATCGCTCTCATGCCTTGGGCTTAATCCTGCTACTCTCTCGTGTAATAACCCAAAAAGGAACAGACACCCCTCCATAGATACTAGTCGTGTATATAAAAATGAAAAAAACGCCGCTCCTTTGCGCCATCCACACTCGGAGATAGACTATGTCGTAATCACATATATCATAAACCGGTTTTGCCCCCCCCCCCCTCTGTCGTAACCAATGTCCCTCTATATGACTTCCTCATCTCATCATGAACAAGACTCGTACAAGTACAAAGTGCAACAGGACATATGTGTGCATGGATTGTGTACATAGGCTCTGATATGATCATAAGCAAGAAATGATAAGAATATGTATGCAAACATCGTTACTCGTTCGTTTCGTTCGTTTCGTTCGTTTCGTTCGTTTCGTTCGTTTCGTTCGTTTCGTCTCAGAAGGGGGGGTATCGACCAAAAAGCGCGTTTTGTTTCTTCCCGCCGTCGTGACATCTTTCGCCCCATCTATCCCGTCTCCAGCCATCCCAAGTCTGACCCGTAATTCCCTTCCCTTTGTCCCTTTTACACGTGCTGGGCCGATGTCAGATCAAATGAAACCTCCGCCATCTCCACGACCCGAATTCGACTTGGAAGGCGGCGACGGGCCCGAGCCACTCCCGCTGTTGTTACGACGTTCTTGCTCCCTAAGCCTCCTCAATCGTTCCCGGTACGAAGTCGAATCGTCCCTTGCTGACCTTTGCTGCTGCTGTCCTTGCCCCTGCCCTTGTCCACCACTTTCCACATGCTCAATATACTCCTTTTCCACATCCTCCACCTCGCCGCCGGGATATTGTTGCCCGGTAGCTCCTGGAGCACGTGGCGGACTGTGCGTGATGCTCGGGCCGTATCGCGATTGCTTCTCGTCCATGTACCGCCCGACATCCTCGAACTCTTCGGAACCCTCGTCGTCATCGTCGTCATCATAGTGCTTCGATGCGCGCGGCGTGGTCCGAGAGTTGCGCGAGTCGCCCTTGACGAGCCCCAGCGTCTCCTCCTCAGATGCGCCCCGTATTATGTGTGGCGCGGAGAGGCCGAGGTGGGTGGTGAATTTATCTCTTTCCTTATTAGAGTGAGAGGATTGTTGGGAGTGGGCACCGTCGCTTTGCGTATGGGCGTGCTGGCTCTGTCGATCGCCGCGCTTGAAGACGCTTTGGAAGGAAAACTGCCTACTGGCACCCATTGGTGTTCTTGGGGGAGGAGGAGCTAGAGGAGGGGCGAGCGTGCTGCTAGATGGGTGGTTGGCTTCGGTGGAAAATTGTACCCGAGGCCCGGAACTGGAGATACTACCTCTACTTCCTGGTCTGTCATACAAATATCCCTTTGAAGAGGGCCCGGCAGCAGTTCCCTGGGGGTAATACCCTGTCTCCTCGTCGAAGTTTTGCGCCGGTACTGCGATCTCTGTCAACTGAACAGGATGCATGGGACTTTGCATCTTGTTGGATGCTGAGTTGGGGCGAAAGTTGGGGTGGCCGGGGAGGAGGACACTACGCGCACGGTTGCGGATGGAGCCGACGATATTCGAGAGGGCAGGTGAAGCGGGTCTATCGGCTGCAGCGAGCTCTTCGTCTGTCGGGAAATGTGACCATCCAAGGGGCGGGTGTGGTGTTGGAGGCGGGATTTGGAAGGTTGCCGAGGTCGTAGCTCTTGATCGTTGACTTGCCGAGTTGGAGCCCAATGTCGTCCTTCTCCGTCTTAGTCCGTCCCATTCGTACACGGGGCCCTCCTCGCCAACTGTTTCGAGGGTCTCCATCATCTTTTCTTCGTGTAATCGCTTCAATTCCTCAATCTCCATCTTCTGCTGCCTGGCTGATGATAAACGTCTGACAATTGCAGCGGCACCTCTGAGGGCGTCGGCCTTTGGTTCGGATTCGGGCTGTTCCTGCTCTGCGACGGTGCGCATCTGGTCCAGGTCTCCAGAAAGGACAGCGGCGTCGGGCACGTCTTTGGCGGATTTTGAAAGCTGAAGCAAGACAACGCCGGAACAGATGGTCAAGAAACCAAAGACCACGGTAACAATGGAGACTGCTGTTCCCTTGAAGCCTTTGAACAACACCGCCGAAGTAATGATGGTCGTGCTCGTGAAATACACGTAATAGGTGGGAGTAACCATGGCTGCGTTGAACAAGTTCAGCGCTTTCTGTAAGGAGTGTGAGCATATGGTTCGACATGCCCCGACCTTCAGCGGCGAGACTCACATTCAAGTAAATAAGCTCAGTCAAAAGACTGGCAATAAAGAACACGATGACGATATAGATAAACCATCCCTTGAACTGGGGCTCGCCTCCGGCCTGGGCAACGATGGCCGAGCCCAAGCCTTGAGTAGAGACAACACTGAGACCGCCAATCCAGCTGCAGATGGAGATGTATACCAACATATTCTTGTTTCCCCATCTGGGGCCAGCATACCAAGCCGTGATTGCTGAGGCCAGAATAATGACACCTGCGTAGGAGAGAAAGCTCGGCGTGATGACGAATTTCTGAAACTGTTGAATATTGGCGACAGCGGACTCTTGTGGCGCGTTGAGGACAATGACGACGGAGCCGACAATGCACAGAAAACAAGAAACCTTGCCGATCATACTCAGCCGTTCTTTGAGGACCATGGCGGAGCCGACAGTAGCGACGACGACGGAGAGAGCGCCGAGAGGGGTGACCAAGATAGCGTCCACGAACATGTAGGCCGCAAAGTTCAAAACCTCCCCTATCAGCATGAGGGTCATGCCCGCCCACCACCACCCGTTCTTGAGGTATCCGTAACCCTCGCCAGCCACCTCGTTGTACTTTTCGTTGGCTTTTAGCAGGCCCATCTTCTTGACAACGAAGGAGGTACCGATGAAAAAGCCGGAGCCGACGGCGAGCAGGATACCAATAATTTTGAACGAGGGCGGTCGAGTGGCATGCTCTGCCTCGTTTTCTGCACGAGCGTATACATGATGTGCCACTTCTAGTATTTGCGCAGCTTGGTCCATGGCTGCGCAGAGGGAAGCACACGACGACGTAGAATCGTCGGTGTGGAGGAGTGTGGATTGCTGTTCTTTTGGCTGCTATTCAGGCGACAAGCTGGAAGTTGTATGGATTGGGCAGTCTTTGCCGTTCGAAAGAAGACAGCATAAACCAGAGAGAAAAAAACCACTGAATTCCGAAACCAAATCAGAGAGGGATCCAGAGAAAGGGCGGCCAGGGATGTCGTCGACTCGAAACGTAGCGTTACCGCCAACTCAACGAGTCCAAACCCGTTTGAAAAAGGACGGGCAGATCTGAAGCGCGGCTCCGCAGGCGTGAATGGCTAGACCCTAATGCTAGTAAAAGGTTCGGCGTTTATTTCTGGAAGGCCGACAAGAACGCGGTGAAAGTACGTGGTTTGTCAACAAGACAAAATACAACAATGTCTTTGTAGCCGCCGACTGTCAAAGACACGAAAAAGGGGGGTAACAACCAGACTTGCTCGCGTTGTGTAATTGTAAGCTTGGGCTTAAAGACGGGGAATAAGTCGATCCGGATCGTCTGATGGAGATGCAATGATTGTCGGAGCTTTAAGAGGGCCGGTGGAGTCGACGTCGAGCACGTTGAAACGGTTGCTGTTTGCGAGAGCGAGATGAGCCTCGTATAGGACGGTAGCGAGGAGAGAAGAGGTGTGAAGTCCAACAACAAAAAAAAAACGGTATAGAAGACGCCGAGTTTCCCGGGTCGCGTGCCCGGTCGACGTTGTGTATACGTATTTTAATTTGTGTGTTTGTGCAAGGTCCAAGTCGGAAGTCGGAGAGTCAGGCCAGATACCCTGAAGAATGTCCAAGGACGGACTCCAGTAGGTACCCTGGAATCCTGATGATATGGAAAAGGCTGGAGGCTGGACTTTCGGTTGCCCAGTCTTTTGGCTGGAGACAGGATCGTGGGGTATATTTTTAGGGTGGCGGGGGGCCTGAGCACCCGTCCGTAGGAGGGAATTTGTTTGGAGGATCAGTGAAGATAAGCTTCGAGATGGTCGGGTCGGTGCATGTTGCTTCAGGGCGCAAGAGACCAACACCAATATAAATCAAGAGATAGATTAGAATTGCAAAAATGAAAGGAAGAGATTGAAGAATTGGATTCCGTAGGTAGGTTTAGGTTAGGTAAGAGCGGAAAGAAGAGAGTGATCAGGAGAGACAGACAGATCCAGATGATGTGAGGACTGGAGACGAAACCTTTGCCCGCGCGCGCGCCAGACAACAGAGTGCCCGCCCAACGACTACGTACTAGTTTGAGAAGGAAGCTGAAAACCAGCGCCGCCCCTCCACCGGCCGGTGGGATGCAGTGGGGACGAACTAAGCGAACCCAGCATCACACCGGATTGGTCCCTGCAGTCAACTCTCAGCATGCCGGTACCCTTACATCCGCCGAAATCCAGGGCAGTGCGTCCGGAAGGTGGTCTGGGCCTTTGTTTGTCTTTCTGCTCCTCTTCCACTTCTTCGCAACATCAATCTCAAGAGGAACACAGGTACCGAGGTATTCTTCCCGACAGGCAAGCAAGGCCAATCCCACCTGCCAGATATTGTAATCGCTGCGTATGTCCGGTGTGGGTAGGTATTGTCAGTGCCACTTCCTTCATGAATTCGCGTCCCAGAAATATTGATTACGATTTCTGGAAGGCTGAGTGTCATCCATTCTTTGCAGAAAGGTGGTGTGTGACAGAACTTTAGGCACATCAGATTACCTGGTTGTCAGGAAGGTTGTCTGTCTGGAATGACCTCATAGGCTACTATTGGGCACATCTTCTTTCGCGCCAGACCTGCACACATTGCGACACATGGTCGCGCCTTTTGAAACAAATCAAGCTGGCTGGCTGGCTGGCTGGCTTGCCCAACCGATTTCCGTGTGTTATGTACAGTACGCTACTGTTCATGTCAACTTTTCCCCATCTTCCATCTCATGTCGAAAAAGAAACGGTTCTCATAGGGCAGACGAATCTATCTACCTACCCCGGACCCAGGAACGTTTCAAGAAAGGCCCGGGACCTTTTCTGGAACAGCGAACGTTCGGTACCTATCAGAGACGATAGGTAGATGGAGGCCCGGCCTGAAAAGAGACCTTTGTGCGCGCCAACTGTTTGAAAGAACGTCTTCCCCCCTCGAGTTATTAATGGTGAGCATCCCAATCCAATGTCTTTTGTCAAACGGGCTGGATTGTCAGATTGTTTACCATCAATGTTGATCTGTTTTTCCAAAGCCCTTTTGCCTTTTGCCCTCCATTTCCATGCTTTGTTACATAGCTTATCAAAGTTATGAATGAACAGCCATCACCCTCAATGGAACAGGATAAATAACTAACCGCATACCACCCAATAAGTGCACATGTGATGTCACCCGCTTTTCATCGTAGGGTACCCTTTACTGGGAGGCGCTAATGACCGTTTTTGCCTATTTGCAATAAATCAATGATAGGCGCTCAGCTACCTGCTACTCCCTTCTTGTGGCCCGAGTCAATTTGACTTTTTTTGATGCAAGATTTTCACCCAATGTCAACGAAGTTACATCAGCAAAAGCTGTGTAACCCACACCCGTAGGTCAGATCTCTCAGACACTGGGTAGGCTGAGGTAGGTAATAAGGAGGCCTCACAACAATAAGCCCTGGGATGGTATGCTACTTTTTGAGGTGTTTGTCTTGGTCGACGAGCATCTGGTTTTTGGGAAATATAGTAACCAGTTACCAAGGATTTTGGACATTACTTCCTAATGCGCGGCGCATGTGGGCAGGAAATGTATTGAGGAGGCACTGAAAGACAAGGGCTCTACCCCATGGGGATCGCAGGAACATGAAGATGGTATTACATAGTGCGGCGAGGTGCAATGCGCCCCTTGTGCCTGAATATACAGCAGGCAACACTTACACAACAGCGATTAGAGACAGCCAAGTTTGATCAGTAATCTCTGATTTGTAGTGCCGCTCCAGCAAGAAAGTAAAGCGGTCATAGGAGTAGAGCCAAAAAGTGAACTATATACAGATGTAAATATGAGATAAATGTATGCCAGCTGTCAGAGCCCAGGAGAAAAGCTAGAGCTCGCTGGAAACGCCCTCTCTTCCCAGCGTGTGTATGAGGGTATCCCTTTTGGCACTGATGATTCCCGTTCCCAAACGCCATTATCTTTATGAAAGCAAAATAACCCAGTCGCCAAGCTCCAACGCTTATTACGCAAAACCAAAAGCGCCCGCCCAACCTTTGCTAGTCATTCAGGTCTGATCGGGTCCTCTAAGCCTTAACCACCCAGCCAGCATTTACCATAAAATCGAAAATCCTTCCTCCCTTCTGCTGATCGACTCTGCAGATGTCCTTGGCCTGTCTCCTCTTCAAACTCCCGTTGCCCTTGACGGCTTCCTTGAGGATCTGCTCCTTGATCATCAGGTAAGGCTTAGGCTGGATCCTGAGCACCTCACACAGCTTAACCTCTTCCGGCGTGAGGAGATGAAGATCGGGAGCATTGTCCTGAGAAAGCGGAAGGGGTTGTATCCCGGGAATAGGTTGTGGTAGGAACTTCTGTTTCGACGGTGTCGCATTACCATTGGCAACGATTGCACTTCCACCGTTCATCTTCTCGTGCTCCTCCGCCTTCATCATGCTGAGTTTCTCAGCCTCAGCGATAACATGAGGTGACTGCATGCGCGCCGGCAACTCGGGTTGTACCAGAAGAGCTGCGCCACTTGGCGGATCTGGTGGTGGCGGTTGCTTGCTGCGCTGAGCACTCGCCAGTCGTTCACGGTCCATGGAACCTAGCGGTATCGATTTCTGGATGCGTGCCTGCTTTTCCTGCTCGTACTTCTCGCCGCTTAGTAGATCACCGATCCGGAGGCTTCGCCATTCCTGTAGTTGCGCAATTGCCTGTCGCAAGTTGAGCTCGTCAATCAACCCTTGGCAGAACTGTTCAAAGTCGACGCGGTTCATCATCCGCGCAAAGGGCTTGGCCTTGTTCAACAGATCGCGTTCCTCCTTTGACCTCTTCTTTTCCGACTTTGTGTTTTCCCTGTAATCAAGCAAGTTGTGCTCGAAGATGACCTTCTTCCTTTCGACACGTTGCGTCAACCGGCAGTTGTAGATCTCCATGACGGTAAGTTTGAGCTCCATCTCGGGTTCCATCTCGCCTGTCCGTGGGTTAATTCCGTCTCCTGGGTCGAACTGCATGAGCTGAACAGCCTCTTCCGCTTCGTTGCAGAACTCGGTCTCGAACTCCAAACGTCCAGGCATGTATCCTTGGATCTCGTGGCACGACGGAACACTGGCTGTCGGCTTCGTCTTCGCTTGGAGGGTCGGGGCGTTCTTAGCGGCTTCCCTCCTCTCCTCAATGCGTCGCTTCTTGCGCGCCTGAAACTCTTCTCTCGAGATTTCATTTGCCAGTTCCATGTCGTGGGGGCTGCATCGCTTCGGAAGGGGAAACCTGGGAGAGTCGACGTAGACTTGGAGATAGTGGTCGCGGACCTCGTCCTTATCTCGGTAGCCGCCAATGTGGTCCGCAATGTCGGCCCAAGAACCCAAACCGTAGACCTGCGCGCCCTCCAGAAGGAGGAGCTCTTCGTCTGCACCCCATTCTCGGTCGAATATGGGAAACGAGTTCTGTTCGATTACTCGGTATGGATGTGTTTGTGGCTGATGCGCATTACTGAACGCTCCTTGTGCAAAGCATTGGACACAAAGATCATATTCATTGCAGGCGCTGTGGGCACACCTGATTCGAACCTATGCAAAGTGAAAGGTTAGCTGGCTTGTTGTTGTTGTTGTTGTTGTTGTTGTTGTTGTTGGGAGCCAGAAAGGCTGAAGTCCAAAGAGGTTCCCCGACCCCACAACGTCTCGTGATTCGCGCGACGCGAGGTCCGGGGCAGCGGTAGCGGCCGCATCGGAAGGGAGATATGACGTCCAAGCGCCGGGACAAAGATGGAGGCTTCTTGGCTATGAAAACACAAACCTACCGTGGAGGTTATGTCTGCTGAGCAGACGTCGCAAACGTATTTAACACCTCCCTCGCCGCCTCGTGCAGCGATCTTCTTGCGGATGACGCCCATGGTGGATGTCCCCGAGGGACGGGGACTAGGATAATCCGATAATACGCCGGGTGTCAGAAAAGGGGGTTAACGTTGTGCGAAATCCACCGCTGAAAGCTCCCAAAACGGCAATGAAAGAGAGCCAGAAAGGTTGCAATGTTGCTGTAACGCGTATATTGATGAACTAGGCGGCTGACGGTAAGATGTCGATGAAGTTATGTCGATGACCTTGATGGCGTGCGATGTTGCGGTTGTACGAGGGTGTTGCGCCTGGAACCAGCAGGGCCAGGGGCTGCATCCCCCAAGTGCCACTGCAGCAATGAGCAATGCCGTGAGCGGACAGGTGGCTCCAGCTGGAAACCCACTTGGTGGTGGCTCCGAAGTTGTCCCGAAGGTTGCCGCCCAGCCGCCTTGACGGTACAACCCTAACCCGTAGCAGCCTCTTCTAGCAACGTCTGGGAACGGTGAGCTTGGCAGACAGAGGTTGTCAACAGTTGAGATGAAAGGCAAACATCAAGATGAATTGTACAATAAGTTCTACCGGAAGTGTCAATCATCTTTCAACCTGTCAAAACTGCTTCGCTCACGCAAGGTGGTACGTACCTGAGGGAAAGCACCAATCCGTCCCTACCTAGTCAAGCTGGCGCACGGTGAGCCTGAGAAGCATGGAGCGAGTGTGCAAGCGCTCCACTGACATGGTGCGGAGGAGCTCCACACGAGCTTGTTTAGACGCGGGGTTGCTTCCATTGGTTTCAGCATCGTGAGGGGCAACGAGGAGTGTTTTCTTTGATTTGGAGAACACCATGGTGTGAATGTGGTTCTTCCTTTATATCTTCTGCCAAACATACATCTAGTTCTATATCATAGCCGACAAAGGTTTTACAGTTTCGTTTCCTCTGGAAAGAATCAGTTTGCAGTGTATCAGTGATAGAATACCTAGTTGTACTGGTACCTTCCAAGTTCCAACCTGAATTCACATGAAATTGCTACTTCCTCCATTTCTCCGCACTGAAGCAGCCCACCCACACTTTGTAACGGTACAGAACACATGAAATTTCCAATGCAACTAATAGGTATGCTGTCTGTCTGATGATGACAAACAGTGTCTTCTGAGCCCCAGAAGACCCAGGAAACTAGTGAGTTCGTGAGCTCATCAAAGGCTGCACAAGAGCGTATCACGGCGTCCCAAAATTGTAACTGGGCGAGGAGCCAAATGCTGCTGCCCAGACTGTTTTAAGGAGCGGACCCATTCCTCTGAATAAACGCTCCGTTGATATGCCTGGTACTTCAAGGAAGTAGGGCCGAAGAACGCCGAACATAAATATCATTTCATCTTGTCTGGTACCCGGCCGTTGTACCCAAGAAAAACGTTTCGGTAGGTGTGACCAGGTTGCCTCGGGGATAGTATCCCCGAACATATGACGCCTCAAAAGTGGAAAACACCAACCACCAGTCCACATCCTGGGACACCTCACTTATAAGAATATTTATAACCCAACCCACAACCTTTTGATTGATCGCAATCCTTTTGGTCTGCGAATTCCATATAATACTTATTTCTCGACGGGTACCGAATAACGCAACCATGACCGACAAAGTGCTTGACGACATTTCGCATCGTCGCTACAACCCCCTCAACGGCTCTTGGCTGCTTGTATCGCCTCACAGGACAAAGAGGCCATGGCAGTGAGTCCTCCATACCTTGACGCAGAAAACAACAGACAACGGAATCTAACTGACGAAACACAATTAGGGGCCAGCAAGAGGCTCCAGCCCTTAGCAAACTTCCCGAGTACGATCCCCAGGTGAGTAATCCCCACGCTTCACAAACTTTGAAACAACCTTCACTCACTGACACGCAAAAACAAATTAGTGCTACCTTTGCCCCGGCAACAAGCGCGCCCAAGGCGACTCCAACCCGCATTACAAAAACACCTTCGCCTTTGTCAACGACTACAGCGCCGTCAAGGAAGAACAGCAAGAATATAACCCTCCGCAGGCCACCTCTGACGATGACATCGCCTCTCTCCTCCTGCAAGCGCAGCCCGCCACAGGCCGTTGCTACGTGCTCACCTTCTCCGACAAACACGACACCACTTTGGCGGACATGAGCGCTTCCGAGATTGTGCCGGTCATCGAGACCTGGACACGCGTCTACGCCAGCCATCTATCTCCTTCACACCCGCTCCATGCCGCCGCAGCGCGCGCACTCGCCGAGATCCCACCCAACCCGGACGGCGAGGTCACCCCCTCTAAAGAGCAGCTGCGGTACATGCAGATCTTCGAGAACAAGGGCGCGGCCATGGGCTGCTCGAACCCCCACCCGCACTGCCAGATCTGGACGACGAGCACGCTGCCCGAGGAACCCGGCAAGGAGCTGGTGCAGATGACCAAGTACCACCGGGAGCACAAGGGGAGGCACCTGCTGGGGGACTACGTCAAGGTGGAGATGCAAAAGGGAGAGCGCGTGGTTTGGCAGAACGATGCGTTCTTGGTCGTCTGCCCTTGGTGGGCTGTCTGGCCGTTTGAGGTGCTCGTTATTGCGAAGAGACACGTGCGCGCGTTGGTGGAGCTTACGGCCGAGGAGAGACTGCAATTTGCGGAGGCGGTGCAGGAGGTTACGAGGAGATATGATAACTTGTTCGAGACGAACTTTCCTTATAGTAAGTCTGCCCTCCACTACGATTCCGGTCAGCAACGTGGCAGAAGAAGCTAACAAGTAACAGGTTCCGGCATTCACCAAGCGCCGCTGGATTGCACGGAGGAAGAGGCTGAGATGAGCTGGTTCCATATGCACTTCTACCCTCCCCTCCTCCGGTCCGCTACCGTGCGCAAGTTCCTGGTCGGGTATGAGTTGATGGCTGAGCCGCAGAGGGATATCACTCCGGAGCAGGCGGCTGCGCGCCTCAGAGACTGCGGAGGTGATCTATATCGCAAGTCGTTGCAGTAGTCGAGACGCATGATGCGCTTGATCGAGCTATTAGGTCGTAGTACATTTTCCGCATAGCCTAAGGTCTCGGGTACTATTCCGCACGCTCCTCATGGTAAAGATCCACTCGTTGCCCATTTGGCGCTTGTACTGTTGTCCCTTTTACTTTCCAAAAACCGGCTCGTATCTGGCCCATCCCTTATTGGACATAGTGACCATACTGCAACACCATCCACAAAGTACCGCCATACGCCGCCAAGAAGGGGAAGATCTGGGGTCCGCTGAAGCGTTGCGTCTTGTAGATGAACATCTCGCTGGTAAAGTGCACAGCGGCAATGACGTGGGTCCAGATACCCAGCTTGTACAGCGACTCGTTCTCGAGGTTGTAGCACGCGTAGAAGCGGATGATGCCGGCCATGAACGTGTAGGTGCCGAAGACGCGGGCCGCCAGCGGTGTGACTTGGTCCTTGGCAGCAACCTCCTTCTTCTCCGCCTCAGCGGGCGTGACGGGCTTCAGCACATCGACGCTGTCCTCCGGGCTGTACTTGCCCTTCGCGGGCGGCAGGGAGGCGTTGGGCACGAAGCGGCCGTTGTAGAGACGTCGCGTAAAGTGGAGGGTGCTATAGTTTTGGAGGGCATTGCCCATGGCTACGATGGAGACCTGAAGAGGGGGCGTGTTAATTGCGAAACCATTGTGAAAGAGTCAGGAGGAGCACCAATGACAACTTACGAAGAAGAGATAGTAGGGGAGGAGACCCTTCTCGCCCGAAGGCAGGAAAGCCTTGATAGCGTCCATTTTTGATTCAAGTAGTTATGAAGTGGTTCGTTGTCGGGGAAGAAAGCTATCGTCCGTCGAGGATTATTGTATCAAAGCCCCTTTTGTTGTTGTTTTGTTTGTTTCCTGTTCCAGTTCGGGCATCGGATGGAAACCTTTCGGGCCACTCTCAAGCGCGAGAGACAGGGGTCATCGCAGCATCATGGACGTACGTCCACAGGCATTGGACGACATTTGGAGACAGCAAAACAATTCCGCCAGGCTCCCCCTTTTCCTCAATGATAGCGCCATTCATTGGCCAGTGGCCAGAGCTTCTCTCAGCTCCGTCGGAGTTCAATGGCGGGCGTCGAATGATGGCTCGATGGTTCCGCAAAACGGAGACAGCAAGGTCCTGTTCGGGCACCGGGGCCGCGGGGCGGGACGCCACGAAAATCTTAGCGGCTGACACATGCAAGCGCAGGCGAGTCGACCCCTACCCAAAAAGTTCCCAACATTTATTTGCGGCCGGACCAAACTTGGAGAGTCTTACAACTCCCGAATCCAATCCAAGAAAGGCTGAAATCATCGACTTTCGCCGACAACCCATACACAATGGATAAGGTTGCTCAAGTCTGGGGCTCTGTCCCTCAACTTTGGGACTCTGTTCCCCAGTATGGCCAGTGGGCTCTTGCTGGCATCGGCGCCCTTTACGTCGCTACTCGCGTCGGCGCTTTCCTCCAGCTCATCCTTAACGCTTTCATCCTGAGCGGCACCAACGTACGTCTTCTTTGGAAACCTTGTCTGGATCGGATGGAGCAAGGAGAACGCAACTAACACAAACCTTGACAGCTTCGCAAGTATGGCAAGAAGGGCACCTGGGCTGTCGTTACCGGCGCCTCTGACGGTCTCGGCAAGGAGTTCGCCCAGCAGCTCGCTTCCAAGGGCTTCAACCTCGTTCTCGTCTCTCGCACTCAGTCTAAGCTCGACACCCTCGCCCGCGAGCTTGAGCTCAGATGGGATGGTCTCAAGACCAAGACCTTCGCCATGGACTTTTCCAAGGACGACGATTCCGACTACGAGCGTCTTGCTGAACTCATCAAGGGTCTCGACATTGGTATCCTGATCAACAACGTTGGCCAGTCCCACAGCATCCCCGTTCCTTTCCTCCAGACCGACCGCGACGAGCTCCAGAACATTGTCACCATCAACTGCCTCGGAACACTCAAGACCACCAAGGTTGTCGCTCCCATCCTCGCCCAGCGCAAGAAGGGTCTTATCCTTACCATGGGCTCTTTCGCCGGTGTCATGCCCACTCCCTACCTCGCGACCTACAGCGGCAGCAAGGCTTTCCTCCAGCACTGGAGCAGCGCTCTTTCTTCCGAGCTCAAGGATCAGGGCGTCGATGTCCACCTTGTTGTCAGCTACCTCGTCACCACTGCCATGAGCAAGATCCGCCGCACCAGCCTCCTCATTCCCAACCCCAAGCAGTTCGTCCGCTCTGCTCTCGGCAAGGTTGGCCTCAACAGCTCCGAGCCCTTCCCCAACACCTACACCCCCTGGTGGAGCCACGCCGTTTTCAAGTGGGTTATTGAGAACACTGTTGGCGTCTACAGCTACTTCACCCTCAAGCTGAACAAGAACATGCACGTCGACATCCGCAACCGTGCTCTCAAGAAGGCTGCTCGTGAGGCCAAGAAGCAGTAAGCGCATATTGCAGCTTCTAGCTACCACGTTGCTAACGTGCAAGGATCTCTGGCATGATGGGTTCCAGCCAAAAGGCAAGTTAACCCACCTGCTAGACTGTGTACCTTGGTGGTAGAGAAAATGGGGAAGCGTTTCAGCAGACCCTGTGAGTTAGCGACGACTTGACACGGGTTTGAGCAGACGAATTCATGATGTGCGTCGACATGTAAGAGATCAAAAGTAGAAAATAGTATCTAGACGATAATCATGAAATAATGTCAGTTTACGTGGTCGCTGAGCTGAAAACTGCGAGACTTCGTTTGAGGGAAACATTGATGACGTTGTCAATGATGATTGGACAGTTTCAGCGTTTTAAAAGGCGGGAGAAAAACATGCTGCCGAAAGGGGTTAGCGCTTGTCTGCGGTCTCAAAACCTCCAGCACACACGCGCGTCCAAGATTCGCGTTCCAGGTCGCAGGTTCCAGTTGCCAGCCGGGAAACGCCCTGGGCACCAATGATTCCTGCCCGGTCGCGGTACGTACCGCTGTCCCAGCTCTCACGCCAAAAATTGTTTACGGCAGCGGGCCAGCCTCTTCAATCTTCACCATCCACAGTCCACCTTTGAAAGTTGATTGCCCAATCGCGCGCACAGAGCTTCCTTGCTCTCAACACCACCACCACCACAACAACGCCTTCACCTCAAGCTCTGGTCGCCGATCCTCGACCACGTCGCATCGTCCCGGACTTTATAGCTGTCCCCCGGATCCCCAGACCTTTCTTTCATGGTGGTGCAATTGTACTAGCACACCGACTTGCAGCGAGCACCGCGCTCTCGACTTTGTGACCTCCAAGCACCCAACCAACTTGGAGACCTTGAGCAAAGAGAGGGCAAACGGAGCAAAAGCGGCAAAACAGCACCACACCGCGGAGAATCGAATCGCGAAAGCTGCCGTATTACGCTGCACCCTTGGAGCTCCGACTCGTGCCGACCCCCATATTCTATCAGCCTCCATCTGCGTCGTTCTGGAGCTTCCCCTCCCTCGACCCTCGCGTCGAACCCTGAACCGCTCTTGCAGGTGGCACCGAAACAACCATCCCGTTGCCATCCCACCATCGTCCTGTCGGCTGTTAGCATCACCTATCCGCCATCATGAATCCAGCCACACCTATGCGCCAAGTGCCCGGCGCATTCCTCAACACCCCCGCTGCCCCGAGGACCGATGATGCTCGACGCTATTTGGACTCGCTTCCTGAAAAGAACACTGCGAGGCCGGCGCTAGGAGGGTTTGGATCCTATAATGCTGGTGGTGCCGGTGTTGCTTCCGGACCCGTGACTGGGCCCGTCTCTGGCCCCGTTGGCGGCGCCGGTGCTGGACCTGTTGCTCCTCGCCCCGTGTCGCAGGTGCCTGTCCCAACGGTGCCAGCTCAAGCCCGCACAGATCTACCACCGGTTGCCAAGGCTGCGCGGCGCATCACTAATACCCTACTACGTGACGAGAACTACCCCGATGTTGACTCTTATGCTAGAGGTGAGCTACCTGTTCAGTCCTCTTGCCCGCATGGTTCCCGGTAGGACTGGCTAACCATGTCTCTTCCTTATAGCTGGCTCCTCCTCGGACTATGACATGTACAGCACCGATGACGCGCCCGGCGCCCCGTTCAAGAAGACTCACATGCACCCCATCCCCGATCAAGTCTTTGAGCGGTTAAACAGGGGAGAGGTCAACACGCAGCTCGGCTTGTTCGCCGACATCAACTACGCGTGGGCTGCTATTGACAGCTCCCTCTTCCTCTGGGACTATACCCACCCGAACCCCGAACTCATCGGCTACGAAGATGCCACAACCACCATTAGCGCTGTCGCCCTGGTGCCCCCTAAACCCGGCGTGTTTGTTAGTAACATCACCCATATCCTAGTCGTTGCTACGGGCACCGAGATAGTTCTGTTGGGCGTATCCGCGACACCTACCCCTTCGGGATCCAAGACCGTCTCCCTCTACCAAACAAAAATGGCAGTACATCGCGGAAGCACCGACGTCAGCATAATCGTCGGCACCGCGAGCGGCCGTATCTTCTTTGGAGGTTATACCGATACCGATATCTACGAGCTCCTTTACCAGCAAGAAGAGCGTTGGTTCTCGAGCAGATGCGCCAAGGTCAACCACACACATCCCGGCTGGACGTCGGTTGTTCCTAACCTCCCTGTGCCAATGGGCTTCTTGGGCCACCGTGATCAGGAACACCTTGTCCAGTTGGTTGTCGACGATACTCGGAAACTCCTATACTCCCTCTCGGACAAGTCCACCATTCGAACATACTTTATGGAGCCGTCTGGGAAACTGACAAAGGTTATCGAGAAGAACAAGGTCTCGTGTCTCAGTGATATGACTCACATGGTTGACTTGAACAGGAACCCATTGCTTAATGAGAGAGTCAGGATTGTCTCCCTTAGCGCCATCTCGTCGCAAGAGGCTTCAAAGTCTCACCTCATGGCACTCACCAATACGGGATGTCGCTTGTTCCTTACTGCAACAAGCGCGGCATCCTATATGTTGAACGCGTCAGCAAACCTTGCTCCTCAGAGCATGCAGGTCCAGTACATCAAATTCCCTCCTACGAGCGAAGACCAGCAGGTTCCCCTGCGCAACGAGACCAATACTGCTGTTGCATATGCGCCTGCCCCTGCGGCTGCTCAGGATCAAATGTCCGGTCTGCTTTCGGAAAGCTGCCTTGGTCAACGTTTTGCTCCGGGTTATTTTTTCGACGCAGTTCGCTCCAACGAAAGCCGCACGGACTTGCTCTTTGTATCAGCTCCTGATGTCGGCAGACTCAAGCAAAACGCCGTGCTAAGATATGTTGAGCAAGGAACTTTGATTCCCCTGGGCGATGGAAGCCGAGTTCTTGCTATCGGCCTTACTGGCAAGCCTTTTGCGGCTGCGAAGCAACCACTCGGATTCGGCAACGAGCTAGCTGTTCAGTTTGACCATACCCCAAGCGAGTTTGCTGTACTCACCAACACCGGCATTCATATCGTTCGCCGCAGGAGGTTCATCGACATCTTTGCTAATGCGATTCGCGTTGCATCTGGCGATGAGGACTTGGACAACAAGGTCAAGACCTTCACGACCATCAACGGCAGGGTCGAGATGGTCGCGGCTGCGTTGGCGGTAGCATGCGGTCAGGGAGGAGACTCCCGTCGCGCTGTGGACCCCCTTACCGAGGACAGGGCGCGGTCCATCTTTATCAACTATGGAGGTCAGCCAAAGCTCGCGGATGCAGATGTCTTGCAGGCGCCGGAGGACAACGTCCAGCTCTCGGCTCGCCATGATGCGCTGGTACTCTATCTTGCGCGCCTCACCCGCACGCTGTGGAAGTCCAAGGTCATTGCGATGGCTACGGATAGCGCTTCGGGTGGTTTCACTGTTGGCTCGGCCATTCCTGTTTCGAAGCTCATGACGGTACAGGAAAGTGTGCAACGACTAAGGAGGTTCCTTGAGCAAAACAAGAGTCTCATTCAGGGCCTGGCCGGGCCGTCTGATCGGGTCTCTAGCAGACAAGAGGAGATCGCTTTGCAGCTGGAGCACCAGTCGCTTCATGCTTTGCGCCAGCTGATGGACAGCGTGTCTGAGGGCATTTCCTTTGTCCTGATGCTGTTCGATGAGCGGGTAACCGACATCTTTATGCGCCTAGATGATACGTCCAAGCAGCAGCTGCAAAACCTCACGTACGAGGGTTTGTTTTCTCAAGACTCTGGAAAGGAGCTCGCCAAGGTTCTGGTTAAGGCTATTGTTAACCGCAATATTGCCAACGGAGCCAATGTCGAGACTGTGGCCGATGCACTCAGGAGAAGGTGCGGCACTTTCTGCTCGCCCGATGACGTCGTGATCTTCAAGGCTCAAGAACAACTGCAGCGGGCCAGCGAGTCACTGGGCAACCCCAACCTCATGCGCACTCTGCTTGCGGAGAGCTTGCGGTTGTTTGACCAGGTGGCGGGAAGCCTGACCATGACCAACCTGCGCAATGCGGTTGAGCAGTACATTAACCTCAAGTATTACGCTGGCGCTATCCAGCTGTGTTTGGTCGTCGCGAGAGAGAAGGACCGTGGAAACTCGGCTCTTTCTTGGTTCAACGAAGGCAAGCCGGCCAACGATCCCCGTGAAAAGGCTTTCAACGACCGGACAAGTTGCTATTCCTTGATTCACGAGGTTCTTGACCGCCTAGAGATTGCCTCAGCCTCGGAACCGGATATTGTAGACGGCAGGCCGACCCTCGCTGCCACCAAGCGGGCGGAGGCGTACAGCGTCGTTAACAGCTCGGAGGATGAGGTCTTCCATCTCGATTTGTACGATTGGTACATCGAGAAGGGTTGGACCGACCGTATGTTGGCCATTGACTCTCCCCATGTCATCACATACCTGCAGAGACTTGCCGCTGTTGATGCTCAGCACGCTGATCTTCTGTGCCGCTTCTACACGCAACGGAGCCGCTTCTTCGAGGCCGCTCAAGTGCAGGCTGATCTTGCCAAGTCAGATTTCCCTCTCGGCATCAAGGAACGCATTACCTTGTTGAGCAGAGCCAAGGCCAATGCCAGCGTCACCACTGTCGGTGTGAGTCGCCAGCAACAGCAGCTCCTCAACCACGAAGTGACGGAGCTGCTGGAAATCGCCCACATCCAGGACGATCTGCTTGAGAGACTAAGGGCCGATCCTCGCATAGCAGCTGATAAGCTCCCTGATATTGAGAAGGTTCTGGATGGTCCCGTCCAGGGCCTTTCTACTGTGAGTATTCCCTAATTAAAGTGATGCGTTACTCATTGCTAACATGTACCGTATAGCTCTTCAACGATTTCGCCGATCAGGCCGGATACTACGACCTCTGCTTGCTCATCTACAACGCTGCGGACTACCAAAACCCGCACACTATCAACGAGACGTGGGAGAATCTCATCAGCCAGATCCACTTTGAAACCGAGCAGAAGCAAGAGGCGTGGCGTCTCCTAGAGGCCGGCGAGGCATTGCCCGACGGTTTCGAGGCTCTTGAAGTTCCACCCCCCATGCCCTACGAGGCTGTCGTCTCCCAGATCCAGTCCATTGCCCACCGCACCTCCCTCGACAGCCTCATCTTCCCCGTCGACACTCTTCTCCCCATGGTCTGCGGCTACGCCATCAACAATCACCAGGACGCCTCGATCGGCGCCGACCCCTGCTGGCCCGTCGCCGCCTTCCTGCAGCTGGGCGTCCCTCACACCCTGATCGCTCGCGTGCTCGAGAACATGTTTGACGCTCAGGAGGCGCCCTTCGTTAGCAAACACAGAAAGTCGGTCGTGCAGTGGATCAACCTCGTGGTCGACTCGTGGATCCGCGAGATCGAGCACCGTGGCTCGGCCTCGGGAAAGAACGGCGACGGCGCTATCACCACCTGGGTCGCTGAGTTGCTGACGAGAGCCGAGGAGGCGCTGGTGGCGATCGCTGCGGGTACCAGGGACCCCGCTCAGGCGGTGAGCCTCACGGCTACCAGGAGGGACACTAGAGATTTGAAGAGGAAGGTGGAAATTCTTTCCCAGGCTGAGGCCCAGGGCAGTCTGTTGTTCAGCACCAGGTAGGACCAGGTGAATCCAATGACTCCCAAGACGCCCATGACGCCCAGTAACAAGAAGAAGCGGACGTCGTTTAAGGCCACGGTGGAGGAAATTCCAGATGGGGCGGAAGATTCGATGCTTGGTGGTAGTATTCCTGGAAAGTGGAAGAGGGGATTTACTTGATGTGGAAGCGGGGGGTGGCTGTGGTTATGAGTGGTCAGCCATTTTGGACCTTGAAAAGCACGGTGGTGTAAAGATGGCCTGGTGGCGAAGAGAAGGAAACTAGAATTACGAGAAAGCGATTGTTGCGCCACGGCCCTTTTCTAGCATATTTTTTGTTGAGTAAATTGGTCCGCAGTGGCTTTCGGTGTGGGTGTAGGTTTGGTTGGTCGGTCGGTTGGTTGGTTTGGTTAATGTGTACTGTACATAAACTATCTATCTGTTTTTTTTCCTCTCGTGTTTCCATCATTCCGGTATTCCAGGTTACCCCCGGCCTCTTCGCTTTGGAGATTTGGTTCATGATTGAAATGGTCGAGTTGATGCCTGTTGACATATGTGATCCTCAAGGTCTTCATGATGCTGCTCACTGGGTTTAATTACCCTTATGCTGTTTGGTCTCACCTTTTATCCGTTTCGAGGACATGATGCTGTTCTGTTATGCCATCGTAAACACTCACTTCTCCATGGGATAGATAGCAGACGCAAATGGAAAGGCAAAAGAAGAATTGAAAACATATGCAGACTGTGGTTTGAAAAGAAGGAGGGGGAAAAAAAGATTTGCGCGGTCCGAGACTCGAACCCGGGACCTTCACCAGGAGATTTGTGTTCAGACTGGCCCTCAGCAAAACGGTCTTTGACTGTGGTTCTATGGGAATTTCAACCCTAACTACCCAAATCGAGTGACGCGCTAGACCACTGCGCCAACCGCGCTTTTGTTTTCTTGGTTGCTTGTTGGGAAGGAGACACAAAAAGGTGCCCTATGTACCCCAAGCGACGGAAGGGATTGACTGGCGGCAAGCGAAGGCAGGAGCTGCAGTGGCAGAGGCGCGGGCACGGGCACGGGTTTAGACTTGGGATGGAAGGTGCAAACTTGGGAGGGGAGGAGGAAAGGAAGGAAGAAGGAAGGAAGGTAGGAAGGAGGTATGTACACCTCTACCTCTGTTGCCTGTGAAGTGGCTACCTACAGTAACGAGACAGCGAAAGGACCTAAGCTGTTATGGAACACCGTATTGTGGTAATAAACTTATTACTTTTTTCTTCTCCTCTATGTCATCTTGGTCGTAATCGTCGCCCTTCCTCCTCGTGAAGCATTATTTCCGACATTAGGTAAGCACGAACATCCCCACACAACTTTCTTTTTCTTTCCTACTTCCCTGCTCTCTTTCACTCTTTCCATTATGTGTACTCCATCCTCCTCATCTACTCCTCCACTCATCTCTAGGTACCAATTCTCTTCTCTATTACCAACAAAATTCTTGCTTCGCTCCTCCATCACCACAAAACTTTCCGAGCAACACAAACAACTCAATCATTTAACCGCCCCTCACCATCACCCTCATCTTTACTCACTCTTACCCTTGCCATCGCCGACGCCACCAATGCCAGAATCAGGGCTGTCAGAGACACTACAGACACTAGCTTGGTGTGGTCGGTTCTCCTTGGGGACCTGTGTAGGTGCAGGTATGTATTTTCCAGGGTGATAGGGTGATCTTGGCGAGAGGTTCGATGAATGGGCCGAAAGATTCGGCGAGGAGGGGAGTAGAGGTTCAGGATTGCCGACAGCGAGGACGACCGGTGAGTATGATCTATAATAATCTTCCGGTACCTGCTCTGTTTCTGGTTCTGGTCCTGGCTCTGGTTGCAGAACCGGTGATTCTCTAATCTGGTCGTCATGTTGGTGTTGTCCATGTTCCATTTCCATGAAATCCCTTTGGTGATCGGTGGGATCGATCTGTCGGTGTGATGAAGCCCTAGAATTGGAGACACTCCTTCGACTCAGCAGCCGCCCTTCCTCATCCAGCACCACAATCTCATCATCCTCTCGCTCATCCGGATCTTCTTGCTCCTCATGCTCCAAAAGGGACATGCCTCCTCCTTGCCCAGTTTGATCCACGTCCTTCTCCAAACTCAGCAGCTCCACAACCGACACTGAAACCGCCGAAGGTGATTTTGCACCTGAGTGTCTCGAATATGTCGATTGGCGCGAGCCTTTTCGTTCATGTTCTTTTTGTTGTTGTTGTGGGCTCAGCGCCACTCCATACCCACCCGACCCGTAAGCGGGAGACCTAGAAGACCTGTGAGATGGAGAGCCAGGCGGGTGGGAAATCTCTGAAATGCTAGCAAAATCCGTCACTGTCGGTGAGGGGGGCATGGAAGAGACCCTTGATCTTGGTCTTGATATTGATGAGTGTCGTGAAGCTGGACGGTCATCATAGTGGCTGTGGCTTTGGTTATACCTGTTGCCAGACCGGCTTGGGGAGTGGTGTGGTGGTATAGGGGACCGTGGCGGGTTTGATCGCCGTGAAGCCGGACGGCTGTAGGTCTGGCTATGGCTGTAGCTACGACTGTGGCGGCTTGGAGAGCGTTGAATCGGGGAGTGATGGGGTGATGTAGGAGACTGAGGCGGGCTGGAGCGTCTGGAGCGATGGGAGGCGTGAGACCTTGGGGGCGACAAGCTGAGCCTTGGCAGGGGAGATGGACGAGAGTGTCTGGACGGGATTGATGGATGGCGTGAAGCCTGTGAGCTTCTGGTTCGGGGATTTTTTGCGGAAGGTGGACTGGCTGAGCGGATGGCCAATGATGATGTTGAAGGGGATGCAGTATGCCCATGTGATGATGCTACCTTCGATCTGCGCCCTTCCTTTGACGACCCCTTTGGCGATGCTACCTTTGACCCACGCCTTTCTTTTGACGACGCATATGTTGGAGCCTTCACATAACGAACACCCGAGATTGATCTTTTTGGGCCCTGACGGTGGGATCCCACTTCCGAGCCCGCAGCTGAACATTGTTTATGCGAATCTGGTCTAGATGACTGCGCTCTCTTCGCATCATCCGCAACCGATTCTCGTATCGATGCTTTCGAAGCTCTTGACATAGTCCGGTGGCCTAGATTCACCGAGGTCGACTGCTTAGACCCAGCCTGGGAGGGTGCACTCCGCTCACTGGTCGTACCCGCTTCAGACATAAGCTTGCCGAAATTAGCTTGTGCCTCAGAAACGTCTTGTCGTGAGATCACACTGCCATTGGATTTTGGTGATTGAACGTCAACGATGTGCGGATCAGGTGAGTCAGGCGCAAGCCCATTTGATTTCGGTGAGTCAACATCGATGATAATCGGATCAGGTGGATCAGGTGCAGAACCTTCTGGACGAGGACCGCCCGAGGGATCTCCTCTAGGACCATGGGGCGGAGGTCCATCCCCATTCGGAGGTGGCTCATCAGGCGAAGAACCACTCGAAGAGGAAGAGCCATCCTCAGGAGTTGGCGTACTCGTCCTTTCCGGCGAAGTAACCTCCGCTACCGGCGGTGGTGGTGGTTCCCTCTTCCTCTGATTACGAACCAAAAAGCTCATCACATTAACCGGCCTCGTCCTATACACAGCAATATGCGGCGGCGTCCTCGGCGGCCGTGGCGGCGGCGGTGGTGGATCTGGACACGGAGGATAAGGTGGTGGCGGATAGATGTAGTAATCCGGGTGTTGTTGTTGCTGTTCCAAATGATATTCCGTCCCGGTATAACTTGCATCATAATCGTCTGATGGTGGCTCTGATGATCCTCCATTGTTGTGTCCAAAGTACTCTGGGTAATAATACCAGTAGCGTACCGAGCGTCTGGATGTTAGCTGCCTTGAAGAGCTTTCGTTTTGCTGTTGTTGTTCTTGCTCTGTGCTGCTGCTGCTTTTCTTGCTTGAGCCACGGGTGGTCCACCAGCAGAGAAGAATGATGAGTGCGGAACTGAAGGTGGAGAAGATGACGGCGAAGATGATCCAGCCGGCTTCGACGGAGGTTTTCTTCCTGGGTTGAAGGACCATAGTTTTGGGGATTGTAGGGTAAGTCAAAGACTCGGGCTGTGGTTGAGAGTCGGATGATCGGGCAAGCTAGATTAGCGTGCGCATGTCGATGTTCGTCAGTCGTTTTTGCTTGGTAGAAGGAATCACCGTGTTATTGATGCTTTGTGTTGGATGTTCCAATAATGCTTGTTCTTGCGGCCTTGTGTTAGCATTCGTCTGGTCGGTCGATCTGCTTGAAGTCGCTTCAACTGGTGTATTCGCAGAGTCCCTTCTACTTGTTTGATGTTCTCGACTGGATTTGTGAGATTATCGCCTCGAAAATCAGTAGTGTCCTTCATTTCCAGGAAATCCGGCAAGTCATCGCCAGATGTTATTCAAAAACCAACAAATCACCCGAAAATATCACAATTCCACATGTAACACGCTTGACATGCAGTTTGCGTGTGACGTTTCTATCGACGCCGCTTTACAAGCTTGTTCGCGCCGAAGGCCATGGTGGGGTGGTTTTGTATCGCCTTCATGAACTCCAGTCATTGTTGTTGGTGTAGCGAGTGAGGTGTTCGCAATCGCTTCTGATATGTCCACCTTGACGAGCCGGCGGGTTACAAGCCATGTTGTCCGTCACTCTTACAACACCCGTATCATACCAAAGCAAGCCTCGTTTTTTTTGCGACCCGTACAAGTTGTTGTTGGAGTCACACCTAGTGGCTTTATCTTTGGGCCTTTAACTGGTCTGTTGATAGCAGCCGCGTGGTATCCGTGATTCGAGGTAGGTTCATCAGGGAGTTACTGGACCCAGCTGCTTCTGTTAGTCGCTCTCGCGATTTGTACAAGGGGTTGATAAAACGTCTAGTATACGCTTGCAAGTCGGAGCTTGGTCGATTATTTCCTGGTTACAAGCGATAATGCGCTCTCGGTACCGAGGTTTTGTTGGATCACATCATGACCAGTATTGAGTGGACGCCCTTCATTTGACCGGCCGCATACCTTGACTTCAACAATTCGTCGATTTTTTTTGGTTCGGCATGTTGACATATTCGGCGATATCAAACCCGACAAAGACTACTCCCTACAATGGGTGTCAGGAGAAACCAAGTCAATAGCATATGTGGCTTGCAGGCGCAAGGTATGATTGAGTCTCCAACAGGATATATTGGTTTGATGTTTCACAGAGCCATCGGCCGCTGTCGCAGAATGATCTAATCAGTGCTTACTAAGCATGTAGCATGCAAGTTGCGGGGACCGCAAAGATGCCATGAGACCATTGGTATGCTGACTTCTATAAAGAAGGCGAGCCTTCCAAGCTTTCAAATGGCTCAGTTCCACGTAGTTGATCACAGACACTTGCCAGCCGTAGTTTCAGCACCCAACGGACCTTGATCAAGATGCCACCTCGTCTGATTTTTGGAGCAGGGGGCATTGGTACCACTGCCAAAAGCTTCACCTTCACATGGGACACTCCCGAAAAAGTGTCGGATCTTTTGTCGGTCTTGCAGGAGCTCAACATCTTGGAGCTCGATTCCGCCGCCGCCTACCCGCCGGGCAACAAATGGAATTCCGAGACGCTCTTGGGCCAAAGCAAAGCAGCTGAAAAGGGCTTCATCGTTGACTCCAAGGTGAACGCTGATCGTCCTCTGCCACACCTTGACGAAGAGCGCATCAACGTCAGCATCGGCCAGACCCTAGGCCTTCTCGGGGCTGACCGTGTGAGAGTTTACTATGCTCATGCGCCGGATCCGAGTACACCTTTGGAGGAACAGGCTAGGGCTTTCGATCTCCAGTATAAGGCCGGCAAATTTGAGAAGGTAAGATGTTTTCCAATGATTTTGACCGCGGCAAAGACGGAGCGACGCTGACTTTGGTTAGCTCGGACTTTGCAACTATAACACCAAAGACATGGAAGAGTTCTTCGCCATCTGCGACGAGAAGGGCTACGTTAAGCCGTCGGTGTACCAGGGACAATACAACGCTTTGCAACGGCACCCTGAGAAAAACCTGATGCCGCTGTTGCGCAAGCATAACTGCGCTTTCCATGCCTACAGCCCGGTAGCTGGCGGTTTCCTCACAGGCAAAGTCACTTTTGCTCTCGGTGACCCCAATTCCAAGGCGTTGGAGCGCACTCGATGGAGAGGGGCGAGCGCCTTGCCCTTCGCCATCGATACATACGATGACCCGGCCATGCACCAGGCGATCTGGAAGCTGAAGGAGGCTTGTGATGCCGTGTCACCGCAGATACTGCTTCAGGATGCTGCCTTGCGCTGGCTGATGCACCATTCGGCGCTGGCAGAAGGGGATGGCATCATCTTTGGCGCGAAGACAATCGACCAACTGCGGGCGAACGTGGCCGGGGCGAGAGCAGGGCCATTGCCCGATACAGTAAGGAAGACGGTGGACAGGCTTTGGGACTTGGTCAGGGAGAAGGAACAGGTGTGGCTGAACATGTCAGACCATCAAAGGTGGAAGTCAAAGGCGTAGTTGAAGCTGTCCTTGGGACTGTATCGGGAGCGTATCTCGGTGTTTTGTAGATGAGCAGTGATGAGCTTATTACGCGTAACGTAATTGCCAAGCTGCCAAGGCCAGCCAAGGCTGAGGTGGCCGAAGCGGGAGATGCAAAATTACGTTATGGGAACCAACGCTACTGTTAGTCGTTGTTAGGGAATGTTCTAGCCCGACTATATCTCCACTAACAGAAGTTGTCGCAGATGCGGTGCGTGATCTGAAACATAGGTACCTAAAGGTACTCTGAAGGAATGCCTGTGCAGCGATGCGGCACTGTAATGGAAAGCCAACCAATTCCACGACGTGGAAACATGCCTTTTGCAATGTTCCAATGAGCCGTCTTTCCATCAAAGACCCGATGCTTTGAGCGCCTCTTCCACTTTCTGTCTGATCGTCCACCTAATGCCAACCAAATCGGCTCCAGTCCAGAACATCAATGGATTCTAGCTCCACACTACATACTAATGGACGACCTCCCTTACTCCGTCCCTCCCACTGGGCCGGGGCGGTCCATGTTTCCCCTGTCCACGCTTCTCCTGGCCCTCCTGGTCCTCCGGGTTGTAATCATTACCTACTACTTTCCCCATGTTGCAGGGCAACACCATCGACGACATGCCGGTCCTCAGTTAGATACAGATACCCAATGCCTTGGCGCAACCGTCCTTTCATCTCGACTGATTCAACCCTCTCCTCTGCTTCGCTGATCTTGCTGCACCACCAACACCACCACCACCACCATATATGATGGCGGCTCCCAACAGCCACCCCAGCACACAACCCCCCGGCCACCCTTCACATCCCCCGCCCAAGGGCTCAGACCCCTTTCACGACAACGACGACGGTGGCAGCGAAGCTAGCTATACTAGTGAGAACAGCGACATTGAGCTTCGACATCTGCCCGAATCCGACAACGTGGCCCCCCTCTTCGGTCGCCGTGGGCGCATTGCCCCCGGCAGTACAGTTGGTCTCGATGCTGCCGAGCTCATATACTTGGCCGGTGACACCTCTCAAGTGTTACCCGTCTATGTCACCATTCATCGGTACGAACCAGGTTGGGATGGAAGAAGGAAGAACATGAGATGACTGACAGGAAAACTACAGGATCCGCCGCTTGGTGATTGCCGCCATCGACGACCCCTATACGCTCGACCAACTGCAGACGCCTCGTATGGACAACCTGATGGTTCGGCCCCTAGTTGAGAAGCTGTATAATCCCGACAACCTCTCGGTCGTTTACTGCCTACTCGCCAACCGTGTCCAGTTTCAGCGTTCCGCGACAGACGAGTCCCTGTATGTGGCTGTCAACAACTCTCGAGCCACTCTTTGCGAACTGCTGGCTACCCGTGTACTTCGACGCTTCCACCAAGACCACCCAGACCGACCTGGACTCCTGCTCCTCGCCAATATTCTGGTTTCTGGGTTCGACCCGTTCGATGCCGCGCCCGACCCGCTTCGCCGATACCGACGCTCCCTACAATGGCCATATCAGGACCGTGGTGGTCACGAGCGGAAGCTTACGGCACTCGAGTTGGCCATTTTGTCAGAAAGCAAGTTTTTGATCGGGTCTGTCGCATGCCAGCGCATTGTCAACGCTGTCTACCGCGGCCAAGTTGTGTACACCCCGCTCTCGTTTGTCGACATTCTACCGGATCACTACAAGTACCACCCTGTATCGCTTTACGAACCACGGCGAGCCTC
Organism: Sordaria macrospora; assembly: GCF_033870435.1. Lineage (NCBI taxonomy): Eukaryota > Fungi > Ascomycota > Sordariomycetes > Sordariales > Sordariaceae > Sordaria > Sordaria macrospora. Next base: position 4,423,953 of record NC_089373.1, on the reverse strand, counting down.
GATACTCAACCATCGCCGACTAATCGTTCCTCGACTACGAAATCTGCTCGAACTTGTCCACTTCACCATCCTTCTAGGCCTGTATGTGTTGACCATGACACATCGAAACGATTTTTATAGCTCGGGTGCAAGCCCGTTTGGTGGCTACGAAGCTGCCTTTGTCATCTATACGACTGGCTGGGTTCTGGAACAGTTTGCCGCTCTGGTCGAACACGGATGGGAGGTACACGCTCAGAACCTGTGGAGCTTCCTCGATCTCACTTTTACCTTCATCTTTGGCGTATATGGCATTGTGCGCTTTGCCGAACTATGGATCTATCCGGAGGCTGACTACGCCATTCCCATCCTCTGCGTTGCCGCCCCGGTCCTACTTACCCGCATAGCCTTCAACCTCATGCCAGACAACATCGTCTTTATCGCCTTACACGCAATGATGCGAGATTTCACCCGGCTTACATTCATCGCCATATGGTGTTTCACCGGCTTCTTGCTAGGCTTGCTCTGGCTGATGCGCACGGGCGCGCCCCCGGACCCTTCCGATGTCGCCGCAGGCTTGGTAACGCCACAGTCCTCCATCGATGATCGTCCAGGCTGGGCTACCATCGGGAAATGGCTCTTGTGGATTTGGTTTGGTCTCGATGGCACCGGTATCGAACGGACGGCCGACTTCCACACCATCCTCGGTCCCGCCCTGGCCATCACCTTCGCTTTCCTCGGAAACACACTCTTCTTGACCGTCCTTGTCGCCATGCTCACCAACACCTTCTCCAAGATCATCTCTAATGCGCAGGCTGAAATCTACTTCCGCCGTGCCGTCCTAACCTTCCAGGGCGTCAAGAGCGACTCCATCTTTGCCTATCCGCCTCCGTTCAATCTACTCGCTTTGGCAGTGCTGCTCCCAATGAAGATGGTTGTCGGCCCAAAAATGTTCCACCACATCAACGTTGGAGCTATCAAGATCATCAACTTGCCGGTCCTTCTAATGATCGCGCTGTACGAGCGAAGACGCGTGTGGGCCAAGTCCGCGACGCCCAGTGCAAACGATGGAGAGGACAGTAAGTGGTTCTTTGGTCTGAATCCATATGCCGATATCCATGCGCTGTTCAGGACGGAGCCGCCGCAAGAAGTGTTGGACATGCTGGAGAAGATGGACGGAATTGTGGACGAGGAGCTGGAGGATATGGAAATCATGGGTCTTCGACGAGGCAGTAGAGGTATGGGTGACGGTCTAGGGAGGGTGTCGACCGAACTGGAGCTCGGAAGGCCGATGGAGTTTGATGGGACCGGCGGCATTGCAGGGATGCATAGAAGGAGGAAGCACTCCGCTGGAAGCGTCGTTTAGCGAATGCTGAGAAAATGAGAGGAGTTGTTTGCATCTGCTTCAAGTGGTTGTCAGACATTTATAGAGAGTCCTTTCATAGTATCCGGACACCTGCTTCTGCATTGTTTTGAATAGTTATAGACAAAAGGGTTTTGGTTTCTGAGAGAGATTTGGAGTAACAAAAAAGAAAGATACTAGCGCGCCAAGGGACAGAAAAGGGGTTCTTGGTTGGAGTGCACAGAAAGGGCAAAAAAAAGCCAAAAGAATTGCGCCAGCCGCGAATCGAACGCGGGGCCCATCGATGGCAACGATGGATTTTACCACTAAACCACTGGCGCTTTGATTGTTGTTGAAGGTTTAAGTGAAGATTATTGTCTTATGAATGTCCCTCAATGCAGGCTGCTCGCTTGTGCCTTGGAACCTGACATTGTGTTCTTGTTACGGCGACACGACACTCAGAACTTGCAAAGAAGGTTTGCATACGTTATTATTTTGGGCCACATACTTCTGTGATACTTGTAGAACAAATGTCTGACCCCGCTTCTTTAATACAACGCACCTACAGTTGTGAGTACAATGTTTTGTTCAAGAGCAGTGAAGTGAGTGAGTGTAAACTTGGCCTTTTTCACTACCTTTCAGTAAGTAGGTATATGTACTACGGTAATACATGAATTCACCTTGTTGTGCTTGAGTCCGGTCACTCTCAAGGGATGTCAAACTTCAGTGTTCCTTTTCCCTGCTTTGACTTCGCGGCTCGAAATGCTCAGGAGTGTCTTTGCATCAGCAATCCTCGGCTAGTGAGCGCGCATCGAGCACTTCGAAGGTGCCGGGCAGAAACTTGTGGAAGCCGCTGTACTGACTGATCATCTGAATATGCGTCACGCGGTCTTCTCCAGTTTATCCCATGATTGATGCAAGTCAAGTACTGGCATAACATACATACATGCCTACCAGGAGAAAAAGATTTACCGGATAACCGGGGTTGGCGGTGATTATGTACCAACCGGCTTGACGATCGTATATCCGATGTCCGATGCCCGCTGCATCTTTTATCTGTCAGTTAGCACAAGCATGTTGAAGTATACAAGCAGGCATGACCCCTCCGTTTTTCTTCAAGCCTTCTTCTTCTTTGCTTATCTTCATCCTCTTCCTACTTTTTATCCTCTCAAGCTACCCAGTATCACCTCTCCATTCTGTCTCCAACACTCAGGCATTTGCCAAAAATGCCAGCCCTCTCTTCCACGCGGTGTTGCCTTCCGGCCAAGACGCTCGACCGTATCATTGACAACTGCGATATGAAAACGAAGGTCACCCTAAGACCCGTCTCGAACCAGTTCCGCGCAGTTCTCAACGGCCGAACAAAACGTCTACAGATATACATTAACGACCACGTCTCTGACAGCGCCGTTTTTTGCGTCGTGTTTTTCCATGAGCTGGACAAAGTACGGAGGCGTATCGACCCGCCCTAATCTTACCAGCCTGTAATCTACCAGCGGTTCATCGAGAGATTTGAACAATTCGTTCCACCTAATATGGACCAACTCATGTTACCCGAAGTGAACGCATCAGATTTTCCGGAGCTCTTCATAGACGACCAACCGAGTGACGAGTTCCGCGACCCAGCTCATGAGGACGAGGAAGGCGTTCCAATGGACGAAGACGACGATCACGATCCATTTCCTCAGAATAACGAAGACGCTTTAGTTTACGAGGCAGTTTACGATGACGAGGAAGGCGCTACATTCTATCTGGACGGGGAAGACGCTCCAATGTACAACGAGTCTCCATTTCCCGAGGATGACGAAGACACTTCGATGTATGATGACGAGGAAGGCGATCCATTCTCTGGCGACGAGGAAGACGCTTCAATATACGACGATGACGACAACGATGACGACAACAACAACGACGACGACGACGACGACGAGGAAGTCGGCCCATGGAACTTTCCTGGCCATTGCGCTCCCCTGTCACCGAAACAAGTCAAGACTCTCCGAGGGATGCTTCCGATGGACGCCCTGAAGCTGGAAGCAATCAAGGCCCGTTTGGATAACATTAACGAGTTCGTCGACAAGTACCTTTGGAAGTTGCGAGGCGATAAATTCTGGACACGCTGCCACGAGTTTTGTGGCCCTGGCGTCTATGACGGGATATGCAATTTTGCTGCAAGATATATTCGGAGATTGCTAGCCACCACTGCCGGAAAAGCATCGTCCGCGGAGGGTTCTTTCTCTTCATTGGAGCGCGGCTTTTTCCAGACCGACATCTACCGGTTCTTGATCTGCAAGTCCAGTCGTCTGGGCCACGTCATGTTAAAACGTAACGAGAAGAATTGCAATGGTCCAGCCGTACTTTGCAGGCTGGATCGTAGGGAACCAACTCCTGGACTTGTACTTCGTAGGCGGGACGATCTCAGTGGCGCTCTGGAATTCGATCACGTCCTTGAGGAGTCAAAAGTGATGAGGTATTTTGAGTTACTGTACGCACCCTCCCAATTGGACTTTCTTGTTCGAGGGATGCTCTCGGAATGTGGTACTATCCCGCGTAAGTTGCTCCTTCCCAGGCTTTTGCACTTTATTTGGTCCCGCTTTCACACCCGCAAGAAACTCTCAACTACCTCTACGTAGTTCTACCGCACAAGTTCTGTCAAAAAGGAACCAGCCCAAACTAACTTGAATGGATCGATAATAGCAGACGTATTGCCACACTTAAAATCTTGGACTTCTTGTAGCTAGGTTGTAATGGCTTGGTGCTTGATTGCTTTTTGTTCGGATTGAGAGGTCAGTCAGACACGGCCATCTCTCTGAAAAGAAAGGCCAGTATCTGGCCAGGGTTTTCCGCGAACATGATGGCAGAGGTACTACGCTCCATATTTATTACGTTGTACACCAGGCTACATGTATTTTAGACACCAAATAGCATGACTGAGGCGGTAGACCTATATCTCACCAGATCATGCAATCAATCCACCTATTGATAATGACAAAACCCCCCATATCGCACGGCGTTCTCGTGATAACTAACATGCGTACAACCCGCCTCCGTTCCATTCCCCCGCCGTTTATCATTTACCATAGGTCTTCCAAAACACACCAAGCCTCTACCATACATCCCCCTCTCTCTCTCTCTCTCTCTCTCTCTCTCTCTCTCTCCCCAACCTCCTACGCCTGCAATGTACCCAACCAACTCACCCCGTCCAAGAATCATACTCCTCCATCAACTGGTTGTACCTAACCCCATTCGGGAACTTCTCACTTCCCAGATGCGTCGTATGCGCCCACGGCTTCTCCTCGCACTCGGCCCTGATGCTCTTGCTGAAGCATCTGCTCCAGCCGTTCCTCTTCCATTTTGTGGCCACCTCCCTCCTCGTCTCCGGGTGCACCAAATACGGCATCTCGCTCATGTTATCGTACACCGTCGCCAGCTGGATCAGCTGACCCAGAAAGGTGATGGTGCCGACGGTTCCCTGGTCCTGGTGGCGGATGATGGCCTCAGCGACGGCTTCGGCTTGCGACTGGGCACCGCCCAACTGGTGCTGGATCAGGTTAATGGCGATGAAGCCGCCTTGGAACTCAAACGACAGCTGGGTGCTGGACCGGTTGGCGGGGGTGGTGCCGATGTCGTGGAGGAGGCAGGTGAGGGCGAGGGTGGAGGGGGAGAGGGAGGAGGCGTGGGTGGGGAACTGCTGGCGGGCGATGATTGTTGCTTTTGTTTGATGTGTTAGTATTGTGCTCAGTTTCATGCTGGACGATGGGGAGAGAGTCTGGCTGAAGTACCCCAATGGAAAACTCGCATAGAGTGGTTGTAGGTCTCGATGGGAAGCTTCTCCTTGGCGTATTCTTGGACTTTGGCTACGATAGGATCATCGGATGGCCACACAATATCGTCGAGCGAGACGGGAGTCGGCTCGTTGAGATACGGCTTTCCTTCGAAGATGGCATCGACATCGACAGGCACGGCAGTCCAGCCATGGAGGGCGACGGTATCGGTGTTGGGGCACATGGTGGTGATGTTTTGTTCTTGGTGGATGACCTTGGCAGAGAAGCAGAAATATTATGAGACTCTGTTGCCTCTTCTGTTGCTCTCTGGACGTTGGTATTTATTTCTTTCAGACTTTGTCGAGGCAACCAAAGATGATATATCTCAAGTCCAACGTCGATCCCGAACAATTGACGAAGCTGACTCACTGTCTCCGCTACTCCACGCGGATCCGCCGCTCCCGGTGAAACAATTCTCGTGGCACTTGAGGTTTTTCTAGATGTACGTAAGTATTCCGCAAATAGTCGAGGATGACACGCGGTCGAACAAGGTTTATGGCGGCCCGGATTGACGTCGTGGTGGATTCAACAGCGGTGTGGGTACGGGTAGTGACGGTTAACTCGGCGAGACTGCCGTGTCGAGTCTTTCAGAGCAGTGTTCGATGTATTTCATGTCTCCGTCAATACGCCCTTCTGTTGACACGCGATCCCTTCATTCCCTGGGACTAGACATGTAGTCCTTTTCGTCCAATTCTTCGTCCGATTCCAACGTTGTACAGCGTGTAAAGACGACATCGTCATCAATGTCGTTGGAGAGATTTGTCATCAAGACATCAGCCGGCAGCTTGCAATAAGTATTTATCATCTGAATAGAGAGGGTGTTACAAAGAGACTTCTGTAACAGGCTAATAGAAGTGTGGGGATTAGGTAGCTCAGTATCTAAGTGCCACAGCTAGCTGTTATAGTGGACGCAACAGTGGGTTCCCCAGGCCGCGTCCAATGCGTACCGTGTGGGGACTCCTAACTGCCCTGTTTGAGGGCGGATGACTTGGTGATGTTTGCAACCTTTTCCAATTGCAACGAGATGTTTCCGCGGAGCGCGAAATCAAGCCGATCTTCTGCAATAGTAATGGGTATTTGGTGGGGAAAAACTGTCAGTCTCCTCGCAAGCCATCCTGCCCGTCCTTGAGCCCTCGGGTTTAGAGTCACAACAAGCCGTTTGCAAGCGACCTTACCTACGTACACATAAGGCGTAGGGGAAGCAGGGCGGAGATGCATTGTTTTCATCAGAAGGAAAATCGTATAGAACACATGGAAGAGGTATCAAAAGGAAGCTTAAGGAGGGTGGAAAATCTCCATTTGAGTGATCCAAACTGGGTCCAAGACCCGAATTGCTGCCTCCCATGTAGTAGGTAGGTGATTATGTCCAACTCGTCCTTACAAAATTCCCCGAAGCTTGCTTGTCTTGTTGATGTCGAAACAAATCCTTGACTCTCAGGCATCCCTCTTTCCAGTTCCCGGTCCCAATCTCACATCAAATCCAAGTCGCCCTCTCATTCCATGACGGTGGCCCGTGATTTTCTTCCAAGCAGGCGATCAAGCAGTCACCTGTTCCCACCAATATCGCATCACCTCCCACGTCCAGACAGTCCTTGCCTTATGCTTCACAGTAGCACGCCTTGCAAGTCTTCATAAAGTTATTATGGAATCCCTGGGCGTCGCAGTAAGCGTTTGCGTTGCTGGCCATGCAAAGCGCGTCGAGACGCGAGTCGGGGCACCTGGGCTTGCCGTAGTCGACTTGTACGGTGTTGACCTTGGGTGTCGTGGGGCCCTCGGGAGCAGTCTGGTCGGCGGCGGCCTCTTGAGGTTGGGCGGTAGGCAAGGCGAGAGTGCCGCTGGTGAAGACGCCCAAGAGGGTGATGAGGGTGATGGAGGTCTTTTGGGGTGGAGGAGTTAGTTGTTGTTTTGTCTGGTGAGTGGGATTGGGGATGGACGTGCTGAATTGGGGTGAGGTGTGGGTTAGAGAGTAGGAAGCGGTGATCAGATAGGATGAGGTTACACGAGAAGATATGTACTGTACTTGCCTTCATTTTGACGACGGGTCGTTAAGGAAGAGATAAATGTTTGCAATGAAGGCACTTGAGCTTGCTAAGATTGTGGTTAGGTTCAAGTCTCGTCGATCAATCGCACGGGTTGTACTGGTATCCAAAAATCTAGATGGTACGGAATGAGGGGTTTGGGTCGTATAGAGAACAGAAGGTTGGCTGAGTTGAATGTCTCAGGACGTGTCGTGTATTGTGTTTCGTGTTGTTGCAGATGTCGTGGAATGGGAATAAAGTATTGGCTGGGGATGATCCGCGGGGAGAGGCAGGGAGGCTCACCTAGTGGACACACGGCTGGTTTTAAGGTATAGTGATCGACGCTGTCAGGTGTGATGATCTTTTCCCCGGAGCCACCTTCGTAGGCTGGTGGTACTGGGAGGAGGCTTTTATATCCAAGAGGATGGGAAACCGTGGTTGCTTTTTGAGATACACCCTTGTTAAGAAGAAAAAAAAAAAAAAAAAAAAAGCCAAAACTCCGGACTAAGAGACCAGATGATGCACGGCAACCTTGTTCACGATGCTTGCTTAGGATCGAGAGCTAAGCCGTTGGGGTTTAGAACTTTGATAGTCCCAATTTTTGCGCGTAGAATGGAAAAAGATGAAACCAACCGCAAGCGCCAGATGTGATCCGCCTCTTTTGATACCTGTTTAAGGTTGAAGAAGCAAACACTGTTGGGTCTGATGACTGATGCCAGAAAGCCGAGTAAAGCGGGAAAAGAAGGGTGTCTGAGAGGGAAGTAGGCAACAGAGTTGATGGTATGATACACCGGAAAGAAGGTGAGGGATGGTGAGAAGACTGGACGACACTTCGACTTTACTCCACGTCAAACCGGAGTTCCAGCCGTGGCAGTGTGTACGCTGGTCCCGTACCAGAATTCGGTTCCGATGGGTGACTATTAAGGTGACAGCATTTATACATCAGGAACATGTCTCAACCCACTCAAGAGTGGCAACTCCAATTCCCGGGAATCTTGAGACCTGCCGCTGTAATGGAATGCCACCCAAGGCATGGATTGGGGCGGCGGGGAACGGTTGACCGAGGGAGGGTAACCCGGGATTTGGTAATCCAGTAGGAGCAGTGTCCTTCGCTGAACCAGGGACCGAAGTAGATGGATGACCACGGATTTCCGAATGGAAAAAAGAGCCTCAATAGAGTAAAGACATCGGAACCGAAGACTGCCATCTCGTATTCCAGATCGAAGTGTCTTGGAACCGCGCCTTTGACGTCTTGCTGTTGATCCCCCGGTTTGGACACAGCAGACTGAATTCACATGTTTTAGTTCGATTTCAAGCAGACCGGGATGAAACATGCGCGAAATTCTGGCTTGAACTGTTCGAAAACAATGCGTATGTATCTCACCAAGGGATGTGTTAGTTGTGCTATATATACATCTGCCAAGTCCTTGAGAGACACAATGAGCAAGGGATCAGCCGCATACCTACAGCTTCGAGAATGAGCGATGTGGTCTCCTCACGATAATGTGATGCTAATTTGTACTTTGTCAATGGTGTCCGAAATGGAGGTCTTGGAAGATGGGCATTTACGCAACATCTGTCTGCCAATCTCGGACGAGGAACATGCCAGGACAGCTAGAATAGGAATGATAATCAGCAATCTCACCTTCCGCTTGCCTCTTTCTATCACGTTCCCCTGATTCCATCTACCCCGCCGTCGGTACCTGAATATCTGCGGAGAAGCGGTAGAACCATGTCATGTCTTTCTTAGGAGGCATGTATAGTGCCATGGTTCCAGCTGTTCGAAGGTTTTGGTCATTTAGACCGTCGAATTGTGCGGGGTCGTCATTTTTCGACCAGTTGCTGACACTGGGCACGTTCAACAATATCTGAGCATGAAAGCGGTAACAGCTGAGTGATGTCAACGACTGTGCAGAAATCCATCTCCGACGGAAAACAAAGGGGGCCATATGACGAACCCTGGACGCGACGCCCTATGCGGACAGCGGGCTAGATGGCATGCGTTGCCGAGAAACAAATGCCACGTTTGGTCGATATGTGGTCCGTCGAATGATAGGCCGTCCCGAATAATGCACAATGTGTGTTCGCTATAGGATTGGGGGCCGGGGCCGGTGCCGTGTTCGAGGGTCCAATGGATGCCGCCTGTAGAATAAAGTGGTTTTGTTAATTATCCATATTCACCCGTGTTGACCTCCGGAAAACGCCAGATTAAGTACCCATCTACCTGGTGTTTCGGTCATGCTTGATGACGGGCAAATGGAGAATCTTTTTCTCGTCAACAGAAATGGGCATTGAGGCTTTGGTCCTTTGACCGGGAATGTAATGCGTAGTGTCCTCAGTCCTCAATTCGAGCGGTAGGTTGCAAGAATGAAAAAAGTTTTCGTGTTCTCTGGGACTGGAAGGAGCAATGGCCTCGGGCTGGCGAGGAAAGAAGTGAAAACCGTCCCTTCCCGCCCAGCTATTATGACTGCGGGGTCATTACGTCCAACATGCTCGGGTCCGTAAGCCGAGCCAGCAATGGCCGGAGGCGGCTTTGAGCAAAAACGATTGACGGGACCGTGGGGGTTATTCCCATGTCTGTGCCCGTATGAAGCTACGGTAATGGTTTCGGCGTGAGGCGAAACGGAAACCACCGCCTGTTCTGATAATACTATTTTAGTAAAAAAAACGTGGCAGCTAATCTCGACCCGCGATGCGTCTAGACCACGGCGCATCCAAGCGATGTCAAGTCAACAAGGCTGCAGATGCCTTGGCACATGGCAAGTATTGTCGAGCGAGAGACGGGAACCAAGCATTAATATATATACTTGTATATCTCTATATTGTGGCAGTGTAAATGCATAAGTCATCGTAATCATCGATATCAGTATCGTAGTGTTGTTGCGTAAACGTACCAGCCGTAGACGCCTCTTCTTCTTCTAATCCCATATCCAACTAACAGCTCGCACCCATCCTTTTGTCTTGCCTTCTTCTGGTTCTTCGAAAATGGCCTCTTCGGCTTGCTCGAAAGCAATATCGAGTGGTATGTCGTCTAGTGATACAACCTTGGTCTTCTTGTAAAATTTCCATGCCAGGTAGGCAATGAGGACAATTGGGATGTCCCTAATCGGTCGTTAGTTTTACTGCGGCTATGACGAGGGGAGAAAGGTGAACTTACAAGTAAGAAGAGACAAACGTGGCGGCATCCCAGTTACCCTTGGTAAAGACGCTGAAGCCTCCTGTCAGGAGAATGACGATGCACATGAAGAGCGCTACTGGTGAGCTGTAGACTGCACCCCGGAAAGTAGTTAGCATCAGATCTTGGATGGAGCTCTCCGACAAAACTTACCAGTCCACCAGCTAGACCATGGCAGCCTAGTATACGCGATGCCTTGCCTGTCCATCGCCTTTCTCAAGCGAATGTGATTCAACAAGATGGATGACCACGACACCAACACTCCCGCCGAGGTCAGGCGTACCAGCCACCAGAACACGTTAATAGCGCGCTCCGACAGGCTCATAAAGCTGAGCGACATGAACCCTCCAAACAGGAGCACACACATGTACGGCGTCCCCCACGACGTAGTCCGCAGGAAGATCTTGGGCGCCTGTCCCTTCAGTGCCAACCCATACAACACCCTCGTGCCGGCCAACAAGCTCTGGTTAGACGCCGACCACGCCGAAGTGATGACAATGGCATTAACCACCGACGGAATCGCCTTGATACCCGCCGCCGAAGCCGCAATCACAAACGGGCTCTGCGCAACGCTATCCCCGCTACCATCCAGCCTCGGATCATCGCTCGCCACAAGCATACCCACCACCAGCACGGCCAGCATATAAAACAACACCACTCTCGCAAACACGCGCTTGCAAGCCCTGGGTATCGCCTTCCTAGGGTTCCTCGTCTCGGCCGCCGCCATCGCCAGACTCTCCACGCCCGCGAAGCTGAACACCGCGCCCGTCATAACCGACCAAAAGCCAAGAAACTTCCCCCAATCGCCCGTAGCGATATACTCCACAAACGGCCCCGGACTCTTCCAATATCTAAACCCTATCCTTTCCGTCCCCGGGATCCCGCCCAAATCAATAACCAGTCCCAGCACAATCAGGAAAACGACCAGCACCACCTTCAGCATGGCAAACACAAACTCCACCTCCCCAAACACCCTCACCAGCGCCATCCCCACGCCCACCGTCACCACGATAAAAAAGACAATGAACACCGCCGGATTCACCTTTCCCTCGGTCCAGTACTCAAACAACACGCAGATCGCCGTGATCTCACTCGGTATAGACAAAACATTGCCATACACCAGGTTCCAACCTATAGCAAAGCCCCAAGCTGGATCGACCAGGAACTCGGCGTGTCGTACGAAGCTGCCTGTTACCGGGAGAAGGGAGGCGACTTCGCCCAAAGCGAACTGGACGGCGCACACGATTAGGCCGATGATGAAGTACCCTAGCAATGCTCCCAATGGACCGCCGCGGGCGACGGCGCCCCCCAAGCCGAGGAAGAGGCCGGTGCCGATGGAGCCGGCGATGCCGAGCATGGAGAGGTGGCGCTGGGCGAGGCCGCGGGTGAGAGAGCGGGATTCGGTCGTTGTTAGGAGGTCGGCTGCGTGTCCATCGCCTTGGTCTCCTTGCTGGGACTCCAAGATGGGTGAACCCATGCTACCGTTGTCGTCGGAGTCGTATGCCAAGGGCTCGGGATCGAGGTAGGTCAGGTCTGCTGATGATCGGGGACTGTGACTATCGTAGCGGTTGTTGTTGTTGTTGATGGTGTGGTAGTTCATCGTCCCGGCCATTGCTGCTGCCTTGATGTTATTGCCGCCGCGCCCGCTGCTGTTGATGGTGCTGTTGCTGTTGCTGGTGCGGAGAAGCCCAGCACGGGAAGCATCGTCCCTAGAGGTACCACCTGATGGCGCCATTTTCCGTGATGAACCGCCTGTGACTTTGAACCCAGATAATTCCCGCCCGCTTCCGAGTTCCTTTTTCGGAAAGCCGAGTGTGCGGTGAGTGAATGTGTTCAGCGCGGTGACATGGGGTTTTGTATGTCGTGCTGACTGAGTGACTGTTGCGGTTGCATTGAATGTAGTGGTGTGTGGGAAGATGTGATTGGTGAGAATATTGAGTTTATGAGAGGGGACTTGAATGGTGAGATAAGCTTGCTGTCAGCAGAATCTGGGTTAGGGTTGATAGTGGAGTACCGGATAAGTGTTCACTCGACGCTTCTTCGTCCTGCAGGGGCACTGATGCGAGACCAAGAAATTACGGTGATGTTTTAACAGTCAACCAGCCATTCCTAAATATGACATATCTCAAATGATCCATATGATGGTACTAAGGATTACAAGAAAATATGCCACGATATACTTCGGTAACCCTAACAAAGGTAAACCATCTGGCTGGCCTGTCCGCTTCAATGAATGAGCGGACGACAGGAACAGAATAAAAACACACCAAATCGGCCACACTTGCTCGCTCATGAGAAAAAAAAATTTCCGGGGGATCCAAAGATGGTATCAAACAACCAAAGACAACAGCAAACGAGCAGGTATGATGAGCTAGGAATCAACAAAGCAGAGAAACTCCCAGCACCCATGCGATCCGCACGCCTAAATGCAAACAAGAAACGAATGATATAGAATCCCCCAGCACATGTTCTTCCTGTTCCCGCCTTCCTTCTTGTCTGCCGTGTTAGGTGATAAATCGGTCTCGACCACACTATTTTTCGCCAATCTTCCGATCGCTTGTCCACTCAAGCCGTCGCTTCATAAAACATACTCGTACGTACGTGTGAGCAGAAATAAGAGAAGCATATCCAACGGGCCATATATCCTCGTCACCGGGTATCACCATAATCTCATTCACTCAAGACCCCTTCCCAATGCTCGTTTCAGAGCTCATCTTCCTCCCACACGCCGTTACTATTACCCCGATCATCAAGCACCTCCACCTTCGTCCCCAGCGCCTCCTTCCCCTGGCGAATCATCTGCAAGAGTTTCTCATTGAAAGCATCAATATTCGCATCCGCGTCCCTCTCGGCAGCAATCTTCTTCTTAGCAAGATGCTTCGCCTCGCCATCCAGTCTCGGGCTGGCCTTCAGTCCGTCCTCGACAAAAGCGCTATGGAGGCTCACTCCTCTGCTCCTACGCATAGAGGATGGAGGCCTGCCTGTTGAGGAACCGTGACTGGAACCACCGGCAGCAGCGCCGCTGCTTTCACCGCGGCGGTGGTGGTGGTTGTGGTTGGTGGGAGATTTCAAGACCTTGGCGGATGAACTTGTCGATGGTCTAGGGATGGCGGGGGAGGACAGCTGGATGGGCGCTTGGAGACTTCGCCTGGTGCCATTGCTGCTCCCGCCGCCGCCGCCACCAAGACTCTGGCGACTTGCAGGGCGAACACTCTGACGACTTGCGGGGCGAACACTCTGACGACTTGCGGGGCGAGAAGCGGAGGAAGACTGATAGGCAGGTGAGGAGAATGCAAAAGGGGTGGGGTTTGCGTAGCTGGGACTTTGGAGGCCAGGGCTCTGACGGCCATTAGAAGCAGCCGCATTGAGACTGCCAAAACTGGGACGAGCCCCTCCACTTCCTGGCCCTCCACCGGCAGAGGCAGGAAGGGGTATTCGGCTTACAGGAGCCGCCGTCGTTGTAGGTGTAGAAAATGAAGGAGTCGGTATATTACTAACGGGTGACCTGGGAGTGGGAGCGCCAAAACTAGGGAGTTCTTGAGCTCCCACATCAGGTGCGACGGTATGTTGTGATAGTCTCGACGGAGCCCGCGTCCGGGGCAGCATAGACGGACCGCCAGTAAACCTCTGAGAGGGAGCAGTGATACGTCTTGTAGCATTGCTCGAGGACAATCCTGGCGTCCTTGTCCGCAAAGATGGCGGTCTTAGTCCGGGGGTTGCCCGACCTGACGACGCACCGCCAAAGCTAGGCATAGCAGCGGCGCTAAAACTAGGCACAGCAGGCATAGGCGATGGGCTTCCACCATTGCCGTTCTCGTCTACCATGACCCAGTTCCTGTTGAGGTCGTCCTGGTTCTCGCTTACTTGTCTCCGCTTGACGGCCGGTCGGATCAACGAATCTGGATTGCTTGTCTCGTGATACTCGGGCGCATAAGGCATATAATCGGACATTGGAAGCGGTGGTAGAGATGAAAAGTCCTGCTGCGGTGCCACAAACTCCTGCACTGGATGTGATATGGGCGTCATCACCGTCTCTTGAGGGGGCATCGACGTGTCTTGGTCAGCCTCCATGGTAAAATGAATGGGCTGTTCCCGTTGTTCGCTAGCCCACGGCTGGCCAACGGCAGTGGCCTGGACAGATGGGGTAACTGTTGAACCGTTAACCTCGTATCCTGTGCCGCCTCCGGCTTGGAAGCCACGAAAAGCTCCGCCTTTACAGAACTCCCACACCTTGCCCACTACTGAGCCTAGGGTTTGCAAGCCAAGGAAGCCCCATTTCGACGAGTTCGCCGAGTGGTGTTGTTGTGTGGAAGGGTCGACCTGACCCTCCCCCTGAGGTGACGGACCATCGGGGTCGTCGTGGGCTCGCTTGGAGCCTGCGGCTCTCCTGTAGTCTAGATCAGAGTACATGCTCTCTTCCAGCCTACCGTTGGCCGTGACGGCGCCGCCTGTTGGGGTAGCATTCAGCTGGCCGGCCAAGTTGTATCTTGTCTGACCCGCATCAGCCATCCCTGTCTCTGCCTTTCCGTCGTTCATACCATCCACCTGCATGTTGTGATCGTTCAGGGTTCCTCCCCGCACACCCAGTCCTAAACGTTTCCGCTTCGCATTTGCTTGTTCTGGTGTTTGTAAGGGGCTTGTCCCGTTAGACATGGATATGTCGGAGAAGAGGCTGCCGGTGGATTTGGCGAGGTTGTGGTTCGAGTCGGCCGGCGAGGCTGGCGGCCGGAAGATGCCAGCGCTTAGGGTTTGTGGTGGATTATTGCCCGTATCGAAATAGCCACCAGAAAGGTGGTAATCTGGGCCAAAGGACATGGTGGGATAACTATCAAAGGTCGGTGGAAATGCGACGGGGTTTCATCCAAGGAGCCGCCGTACAGGTTGGGCCGATTTTCGATGGGTCGGGGTGCGTTGAGAAAGTTCTAGCGTTGGAGCTAGCCGACTCAAGAATGACGATTCGGTTACTGCGATGGTGACCTCGTTGCTGAGTGGTTCGTTCGGTCCAATGGTTGTTGAGTCTGGATGCTTTGCTGGCCGCAGGAGCGTCTCTGCATGGTAATCCGAGCGTCAGGGTCCAATTGTGCGTCGCCCTGACTGATCTTCAATCGTATAATCTCGGCTCTGCCTTTCCCTCTTGATTCTCTCTTCAGACTATCGAAGGACAGATGCCCACGAGTTGGGGTAAAGGAGGTGGCCGCGGCGGGGGAAGCGCGTGATCGCGAGGAGCGGTATCGGGAGCCTGAGCTATCGGTTGTCGAGCACTGTAAGACCGCACCCGCTGGTGGTAAGAAAAACGGCTGGATGGGGCAAAGTTGGACGAAAGGAATGCGTGTCGCGTCAGAGCCGGCAGAAGTCCCCGAGGTCGCACAGACACGAGACAGCAAAGGGCGAGCTGAAGCTGAGACGAGAGACTCTAGTTGGAGACAAGGGCGACTCCTCGGGTTCGGGACCAGGCGCAGCAGGCCGTCGTCGGTGAGAGATCGGACGGCGATAACAGCCTTTTCGAGGGAATACGTATGCGATCCAATGCGACTTGCGAGCGCGGGAAAAAAGGATGGTTGGATTTATTCTTTCCCAAGCGCCTGATGAACACCAGGGCCGACAACAGTTGTTTGGAGAATCGAAGAAGTGGACGACGGCCTCGACACTTTCTCAGAGCCCAGCCACGGGAATTGTGTGAATGCGGACGGAGTATCGGCTTATCAGAGAGGGGGCGGTCAACATTTATCGAGGGGTATCGTAGCTGAGCGTAGGCTTCTTGGCTGTTCTATAGTCACCTGGGCTTGTGACTTTTTTGCTGCTTCCTCTCGCTGGCCAAGGTTTGGACGAGAACCTTGGACTAGTGCAACAAAATCCGAGAAGTCCAAGGTCGTTAGTTGATGAGAAGATGACCGTCAAAGGCAAGCGGTTTTGAGCTCACGGCAAGGTGCTGTCGATATTGATCGCATGAGAGACATGAAAGGGGAATCCGAACCCGAAAGATCATGGGGTCTCCTGATCAGTGACCGGGGCGATCCCGTTCTAGAGATGCGAAGCCCCTCAACCCCTGCAGATTTGGTGAAAGTCAACAAATCTGAACTCCGCGGCCTGTGCCAACCAAACAGCGCTCCTGTCACAGGCCGCTGGCGCGGCAAGCTCAGTGGGGTTCGCGCAACCACTTTGGGGGTCACAACCCAGCAGCCGACCACTACGGGATCACCTCATCGCCGTCATACCATCTTGACTACTGGGTTGAGGGGACTTCTTGAAACACAAAAGCTTCAGGATTTCTAAGTGTCAATGCTGACGGTCTATCGCGTATGCTAGTCTTGCTAGTTAATGCTTCTCTTGTATGATATCATGATGTTTGGCGCAAATCATCCGATTCCACCTGGGTATTCCATACAAACCCACGTCGAATGCGACAGTGCCCTTTGGATGCCATAACCACAAATCCCATGCGAGCGCCTAAAATCCCATAACTCCCACCCGCTCCACAAGTCCTCCAAGGCTGATGATAGGATAACAATAAGATATGATGTCAATGTCCGTTGTCCGTCGGGTTCTACTCCTTCCGCCCATGGCCGGCATAGTATGCCTCCTGCATCACCTCTTTCTGCTTGGTGATGGCTCCTTCATCGCCACCGTCACGACGGATATGCTCCTTCCCGGCCCAGAATTGTTCGCGCTCCTGGATAATCTCATCCGCCCAAGCCCTCATCTCGTCAAGTCCGACCTTGGTCTTGACAAAGGTGAACTCGCCCAGGTCAAGCTTGCCCTTTCCGCGCTTCTCGTACTCCACCATCTGCAGAAGTAGTTCGATCTTGTCAATGTCGTGGACAAAGAGACTTTCGGGCGTCTTGGAGTCCTCGTATTCTTGCCAAATGGCGCGTATTTGCTCGCCCTGCTTTCCACCATCGACATTGCCCAACAAGCGCTTTGTGATGTAGTCCATAGTCGAGGCTTCGCGCCTGTTCTTTTCCGTCTTTGGGACGTTGTCAACTGGGGTGATGTCGCCGACGAGGGATTCGGCCATGTCGTGGATCAGGGCCATCTTGATGCACCTGTTGACGTCGATTTTCTCGGCAAGGGAGGCAGGCGCGAGCATGGTCATCATGGACATTCTGTACATGTGGTCTGAGATTGACTCTCCTCTATCAACCGCCGATTTTTTAGCACTGTCAAAATCTAGGGGTCAAGAATAGAAGCTGGACGCTTACCGGTTGATGTCAAACCGCCTCCATCCCTCACGCTTGGTAGTCTTGAGGCGCTCGAGCAGATGGAAGTAGCCAATTGGGGAGTTGGAGCTTTCGGTGTACTTCCCGGTGCCGATAGTATTAACCGCCTTATCTACCGTCCAGTCACCTTCCACCTTAGGAACGGGAACGACTCCAAGATCTGGTTTGCGCGATCAGTAAAGGATCCGGGCGAGAAGACCTCGATGCAAGGCGGGGAGAGTGCAGGCGTACCTGTCTCGATGATGCCATTGGACTTGGCGCCGTTCTCAATTCCGCTTGGTGACATGTTTGTGATATTTCGTGTGATGGAGTGTATGTGTCTCGTTGTGCGTTCGGGTATAGTTCGCGAAGTTGGCCGCAGGAATTGTTGACGCAAGGCTAGAAAGTGTGATGGTAGAATCTGAGCAAAAGGTCCAAATCGGTGGTCGTTCGTTTCGAAAGTCAGTACACTCCAGAATATTTATACGTACTTAAGATAAAAAAAAAAACCGGTGAAGTTCTTGTTTGGACAACCAATGCAAACAGAATACGGGAGCTTCAACAATGGAGAAGAGGAATGGAGATGGACAAGACGGGACGGTTTTGGCGAACCGCACAAGGCTGACAGCGCATGTCAAACAGAATCTCCGACCCCCACCATTGGTGGATGGGAGCCAAAGTGGATACCAGCGGTCCCATCATTCAGGCAACTGTGAGTTTTGATTGGTGCGCATTCATCGGCAGCGGCCGAGCAGGAGTGATGTCACTTTGCACCTTCCCTTCCCCAGAAGCGTCTCCAGGCGGGGCATATCGCCGTGTCCCTTGCAGTTTACAGCACCTGTACCGCCTATATGGAATCTCGGTCCTTTCATCGCTTTTGTTCCTGACATTTCATCCGGATCCGTATCACCCTCCGTGCCGTCAGGTGCAACCAAACACCATCTTGTGTTACCGTATTGTTTTGATACTACTTCTCTTTCTTTTATCACATCTGCCTTGAGTCTTCCGGCGAGACCTGCATGCTTGGGATCATATGAATCCAAGTCAGCCCTCAACAAGGGCCACGAGCTTGTGGCCCCCCCAAGCCCGTAACCTCCACAGCCTGACCTCCACTGACCACCAAGGGAATCAAACATCCCAGCAGTCGATCTCTATAAGTGCGGCTCAGCCCGTATGATATTTCCAGCCGCTTCTGGAGAACCCAGACCGATCCGGCTCGACTTGCCTATCTTTCTACCGAGATTCCGTTGGTGGAGGTTGCGAGTGGGTATTCAGCAGCACGTCTGAGTTGCGGACAACTTGAAGTTCAGTCTGACTCTCAGAAGGATCACAGACACACTGGTGTTTCTCACATTCTGGATATCTCAAGACTCAAAGACCAAGTGGCCGGGTCAGACTCCTCAAAAGCAAAACAGAATTTCATCAGTCCTACTCAAAAGACAAGAAAGCAAAGGATAACGGTACTAGACTAAAGACAGTTCCACAAGCCAACACCAACTTCACACCCAATCCAAGACCAGAGACCTATATCCCGCTCCAATCTTCCTATGTTTCCCCTTTCTGTCCCCATCCAACCCTAACCCTTCCGTTCCTTTTCATCACATCACCACCCCCTTTTCATCACCCCCTTTGGGACCTTGTCTCTCTCTCCCTTTGGACATTTCATTTTCCGTTTCCCTCATCCCTCCTATCCAACAACATCCCTTCATTCTTTTCCCCTCCCCCTCTCCCCTTCTCGTTCTTACACCACGGTAACATTCCCCGGATACGCCCCAATCAAATTGCCCCTCGGCCAAAACTCGCAATAAAACCACCAATCCTGATTCGGGTTCTGCACGCACCTATTGGTACTAAAGGCGCACCCGATCCGTGTGCTCGCCTTCCACACCGTCTGCGTGAAGTGGCCGCCCCCTAACAAGTCGTTGTTCTTGTACGCGGTGATTTCCGTCTGGGAGGTCCAGGAGGCGAAGGCTTTGGTGACGGTTGAGCTGAAGTTGGGAGTGGACGTGGTGGGGATGGTCCACCACCAGTAGGCGTTTTCGCCGTAGGGGCCCTGGGAAAAGGAAGTCGTCAATGCGAGTCACTGAGGGGGTGGAAAGGGGAACAAGAGACGGGAGGGAGGTGAGGGTGAGGAGGGATGTGTTGGTGAGAGGAGAGAGAAGACAGAAATGGGAAGAATGGACTTACAGTGTGATTCAACTTGCACCCATTCGACTTCGTTAACGCAAATTTCGCAAGCGTAGCATCCCAAGCAAGAGCATTAGCCTTGTACTTGGACCGAATAGGGTTGACGGTCGTCAAGACGTTGTTGATGAAGGTGGTATCGGTTGGGCCGGGCGAGGCACGCTTGAACAGATGAGTATCTTGCTTTTCAACGGCCACATCAGCTGGGAGAGCAACGGCCGAGGTTGCGGAGAGGAAGAGAGCCGTGATGGCGAGGAGGGATGAGTGAATCATTGCTGCTGCTGCTCTAGTTCCTGGTTGCTATTTGGCTTTTGGGGATTTGTGATAGGTAGTCAAGGTGGAAGTGATGAGAAAAGTATGAGTTGATCCCATTCGGTATGGTATATTGAACTGATGTGGACTTCTTGGCTTTGATGCGTTGTCCCAGTCTCATGGATTGATATGCAGGGGCCGAGTGATCTATTCAACCTATTTCTTCCGTTTAACTTTATACTTCAATACTTCACGTTCAGCTCGTTACTTGTCTTCAACATCTCCTCTCTGCATATTTGCATTCCTTCTCCCCTTCTTGTCCCGCCTGTCTGTCGGCTTCTACATAGCTCCAGACCTCACGTCACACACACAGATTTGCCCAACCCACACATCTTGAAACGATCCGTGGCGTCTTCACTGGAATGAGCTCTGGAAGTAAATGTCTCGCGTATGATCAGCTCCTCCAAGACAATGAACGAGGCATACACACCATATTGCCTGTAGGGGAAAGTATTGACGACCCCCATTATTGGGGTTTTCTATTCCTCGACGTCACGTTCTTAAGCCGGGACGTATCTTGTCTCCTCTCAGCAGCTTTGGGGAGCCGTCATCATTGCTTGATCAAAGAGCCGCGGGGCTGTTCTCATGAAGGCTGTGTGTGGGCACAACCAGGAGGCGCCTTGAAACATATGTCATTTGATTATATGAAGGCGTAAGCGGTTGGCGTTGGGAAATGATGATTTCTAACAATCTAGACTGCAGTCAGTTTCTGTGATATTAACGGCTCGGTTTGAACCTTTGTGGCCCGTTTTCGTATTCCACCAACCGCCCACGTTTCATTTATGACGATATGCTGCCGCGAGACGATTGGGGCAGAGGGATATCTCTGCCGTCCACAGGTGCCGTCACTGCAAGCACGGAAGTCAAGATGGCCGGAAAGGGAAGAGACAGGAGTTGCGGTAATGATCGACTTGCTTACACGATTCAAAATCCGAATGCGATTTCGCTACGTGCAGTTTATCAGAACTCAATGGCGCGAACAAGAAACGATCACGGACAAAGACTGGCAGGGTACGTCTATAAAGTGATATTCCTCTATCAGGGTTATCTCTAAAATGTCTAAAGAATAGACAACTGTAGCAATAATACAAAGCCATATCTGATTCCATCACAAGGACTCCACCGAGAAGAATAACACCCAACAATTCTAAGTACAGATGTACATTGAAGTTATGTAATTCCGAACTCTTGTTGTCATTGTTCTCTTGGACTAAGCAACCACCAGTCTGTCTTTAAGCGAAAGTCTTGCGGAACTTCTCCTCAAACTCTGTGCGAAGTGCCAAGAAGGTCTTGAAGATCACCGTCAATGACTTACCATCATCGTCAGCCCAGCTGGGCCCCTGAGGACCAGACGAACCGTTATGGGCCGTTTCCGTATCTTCCTCTGTGTCTTCATCACTCTCCTCATCATCCCATGAATCAGCAACCACCTTCTTCTTCGGCTTGGTCTTTTGCTGTTCCTTCTGCGGCGGAGCGGGAGCGCTGACGATATCATTCTTCGTGCCATCTTCCTCATCCCCGCTAAGGTGAGGCGCATCATCCTCTGCCATCTCGTCCTCCTCCTCGAAGGCAAACTCACCATCCTCCGTTGGGAGATCCAAAAAGTTGGCGAAGCTCGTCAAAATGCTGGAAAGAATGAGTGAAAAGTCTTTCAAGAAGTACCAGACATCACCCCCCTTGATCATGTTAAACTCCTTGAGTGCCTCCATATCTCCATGCTTGAAAAAGTCGTAGATGTAGGCGTTCAAGGGTACACCATTCGTTTCCTTGGGTGCGATCGGAATGTATGGGACTGCGGACTCTTCGAGGAAAACGCCCGAGCGGACAGTCTCACACAGCTCGTGAATGCTGCCAAACTCGTCTGTAAGGCCAGAGAGTGCAGAGAATGGCGATCGAACAACGGTAGGTGTCCGAGGTGAGTCCGACGCAGGAAGTATGGCTGAAAGGTCCAACATCGGCTGATCCTGGACAGTACCCACCTTGTAATCGGTCAACGGAAGGCAGTTATCGGGTGTGCCAGCCAGATGCTGATCGGCGTAAGATCTGACATAGTTCTGGAAAACGGACAAGGTCTGCTGGTTGTGGCGCTCTAGAAGCTCACTCGCTTTCTGGGGGAGATCTGGGAGAATTCCAACCGATGGAGAGCGATGCAAACGCTTGAGGAACTCTTCGTCTTTGTACTGGACGCAAGCTTGGCGACAGAACAAGTGGCTCAAGACAAGCACGAGTTCGAGGATAATTTCCTGCTGGCTTCGGTTGCTAGAACACAGGTCGTGGAAGTACCCGTCATTAAGAAGGGAATGGAATGCAAAGACTGCATTCTCAGTGTAGTACAAATGTCCCACAAGGCCAGCGAAGTTGAGCGGGACACCATGTTCGGACAATAGGTGTTGGCGTCGGAGATAGTCGATGGAGAATCTAAGGTGATGAGCAATCGACATCTTCGCATCAGGCCCACCCAAGTAAAGTCTGCTTTGCATCAAGAGGGAGTTTACAGCGTTGACCGCAAACTCGGAGTTGTCTGTTCCGTCTAGGAGTGTGAAAAGCCGCAGGATGAGGGAGACCGATGTAGGAAACTGTCCGCGAAGATCAGGAAGCTTGGCAGACATGATCTCGAGGACCCGGTGCGGATGAATGTCGTGGAAGATAACGTTTCCAAGGATGTCAAAGCCACGTCGGCCAGCACGACCAGAGGCCTGGCGGTAGTTCAGTGCGCTCAGGTAAACTGAATCTCCGGTGAAGACAACAGTCTTACAAGGCATGTTGAGACCCATTGCAAGTGTTCCGGTTGCGACAATTACCGTCAAAAAGCCTTTACGGAAAAGCACCTCGACACTAGAAGCATGG
The DNA here is from genome assembly GCF_033870435.1 of Sordaria macrospora. Lineage (NCBI taxonomy): Eukaryota > Fungi > Ascomycota > Sordariomycetes > Sordariales > Sordariaceae > Sordaria > Sordaria macrospora. Next base: position 4,401,082 of record NC_089373.1, on the reverse strand, counting down.
ATAAGTCAGTAACCATGAAACGCCACGGATTGGTGTTTGTTAGGAGTGGGAAGACTTACATTTGTCTGTATTGACGGTTCATACCGGCATGGTGCACGCCAATTCCGCGATAGAGTGCAGCCAAGATCCAGGGACGGACGATGTCTGCTTTCCACGTGAGGGGTTCCAATCGCGCGTTAAGCTCTTGCTGTGTGAGCTTAGTGTTGTCTGCAAACCCGAATTGCGGAAGAGGGGCTGCTGGGTCGAAGCTATCCCAAGCACTCAGTTCCCGATTGGCCTCGTCGCGGGCTCGGTCTCCTTTCGTTGCGCCATCGTCGTCATCATTCCTCGACCGGGACTTCTTGGTGTCCTTGAGCTTTGCCTCCTTCAGCTTGGCAGCCTCACGGTATTTCTTCCATTCTTCATAAGCCTCCAGCTTCTTCAGCCACTCTGGGTTGCTTTGCTTATATGCTGCTTCCGCAGCCTCAAGAATGTTGTTGAGTTCTTGAAGAATGGTCTCACAGCCCACCCGATCGTAGTTGAAGAGAATGGCAGGCAATGCTCCATGTGACCTGAGATCGGTGACAAGAGAGAAAACGGAACGTCTGGATACAACAGCTCCAGATTGAGTAGGCGACGTGTCGCCAGACTCGAGTTGGCCGTACGTGGACGACAACCGAGCAAACCTTTCACCACGGAAATTGCTTCGAAGTTCCTCGAACGGAGAATTGGGGTCAAGCATCCAGCTAGCCAAGACATCTTTGAGAGCTGATTCCCACTTGGTGATATCGGATTTCTTGACGAGTGACGGCAACACCTTCTCAGGATCCAGTGACTTTGGAACTTGATACTTGCCATTCTGATACTTGGTCATATGTCTCCAAAGCTCGATACAGTCTCGCGGTTCAAGACTGGCATCGTTCAGAGTGTCCCGGCTCCTATGATTTAAGAGTTAGCTATCGATCCTGCTACATGCGAAGACATGGTTGCGCAATCTTACCTGTCAATGATGCCTGCGACTGGATGTAAGAACAAGAAAGGCAACGGACTCTCGCAATCAGAGTCAAGTCCTGGGAATGGAAGGCGTTCAACGGGCTCAAAGCCTGTGAACTCATATGTGCCCGGAGCCGGGTCGTGAATGAACTTGCGGAGATCGGAGTACCTGGATGTGTGTACCACCATCTCCAACTCATGCCCCTTCGCCTTTTGAGCATTGCGAAGCCAGTCTCTGAATTCGAGAGGGTTTCCTACGGTAGCCGACAGAGCAATGATGGGGCATGGTGCAAGAAGCAGAAGCTGCTCCCAGACAAGTCCCTCTTCGGACTGGCCAATGCAGTGAACCTCATCGAAAATGATCCTCTTGATTCTCCTGGCAAAAGACGTCGGGCCAGCCGCATTGGAAGGAGACAGCAGGAGAATCTGCAAAATGTCGGGGACCGTTACAAGGATCTGGCATCCTTTCACATTATTGATGCGGTAGTCCCTGGTATGAATAGCCCAGACAGACTTGGCATCTTGATCATATCGCTTCGAGAACCGGGCTTGGATCTCGGCCGCAATCTGATTGACGAGAGCTTTTGTGGGAGCAATGTACACAAGTACATCGTCATTGTTGGCTTCGAGGATCTTTTTCATGGCATAGAAAGAGATGAACGTCTTACCAGCCGACGTTGGGGCAACCACGAGTAGACTCTTGTCCTCATCGATAGCATCAAGTACCTTTCTCTGCCACGCATCGGGCTCAAAAGACACACGAGGATCCGGCGCGGAGTCGAAGCTTCGATCGAAGTATGGTCCGCAAGATTCGAGCTGGAATTCAAGGGAAGACTTTCCGGGAGGCAGTAGATCCGTGTTCTTCTCTACATCCAGGAACTCGAATGGCATCTTTCTCTTTGGAAGGGGCTCCGAGAGCTTGTCGACGGGCAGCTTGAAAGACTGCAGAACTCTGGTCACAAGAGTGTGGACTTCTTCAGTCATGGTCAACCTGGCGGTCTCCTGGATTTGGGACCAGAGCATCGCCAGAACAGAGGAGTCTATGCGGATAAAGGTTAGCGTCTTGCAAGAAAAATACTGAAGTGTACAAACAGCAGTGTCACTTACGAGTTATTGTGGCCGGATTATAACGAGCTTGAGTTTGGCGAAGAACGTTGCAGAGATACAGCGAGACTTCCGACCCGATCACAGACAAATGTACTGGACTTAAGCCCAAGAGATATTTCTGGACCCGCAAATATCGCTTAACCAGAGATGGCTCTTTTGAGAACTCCTGGCACCTTTCTTTCCAGAAGGTAATGATTGCTGGCGACTTGTCCTGGAACTTGGCCGCCCTGCGTAGTTCTGCCTCTTCAAGAGCCTTTTGCTTGCCACTCTTTTGCACGGGTTTCTTGGGATTGACAGGCAGCTTCTTGCCCTTGTGCACTGGTTGCTTACTAGCGGGCTTGCTTTGCTCGACCGCAGTGCGGACAACAACGGTTTCCGGCTCGATAATTTTCCCAGATACACCGGTAAGACTAGCAGAGTAGGCAATGATGTCGGCCATGAAGCGTTGGTTTCGCCGTCTTGCCTTAAAGTCAAGAGCCTTGGGCGGCTGCTTAGGGTCAATTGGCTTTCTGTTGTGCCAGTGTGTCAGTTCCTTGTGAACTTTGTTCTTAACTGGTGGGGCGGTGCCAGCTTCCGTGCGTAGGTGCACTGAAGTGAGAAACTCGTCCAGTACCGGATGGCTGAAAGGCAATACGGGGAACGACGGTGTGGACTGTTCAGGTTGGCGGTCGGCGTTCTTCAGGCCAGCCTCTCCTCCATTGGCATCTGTCAAATTTGCTGGCAACTGGGCAGTGACGTTGTACCCACAAAGATGCTCGAGTAGCCCACCGAGTTGTTGAAGCTCTTCTTGAAGAGCGCCGGGCAAGTGTATGTTGTCCAGAGAATGGAGCAATGCCAGGTAGAGCCGCCCGTCAAAGAGATCGAACGCGTCCCATGCTGAGTCTGCGAACGGTCCTGAACTCCAGGAGCCAAGAATGCGCTGCGCTGGCTCAGACAAGGAACAAACGAAAGAGTTGGCGGCGCTGCCCGACTCCAGCCCCGAGCCTTGTGGTTCAAAGCTCCGGCCTGTAATACTGCATTGTCTCAGAACAACTACTTGGAGGAGTAGCGCCGTAACCTGTTTTCCAACATCGTTGGCCTCATTATCATTGGACTGTCCAAGCACATGAGCCAATGAATACAGAGATATGATTTCTCGGGCAGTCAGATTGTGCTCCTTGATCAGGACTGCAAGACGATCTCCAATGTTGTCCTCAGCGGGGGAAGCGTCGGGAGACGGAGAAAGGGCATCGCCATTGAGCGATCGCTGCGCTCCTCTAGGAGAGGCAATCGGTAGGAAAACCTTTGAGGCCTTGAACTCCAGATGCTCGACGCAGGCGACATGATATCCTGCCGAATTGATACGGTACAGCGTATGGAGGGGCGTCAGAAGTTCTGGGCCAGCCGTCCACCACGGTGTTGTACCATCGGATCCCAGGACTAGGGCAGGATGATGTTCTTCGAGATATTGCGTGAAAGAATCGCTGTCCAAACTAGGGAAAACAAAGCTGAAAACGGGTTGGTTGCCCGTCTGTGCGTGAGCGAAGTGCTGGATGACGACTTTTCGAGTGAGCTGGTATTTATAGGCCGTCTCGACTGAAGTTTCCGTGGGGATGGATAGTTGATATTCTCGATCGAACCAGAGGACGTGGAAGTTACATCCTCGATCACGCAGCCTCAAGAGGAGAGCCTCAACAGCGTGAACGGCATGGAGAATCTGGAAGCCATCTGTATAGTTAGCACACACATGGTTAGCATTAAATAAACCTCAAGAGATGAGGGCACGGAGGGGGTCAAACACACAGTCAAAGTCGACTTTCATGGAATGGAGACAATGTGCAAGCAGGGCCTCTCCATGAATGGCAAAGAGCTCTTTGCCGGCGAAGTCGCCGACGAGGTCAACCTTTGTAGGGGCCAACAATCGGAGCCAGCTCTTCAACTGATCGCCAGCGTCTGGGTTTCTGCCAGGCGGCTCGATGGGGTTATCGGGAGCAGCCATATTGACTAGATTCGCGGGTTTCGTGCTGTGGAATATCAGATTAGTTGATGGTTGGGAACAACAGTACCTTGGGTGGTGGTACAGAAGGAGGGGGTAACGGAGCTTACTTTGTGAGAAAGTTGTCTGTACGACGAGATCTGGAATGGTCAAGTTGGGTATACGAACTGAAGGCAGAAAGGCGAGTATCTTGTCAGACGAGCTACGAAAAAATGGTGAACTGGGGAAAAGCTGAAGTAATGGAAAGCGGTGGGCATCAATTTCTGCCTGGATGTTTTGGAAAGACCACACGGAAGGTGCGCCTCCCGTCCTAATACCAACCAGCTACTTCCTACCCCTACGACTTACCAAGCATTCACCTCCATGGGTAACACCAATCAGCCCCATATATATGGAGCAGTATGACGGCGATAACAAAAGTGCACAACGAGACTGCCACACTGCTTCGTTGGCCGGTCTCGCATGCCTCAAGCAATCCTCGCAGAAATATCCCATTTCCGTTAGGTTGGCAGGCAATCGCCAACAAACTTACCCTATGCACCCATCCAGACGCCAAACAGAGTAGTACTCTCTTCATGTTTAGAGATGCTAACTGAACTTTCCATTTGAACGTGAAGACCCTGCCTTGGCTGACAACGACAACCGCATAGCGGAGCCCGTACATGGATGTTCAAGATCAACTTCGTACTTCAAGTAACTTTAACTGGAGCAACAAAGATAATATGGGGAAGTTGGGGGGAGCTGTATGCCATTGGCTTAGATCAAGACGAGAGGGTCCCTCGCTGGCCAGCTGCATGTAGCAGTCAGAGTCTGAATTTTCCATTCTGGCAGCTGCCCGTTTGGCAAGTAATGTCAAACAGTCGGCCTCAGTTCCGTGAGGTTATCTCCTGCGCGGTGGAGATGGTCTTTGGACTCCATGATGGGCAGCACATGGTGAGACTTCCTTGAGGAACTGACGTTGGAATTGAAGGCGTACAAGGCCAGTTCTGCTCGCGTTAAGTGTCACCAGCTGACAACGGGCCGAAATGACAGCTTCATGCTGCCAAGAATGCGGGGGAAATAACGCCAAACATGAATCCCATCGTGTTGCCGGTCGTCGCTCGAGGCACCCAGGCCCTGCCATGAGTTGGGGCATCTATGAACTTTGGTCTGACCTTTCGGTCTCTGTTTGCACTTTCTCTACAAAAATTTCACAATCATTTGGATGATGGGTGTCGAATACATGAGGTTGACGTCGGTGTAAGTGTTAAAGGATACCAGGGCCGTGTCTCCACCCCCACATTGTCCGAGGCAGGCAACCACGCGGGACAGATCGGTCCAAACGCACTCTGCTGCCCCTGACACCCAGCGCTGATGGTGCCGCGAAATAACGGACAGGCGCGAAGGATGGAAGCTTGGCCGTCAAGTACTCTCGGCAGAAGAAGTGGAAGCACCAACCGACTGCAACCGCCGACCTGTCTTCTCAAACCGCCCAATTTCCCACGGCTTCGAACTCTGTAGATTCTGCAATGGCTCTCGGCCACCGTCCGCCGACTTCAATTCCAACCCTCTCAGTGTCCGCGCTCGAATGAAACGAACGGCACCATGCCGGTGACCTTGCCTCGATCGCGGTTCCAACGCCAGCTCGTGTCGCGGTCCACCATCCGGAAGTTGATCGCCGCCTTCATTATCTGGGCCATTGTCGAGGCTCAACTCATATACTACCGAGTCGCCCATGCCGAGAGAGACATACAGGCCCAAGCTACGACGCTTCTTAAGCCTACCCGCGTTTACATTGCCAGCTTGCACTGGAACAATGCTGCCATCTTGCGCTCCGACTGGAACAGGGGGGTTGTCGACCTGACCAAGGCTCTGGGAGCAGACAATGTCTTTGTTAGTGTCTACGAGAGCGGTAGCTGGGATGACTCCAAGGGCGCTCTCCGGGAGCTGGACCGCGAGTTGGGCGGACTTGGAGTTCAGAGGCAGATCATACTCGACAAGGAAACTCACAAAGACGCGATAGGCGCACCGCCAGCCGAACATGGATGGATCACCAGCCCTAGTGGTGAGAAGAGGTTAAGAAGAATACCTTACCTGGCTGGCATGCGGAATCTTTCTCTTCAACCATTGCTGGACATGGCAGAGAACGGAACAACGTTCGACTACGTGTTGTTCCTGGGCGACGTGGTGTTCTCGGTGAGATTTGGTGGTCACTTATGCCTGTCTTCGTAACTCCTCGCTAACATTAGTCTTCTTCCAGGTCCCTGATATCGTGGCTCTGTTAAACACAAACGACGGCCAATACGCTGCAGCATGCTCGCTCGACTTCAGCAAGCCGCCTCACTTCTACGACACCTTTGCCCTGCGAGATTCGGGCGGCCATGAATACGCCACCCAGACCTGGCCGTACTTCCGGTCCGCCAACTCGAGAAAGGCGATGCTACGTGGTGCTCCTGTGCCAGTATCCAGCTGTTGGAACGGGATTGTAGCAATGCACCCGTCCGTGTTTACGGGAGTCAAGGGCCTCAAATTCCGAGGGATCGACGACACACTGGCTGCATACCACTTGGAGGGCTCCGAGTGCTGCCTCATCCATGCGGACAATCCGGCATCGCGTACCAGGGGTGTCTTCCTTAACCCCAATGTTCGGGTGGGATATTCCAGAAAGGCGTACGACGCGGTACATCCACCAGGAGGCTGGCTTTCTCTGTCGCAAGTCTTTTCCGGTTTGTGGAAGAACAGGGCCGCCAGATGGTTCCAGACTCCGCTTTTCAAGGAGTTGCAAGTTCGCTGGCGCATTCGCAAGTGGGCAGAGAAAGAGGAAGGTCGTGAGGAACCCGGACCCTTTTGCCTCATCAATGAGATGCAGGTCATTGTCCACAACGGATGGGCCCATTTATAGGTACATGGTAGAGGACTTCTTGGGTAGATAAATCCTGATCATTTCACGTTCCTGTTCACCCACGTGGCGAGCGACGGCATTGACCGATCGGAAGCCTCTCTCCAGAACAGTCAACAGGACCCTCTGTTTTGAAGACTGCCCCTTGGCTAATTGTCTGTCTTTTCAAGGTTCTCGGCTGTTGTTTGTTGTTTACTGCTAGCTCCTGTGGGTGTGGGCCGTACCTCGTCGACGACATCATGATATCACCACCGTGTTCTCCGATTGGATACGGGGCAAATCCCCCACCAGTGCCACCAACTTTGAACATGCATGCAACTGGATACGATGCAGTCGTTACCTTGTTGCTCAACACAACGGTCTCACGATGCACAACATCAACTTTGACAATAAACAAGCTTTTTTTGGTCGACTAGTCTCTTCTCGGCTCGAGTTCCGACAAGACGATCGCTCCCACCCCGCGGATCGCGACATCTGGCAAGCGATTCTGACCAGAGACATCCAGATCTGGCCATCGGATGTCCACTAAAATCCCAAACACAATGCACACGACTCGATCAACGGCGTCACTATTAATGGTCGTGGGGGTATAGGCAAAGAGGGGTATCATATTTGACCATCTCCCCTCCCGACAGCGGGCTGTGTCCCTTCTCTGTCTTCTCCGTTAGCCATCAGAGATCCGACCAACAGCACCCAAGTCACGGCTCACTTTCCATCATGGCGCCCGCAGAACCAAACGCAATCCCATTTCGCCCAAAGGGCGAGATACCCTATTTCGAGGAGGAGAGGGAAGGTTGGAAGGGATACATTGAATGGGAAAAGCACCCCGAGAAGAAGAAGCAGGTGGAGGAGGTACTGAAACAATATGACTTTCCCGACCCTCCAGAGTTTCAGTTCGTCCCACTGCCGAAGACCAACCCGATCTTGACTGGAGAGCGGTTCAAACAATACCACTATGCTACAGGGCTCGGCCATCTCGTCGACATCAGCTGGCAGTACGTGCTCAAGGAAAAGGCCGCGGACATGACGCATGTTCTCCAGTTTCCCTACAACGGAGAACCCCCCGGAGTAAGTCTGCTGGCGTCCATCATCCGTGTCGAGAGAAAAATGCCTTATCTAACCAAGAGCTTCGCTACATCCAGGACCGCCTTGTTTCCACTGAGATCACCCGCAACGAAGACTTCTTCGTCCGCAACCATGGCGGTGTTCCCGAAATCGATCCTGAGAAGTACTACCTCGAAATCGAAGGCCTCGTCAAGAACCCCCAGCGCCTCACCCTTAAGGACCTGCAGGACGAATCGAAATTCCCTCGCCAGACCAACGTTGTCAGTCTCCAATGCTCCGGCACTCGCCGCCTTGAACAAATCCACCAATATCCCGGTGATGGCGACGAGCTCATCAACGCTCCCTGGGCCGAAGGCGCCATCGGTGCCGCCCGCTGGACCGGTGTCTCTCTCAAAAAAGTGATCAAGTATTGCGGTGGGTTGAAGGATGACGCCATGCATATCGAGCTTTTCGGTGCCGATACCTACTTCAAGAAGGGCAAGGTCTACAACTACGTCGTGTCCGTTCCCTGGCGCAAGGTCAAGATCAACGAAGTGTTACTGGCCTGGGAGATGAACGGCGAGCCGCTGCCCAAGCTCCACGGTTTCCCCCTCCGCGCGGTCGTCTTCGGCTACATTGGCGCCAGAAGCTGCAAGTGGCTGTACAAGATCCGCGGTATCAAGGACCCGAGCGAGGCGCCCGTCCAGAGAAAGGAGTACCTCTACTATACGCCCCAGATCGGCAAGCAGAACGCCTTGTACAGCAACGGCTTCTCGATCCAGGACATGCCTGTGTCTTCGGCGATTATCTCACCCAAGGACATGGATGTCATCACACACGACGGAAAGGTCAAGCTGAAGGGCTGGGCGTACTCGGGTGGTGGACACTGGCCGATTCGGGTGGAGGTTAGTCCCGATGGAGGGGCCATCTGGTATGAAGTGCCGACGGAGAATATGTCGACTAAGTATTACTATGCTTGGCGACTGTGGGAGATCGAGTTGCCCCTTGATCCTGAGGGTTGGCTGGAGTTTTGCGTGAGGACGTGGGATAGCGCGTTGAACACGCAGCCCACATACGTCAGATCTGCCTGGTGAGTTGTTATCCTTCCCCTACTTTGTCTGAAAGAAACTAACCAAGCGTCAAAAATGCAGGAACTGGGATTTGCACGTTACTTCCTCTTGTCATCGTATCAAGATTTACAGCATCAACCGCTCAAAGCCGGCTACCGCAGCCCGTCTGAAGGCCTTGGAAGAGAATGGCTTATCGATCACGCCCATCACGAAACCTTTGGCACTCGAACTCGAGACGGACGAGCAATACCAGGCGTCTATGGGAGAGCAACATGGACGGGAACCTCTTGAGTAAGGAAGTGTGGTAGTCTATGATACGGTGGGCGTCTAGAGTTGGGGAGCCGTTTTATGCGAACTTATATGCATGTCATCTTGCGTTGTTGAACTTTATATTTTTTTTAAATTTTTTTTACAAAACCTGTACTGAAGTCTCCATTGATAGTTCCAGCTCAAGGACACGGTGGACGTTGAGTTCATGGCCCACGCTTCCTACAGCTGCACGTTTGTCTCACTGACAACATTCAAGAACCTTGGTGTTGGGGCATCGGTATTGCTGCCCCATGGAACCATCGATTGTCGAGCCACGGATCATGATCCCGGACGAACAGCGAGCAAAAAGAAGGGCTCTTGAAAACACCAAGGGACCCCAGGCGATGGATGGATCAATAAACCCACCACAACAACAGCAAAAAGCCCAACGTGGGACTCGAACCCACAGCCTCAAGATTGCTGATCTCGAATGAGAATAGAAGTCTTGCGCGCTACCGATTGCGCCAGCCGGGCAAGATTGTTGTTTTGGTCGCTTATTTTCTGAGGTTATATTGGAAGGTTCTTTCGCGCTTTGACATGATTTTGGGAACAACGACGGGTTTTTGCGCAACAGGTGAAAAGACCATAAAACCTCCCTCTCCGTATCCTCTCCAGCAAATCCTCAATCTGAGAATCTTCTCTTGAACATGATTTTGTTTGGAATTTTCCAAGGACTTGATGAAAAGGGAAAACTGTCAGTGTGTCTGACTGTTGTTTCCCAAGGACAAACACCTGACTCTGACATCGTACATCAATCTACAATGCTCCCTCCCACCTTCTGGCGCCCAAATATTGTTTCCATCTATCGAAGGAGATTTATTGATTGACCATAAAAGGCAGTACGATATTGCTATCATGTGAAGAGATCCTGGGGTGCCTTCGCAACAAATAACTCGAAACACTCAGCATGAAATCTCTGCGTGCTAGCAACGTGGTGGAGCTGGCACTGTGCCAGTCTGGCTGTGTCTTAAGTGTAACATAAGGCTAAGAAAACTAATTAAGCGGGTTTAGCTCAGTTGGGAGAGCGTCAGACTGAAGTCCACTTCACTCACAAATCTGAAGGTCGTGTGTTCGATCCACACAAACCGCATCTCTTTTTGCATTTTTCTACTTCTCTCTTTTTTTTGTGTTTTGTTTGTTCTGTCTGTCCTATTTTATCTATATGTATGGTATGCTCCTTCTTCCTGTTCGTCTTGTTCTGATTTGTTTCGCTACGTTCTTTTTGCTCGCGGGTTTTTTTGTTCTTTTCATCTTGGCTGTTTGTTGCCATTCCTTATAGATCGCGCTGGCGAAAAGTTTCCGAAGAAGTTTGTGATATTTTTGCATGTGATTTCTCCTCTCCTCGGATATTGTTAATGACGTCGAGTGCGTCGAGACTATTGAAGTTGAAGATGCCAGAATAGGAGGAAACGAAGTGAGAAGGGTTGCATCATCATACTGATGAAGACTTCGTGTAATTCATTTCTAAGCAGACTTCGGAGACCTTCAGCTGGTGAGAGTATGGCGTTGTTTGTGATCTTGGCTGACTGCGTGGCCCATTCAATCCGTTCCTGGCTTCTGTCTGGACTTTCCTTTTTCATACTTCATCCTTGGTGACAGGTGGGACGAATGATGATCATGTTCCTGGAAGAGATAAGCGTAGATCTCCTAGAACCAAGATGGTGATTTGCAGGAATCTGGAAAATGTCAACCTTACGTGAGACTCCAGTAACGTCGATCACAGAAAAAAAGAAACTTCTCCCACAACCTCGCGCAAAAATTGCCGAATTAGGACGAGAAGTTGTTGCGCAGGCTTCAATATTTTCGATAAATTGAGTGGCATGGCTTGGTGACTGCAACCTTCCCCGGGTTTTCGGCCATGATCAACGTCACTTCAACTCGGCATGTTGCGGCCATGTGAAAAGAGCCCCAACCCACCGACACACCTGCCGGATACGTATAGTAAAGTTCCGGCGTATGACACTAATGTAGAAAAGTCCAAGAAGAGGGGCTCGTAAAACAGGAAAGGATTCACGGAGATGTGAGCTGTGGTGTTTGTCGGTGGGCCTCGTTACCGATTCCGAAAACCCACCCCTTTCCGTGTAGGGAGAGTGCGAAGTGCAAAACCGTGGTTGTGGGATTCTGAATACCAAGAGATCGACCAAGGGACTAGGAAAATGAGGAGCGATCGATGCCATCGACGGTTTAGCTTCACAGTCAGCAAGCTAGTATGGAGCTCAGGTCACTAGGATGTCTGGAGATCCATAGACCTAGGGACCCAGGGGCCATGGGTATATATACGACCCGGTGGTCTCCTCAAGCCTGGTTGCTGGACTTGAGTTCGACAAGTCATTCTCACTCCGCAGATTACGGGACCCCCAGGGTCGTCGAGCCTTGCTAAGATGATCCTCACCTCTAAAACTGCGGTGCTCTTCAGCACCGTCACTTTGTTCGCTCAAGTCGCTTTCGGTCTTCCCACCACCTCCGGACCGGAGCGCCACAACAGGGCCCGGGCAGTCAGACAGCTCTCTTACACAAACAAGACCAGCACATTCCGCAACGCTCCGGATAGCGAATCTGACCTCCAAAGCCGACTGGACAGCATCTGGGACAGCACGGCTGGCTCAAGCACCACCGGCACTTTCTGGGACAAGGTCGTCCTCCAGGCACACCAGAACATCTTGCCTGGCCAAGGCATCGACATCAACTACATCGATGACCCCAATAGCATAACCGATGTTCTGGTCGGCCCAACCGATCCCCGCGACAGCTTCAGCAACCTGAACAACCCCGACGTGCCCGGGGTTCACTACCCCCGTTTCTCGGATGTGGATCCCCTTTACACCATCTCCGAGGCGGGCCTTCGCGCCGCCATCTACCTACCACCAGGCTTCACCGCGTCCAGCAACCGCCAAGTAGTCCTCTTCGTCCCCGGCACCGGCTCCTACGGGCACGAAGCCTTCGGCCCCAACCTGCTGAAAGTCATTACCGAATCCGGCGCCGCCGACACCGTCTGGCTCAACGTGCCCGGCGCTATGCTGAACGACGTGCAATCCAACGCCGAGTACATCGCCTACGCCATCAGCTACGTCAAGGCTTTGATCGGCGACGGCCGCGAGCTGAACGTCATCGGCTGGTCACAGGGAAACCTGGCCACGCAGTGGGTGTTCACGTACTGGCCGAGCACAAGCCCCAAAGTGCGCCAGCTGATTTCCGTCAGCCCGGATTTCCACGGTACCGCTTTGGCCAACGGGCTCTGCTTGAACGCAGGAAACCTCACAAATGGTATTGAGGAGGGATTACCCTGCGCGCCGTCGGTGCTGCAGCAGGAGTATAACTCCAACTTGATCAGCACGCTGCGGGCGGCCGGTGGTGGCGACGCGTATGTCCCTACTACCTCGTTCTGGTCGAGTCTCTTTGACGAAATTGTGCAGCCGCAGATTGGTCTGACGGCGTCAGCGAGGATTGGCAACGCGCGTAGGAAGGGCGTGACGAATGTCGAGGTGCAGACAGTCTGTGGACTGTCGCCGGGCGGTGGGTTTTACGGCCATGCGAGCCTGTTGTCGCATCCGCTTGTTGCGGCGCTGACGCTCGACGCGTTGAAGAATGGAGGGCCAGCGAGCTTGGGGAGGATTGCGTCTGATATTCGTGATATTTGTAAGAATGTCCTCGCGCCGGGGTTGGACGGAGCGGACGGAGCGCAGACAGCGGGGGCCATTGTTCTTGCAGGAGTGAGGTTGATTGCCTATCCCTCCAAGTTGAAGGAGGAGCCCGCCTTGAGAGCGTATGCAGCTTGATTCATCATAGCTCGGGACGTGGGAAGAAGCTGGAAGATGATGAGTAGCGTAGTAATCGTAATACTAACTGGATGGTTTGGAGAAAATTACCATATGTTCAATGCTGTGACAATAAATACCGGTACCGTACCTACCCCGCCGCAGCATGCACTGCAGACCGACATGCAACATCCCGAGTCCGTACGCAACCCTGGCAACCTTAATACATCATTGTTTTCACATAAAAAGAAAAATCTCAAGATGTTCAGTTTTGCTCGCAGTATTAAAAAGAAGATATCCGCGAGCCAAAAAAATGGCCAGAAAGGATAAAAGGCGAAAAAAAAACAATGGACTATACCGGATTTGAACCGATGACCTTTCACAGTTGCATCTGTACGAAACATTGCGAAGCGAAAATCATACCCCTAGACCAATAGCCCTTGTATTGTTATTAAGTCGGTGCAAAATCAGCCCTTATGTACCCATAAGACCTCTGGGGTGCAGCACAACTTCCTTTTCCAGACGAAGGAAAGAAGACAAGACACGCCACTGATCATAACCGTTCCAGGAGTTTTCGCATATAGGCGATGCCCAAGTAGGAGTATAGATCTACAGATGGTCACCCCCGCCAGTCAATCTACTGTATACCTTCTGCTATTAGTCGCCCCTTCAACGTACACGCCCATCCCGTCCATCCCGCCTGGGTTCTCCCTAATATCTCGGGGTTTACAAACCTCATTTACACAGACATTATCATGACCTTACGGGGTACCACTATTGACCCGCCTTTCCGTGTCACGGTACTTCCATGCTTGGGCTACCGAAGTTATTGTGAAGGTAAACCGAACATGGACAGCTCAATGCCATGGCTAGCTTTGGGTAAGAATGGCCCGTTACAAGCCTTTAACGAGGATCACGATGGCTTCAAAACACATTGCACGGAGTGTATGTGGTGGTTTTACTTCCCGGAATTACCTATAAGTTGATGGTCCAAAAGTATAAGAAAGACACTTTGATGCGCAAAAGGGTATAATCATGGGGCAATGTATCTGTCATTGTTCTTTTTCTAAACCTTTCACTCCTAGCACGGTGGTAGACTGTGCAACGATGGCATGGACGATACCGTAGAGGCCTTCAAGCCATCAGCGTGACGCTTTGGTTTTCTCGTTTCCCCGGTAAATCACATCCTCTGTGCATTATTATCTCACATCTTCTGCCCGGGTAATGCATTGCTCGCCGAACCGCGCCATAATAACTTTCAACAGCATCCTAGAACCCTATATGAACAACGCTGTTCTCATACTGTATTTTGTACACTGCTCAGCCAAACCAAACCGCCAAAAAGCAAAACAAACCAAAAACTATGATCAAAAGTCCACTCCGTATCAAGGTAACTCGGAGGAATTAATTAGAGATCTCGCTCAGAGTAGAACTCGGCCGTCTCGAAACAGGAGATGCATATGATTTGGTCTGCGGCGACTCATCTGCAGGTGAAGTCGCAGGAGTTTCGCCGTCCAAATCAGAAGAAGTTGATGACTTGACGCGCACTGGTATATCTTCGTATTCCGTCTAGGAAGCGCCGCCGCCGTCGGAGTCTGGATTGGACCCATCTGGCGAATCTTCAGCTACCCATGGGCCTCCAAACTTCACCGGCCAAAGATCCTCCATCAAGGTAGCAGAAACGATTTCGATGTCTTTGATCAGGCCTTCACCAAAGCCGCCCCACAAATTCTCAACGCCGCCGTCGGGGAAAGCTGTTTCCTCTGGTAGTTCCTCAATGTCGTAAGGTGAGATAAAAGCATGACCATCTCCATCATGCGCCTGACACCACTGTGGCCAAGAGTTAAGAAACCCTTCCTTGTTAGGAGTAATGGTGAATTTGAAGCAGTAGTCGAGATAATCGCATAAGGCCGAGATGTGGTAAGGGTAAATTTTGACTCCCAGCAAATTTACAAGAACGAAGGTTCCGTAGTGACAGGATGCTGCCTGATAATCCTCTTGCTTCAACAATCGAATATTTTCCAAGCGCTGCTGATCTGCCGCATCGAATTGGAAATTCAGGTAGCGGAGGTTGATTGGCTTTTCGATTTTCCTCTTCTCAATAATCCACCGCCGGTCGTTGTCGGCACGTGTAATCCATGGCAGACCAAGAAGAAAGGGAATGGTACAGCCGAACATCTTCTCATGCCCTTCATAGCGCAATTCCCTTCTCAACACCTGAACCGGTTGCATGCTCTCTATTTTATGATCAGCCCCATACGCAAGATTGAAGAATGGGTTGTTAAAGTCGGTGATCTTGATACCGGGTACCGAAGGTAGGTTGTTGCGACTGGGATCGGGGCTGTACAATCCGACATCCTCGAACTTCAATTTGTCCAGTGCAAACACAATGTCACGGCCGGTAACATCTTCGAGGTTGAGGGACGGTGTTCGTTCAGGAGACCATGACAGTGCCGCAATGACCACCACCCCGGGAAGCAAGGAGGTGAGACCTTTGGTGAGGACAGCCAAGGATTGATTGACATCCTGTGGAAAGAACATACCGTCCTGGCTATAGGATGCCACCAACACGAAGTTGCTCATCGTGGTCACGGGGACATCTTTTGGGGTGGTAATTTTGAGCTCTTGGCGAAACGTGTGCAGACCTCCTTGGGACTTCCAATATTCGAAAATATCCAGATTCGTGAGAGAAAGATATGATGAAACCTCATCAATTTCTTGGAGCAGACCCTAACAGCAGGCTGGATTGGTTCGGTTCCTCACTGGAAAGTAAACAACGCGGCGAAAACTAGGACGTGGGCGTTGGCTGTGTTCGAATTGACGGCAAAGAGGTGACTGGGTCGAATGTATATTCTCAAACTCCATAACGTGGGAGCTAGAGCACCACCCAATCCCTGACTTGTCGCCGCAATGCATACACATGTAGTAAGCTGGTTTGTCGCACATGACGCACAAATCGGTGACTTTGGGGGGTGATGGATCCTCGGGTATTAAAAGATTTCTGATTTCAATGACGAACTCCGATTCAACATATGGATTGAGCCATGTCGCACTTGAAGGGTAGTTGGGAGTGCTGCTCCAGGAATCGTCAGAGATATATTCAGAGGTACTTTCCTCGTCAGCGGCGTATCCGTCAGCGGGGTGCGCTGATTCGTCTTCCATTTTGTTCTCTCCAAGGAAAGAAGATCGAACAGCCGTTTTGACACGCTTTCTGCTGACATGTGTATTCGAAGCGCTGGAGGCGCCATCCACATCCCTAGACTTATTGTTTGGCTGTGATGGCGGCAGTGGTTTGCATTTGCGTCTGCTATCGTCGTTTTGGCTCTCGACAGGAACAGAGCTCTCGACAGGAACAGAGGGAGGTGACTCGGATGGTGACTCGGATGGTGACTCGGGTGGTGTGGGAAGCATGCTTGAGACACGCCCGACACTTCAGCGGGTACCGTGTGAGACCTAAGGATAGGTAGATATTGGAACCGAAAAGTTGGATTATTGTCTGTAGCAAGCCTTTGCCTAGATGAAAGAATGTGCAAGTGGAATGTCTGAAATGATTTTGAGCAGAGACCCAAATGTGGCAAAGCTGAGTCGGAAAGATTGGACAACAGAAGAAGGGGAAAGGATGAAGTGACGATGGATGAATTCCCTGGTTTGATAGCTTGTGCCTTGACTGCCCGATTTGTACACGTACCTACCGCCATAGGCCGCGTACCTTTCTTCTTCAAGATGCCCAATTGTGAGCTCCTTCCTGAACGCCCCTCTGTTGTGTCTAGGGGGCGGGTGATTCAGTAATTGGTTGGTGGGTCCTGACAAACTGGAAGGAGATAGGAAAGGAAGGAGCCATGTGCTATATGCTGGATACCTTGATAGACACCTCTCGGGTATATCCGAGCACACTTTTTGACCGATTGATCGCAAGAATACCCATGTTCCCCTGGCAAAGTCGCTTCATTTGTTCTTTTCTTTTCCATTAACTTTTTGTCTGTCTGAGTCCTCGAGTAGCTCTTCTTCTCGTCCTGAAGTGAAAACATTCTTGGAGCCATCCACGTACTTTCGTTTGTTCACGGCATTCCCACCTCCCCTCTGCATCCACTTCCATCTGCTGACTTATTTCGTCTCATACTCGTTCTTTCCTACCGGCGCGATGGAAAGAAATAGGCACTCATCAAGCGGCACGACCGCCTTCTCGGGCGCGTCGACCATGGAGTCGGACCCGACGAGTTTCCCCGAGATGGAAGGAGAGTATCCCTGCCTCCCAAATCTCTGGATCTGCGGTGTGGATCTCACAGATGACCAAGAGCTCATCATGGAACATCTAATCGAACACCTCAATCATCCTCGCATACTGTCATCTGAGGCGACTGCTGACGCAGTTTATAGTCTGATGCCACTCAAGACTGTCCCAGAAGGTAACGGACCGTCTGACACGCTGGCGCGTCCACTATCCTCCAACAGCATGGAGTTGAGACACCCAGCCGCCAGCGTGATGAGAGAGTTTTGGTGCATCTTTGACGTCGCAAAGAATGTACCCCATTGGCATCCTGCCCAGGAGAGACTTCAGAACCTCATCAAGAAGCTGGCAGACCTCTACGAGACAGATGCGGAGGTTACAAAGAAGGAGTGGACGAGCCGTGAGAACGATGGCCGGGGAACAAATGTCTGTGCTGCACCTCCCTTCGCGTCTCTTCCTCCTCTTCCGTCCTTTCCGCACACACGTATCATCGATTGATGGCTGACACTTCTTCCCGTTATTTAGCCCTCTTCTCATCGCATATGGTGGGACCCCTTGCCCTACTTCTTGGACTCTCTCTTCAAGTTTGTCCTACGTTGGTTCCCCTCCCCTCAACTCCCTGGCAGTCCCTCTCCATGAGCAGAATCTGACTAATGTCTGAACCGTCAACAGCCTACCCGCGTGACGAAAGAGATCAGGATGTCATGTGGCACTGGACCAACTTCTCTTGGTTCCAAGCTCGAACTGCTGCTACCGCCCCCCACAGCATCATTCCCGCCGCCACGTGGGTGTTGCGCGCCGCTCTCGAAGATTTTCACCCCGTCACCATCGAACAATAGGAATGTTTCATGGCATCGGCTGCGGAGTGGCTGAAATTTGCTGCACATCTCTTGTGGCAGCAAGCGCTCGAGTGGGACAACCCCACCAGCAGTAAGCACGGGAAGAACTCGGCCTACCTCTGGGACTGGAGCCCGCCAACCGGTGTCATGTACGGAGGTGAGCCAGGAATGCACATGGATCGGTGGAAGTATTGGTACGCCACATTCCGCACCATCATCAACAGATGCAGCCAACTGGAGGAAGCAAAGCTTGTGCTTCATTATGCGCAGATATCGATGGCTGCCATGAACCGAGCTATGGGGGTGCCAGAGTCTACCACGGCTGGAGCCAACCAACCAAACGAGTTAACAGGCGAAGTAACTGGCTATCTGACTGTTGAACATCTCATTGCGGAGGGTACTACTGGTCTTTGCCTTGGTGATTCCGGTACTTCCGGATATGACGCTATTGGCGACGTGGTTGAGGGTTTTGATGGCCTCACCCTTGAGGCTACTGTGTACAAAGAACAGGTTGTGTTATACGAAACCACTTCTGACAAGAAAGCAGATACAAAGAAGTGGTTGCTAAGGGCAAACAGGTCATCACGAGCGAAGCTTTCATCTGACAGATCCGGTGCGATATTGGGACCTTCAGACAGGAGTATGATTCTGTTGAAGATTGTCGGTTATTCTGTGTGTCTTCTCCTTTCTCTCCCTGGGTTCTGATTCCTCTCTTGGGTGATTTTCTTTCAAATTTGGTTCTCCTTTGGCGTGGTCTCAACTCTTTGAAGTCAAAGTCTTGTATAGGACAGGGCAGGTATCCAAGCAGATAGCTGTCTCTTTTCCCAGTTTAGCCCATGGCTCTTATAGTCATCAACACCATAGATATCTTTGCTTTATCCAAATGCCAGACTTTAATCACGGATTCGTGACGGTAAGGAAGATAAGTCACTCCTCACTCGCAACACACCCAATTCATCCTCAACCACAACTCTTAAAACCCTCCAGTCCCCTGAACCCTCTTCACCGCGCCCACCGCCCCCTTGGCCCACCTCTTCATCCTCCCACCGGGGTCAACACCAATGACCCCATCCGCCTCTTTCCCCTCCGCATCTAGCCACATTCCTTTCTCCTTATCCAACGCCCCATAGATCGCCGTGTTCTGGTTCCTTCTAACCCCCTCCATCCACGTCCCGCAAACCTCCTCGCTATCAATCATCACATTGATTTCCTGGCTATGAAACCAGCTCTGCGTGTCCTGGTTGCCATTCCCCATGATCCCCACGCGCCCATCCACAACCATCAACTTGATATGACAGCTCCTCAAACCCTTAGACTGCACCAATGGTTTGGTCTGGTCTTTTCCCACGTACCAGTAGTAATGCAGATTATTTTTGGTCTCGGGAGACAAGGATGAGTACAGCCGGTGCGCAATCATTTCGTTGTGGCCGTTCTGGTGGGGAAGCAGTTCGCCCGCATCGTTGTACCCCAGACATACGTAACAAATGACTTGGACGCCGCGGTTGCAGGCATGGATAATGGCGGGTAGCAAGGGAGCAGCGTTCAGCGTCGGGGTCTGGATGAAGACGGAGTGGGTGGCGTTGCGGAGGGCCGAGAGCCAGGCGGCATTCTGCGGGTTCGAAACGGAGGAGTGGTTGGGCGGTCCGTAGGGGGCGCGGTTGACTAGGGCCATGGGAACGAGCTCGGGATTTTGTTGTCCTTTTTCTTGAAAGGAGGTTTGGTGGCGAGGAAGAAATCGGTAAGGGGTCATTTTGTTGTCTGAATTGTTGACTGGATCAGGTGCAAGCGGGTCGGCGGTGAAGTTTGGATTTCGAGTGTGGTTGAGGAGACGTGTGACAGCTTGGAGGTGCGTTTCGATAACATTATTATCCGGATCGAATTTCGGTGCCATCGAGGCTTGGATACGGGTGACTTCCGCGGGGAGGGAGGTATCGTAGTGAGGCTCTTCAATCGTATGCTGTGGAACGTTAGGAGTAACCGTCGGTTGCGTAGTCGTCCCTGTGGTAGGTGGTTCCTCGGTTACAGCCAGACTGTTTCTGCTTACTCCCGCTTGTGTTGAAAGACCAAGCACACCCATCATTTCCGTCCTCTCCCCACTCACTTGATTACATGAATCCGTAGCCGGCGAATTCAAACACGGCATCGTAGGCTCCAAGTGTTTGTGCCAACTGATCATCGCCATATCCCAAAGCGAATCCACCACGGGTCCCTCCAAATGCGTAGCCATCTCTAGATTATCATTGTCCTGGATATTATTGCTTTGTAGTATTGCCACACGTCGGTCCACAACCATGTATTTGGCATGGAACGTGCCCATGATGGGCGTGTGGAAATTCATTACCTGCATGTCGATGAAGGGGATCTCGTCCGGATGCGGAAGGCCGATGGTGGAGGCGTTGGTATAGGTATCTGGGGCAACGATCTGGTGTCGGGAGAGGAACTGTTTGGGGGTGCCCCGGTCATAGAGGATTTTGAGCACTATTTTCTTTCTTCGTGGTGGAGAGCTCGAGGAGAAGGATGCTTCGAATTCGGCGGCAAGACGCTTATTGAGGTCCCTGATGGCGATGGTCAGGTAAGTTGAGGCCACGCTAGATTGCCAGTAGTTTGTCGCTAGGAAGATTTCATGTTCGGCGCGGTAGATCAGGTTGGCCATGTGGCGGGCTATGTCAGGAATGCTGTGCGGTGCGATGGAAGATGGTTAGTGGACACAAACGAACGGCCCTTGGAAGAGGTGTTGTAAATTTAGGGATGATGGGTTGATTCAAGGCTTTACTTACACGGAAATTATCGTCAACGGAACGGTACCGCATGTACCCAACAGCGGCGGACTGACCATACCCCTAAGGGGATCATCGTCAAGTGTGCAAAGAGCATCATGATATATCTGTCACGAAAATCGTCAGCGTCGATCTCCCATATATCAACCTCATCAAAATCGCAGTAACCACAGTACCTGCAAAAACAAACCACTCGGCCTCTTCCCTCCCCACTTCCCACACTTCGCTGCCCGATCGAGATGTTCATGGGCCGAAGTAGGCGAGTGAGGTGGTGTAGGTGGTGAATTGTAGTAGTAAGCGGAGGCGGTTGAACCCTGATGACCACCGGGATTGTTCAAGTGCTCCTTTTCCTCACTACCGCTGATACTGTACCTGTACTCTTCCTCGTTTTCCTCCTCCTCCTCCTCCTCCTCCTCCGATGAGTTCCCCCCTAGATGTCTCTTCTTCAAGGCATGCCGGCCGAAAAGTTTGTTCCAGGCATCGTGGGGAGAAAGACTGGGATCTTTGGCGAGGAGAGAAGAGACTGTTTCAAAGGAGTTGCAGAGGTCGAAGACGCGGTCCGAGATGTGATCTGGGAATTTGGATTTGGTCATCACGGTGGGTCAGGGAGGTGTCAATCACCCGTGAAGATCTGTAACTTTTTGTGGATGTTGAAATGGATGTAATGTAGTTATTGTGATGGTCAAAGCAAAAATGAGGACGATGATTGTAGGAGCGACGTCCTCAACTGGAGATTCTAGGTTGATTTCCGGGAGTAGCAAGGGTATAGGTAGGTGATGAAAGTGGTTATTCAGCTATGGGCAGCTGTCATGAACTCATGATGAATGAATTGACTCAGTTACAAAGTTAACGCTCAGAGCTTTTCTACTTATGACACGGACGCTGCAAGTGCCAACTGTGCCTTCTTCTGCATGTCTAATACCAGCATTTGGATGATGCCCGGGCCCAGATCGAGATGTGAAGTGACGGCAGCCGAGAGGCCTGAGAACCTTGTTGGCTCGAGCGCCAAGAATCTTGGTAAAGTACATCCGTATTACATAGGAAGGGGCATTTGGATAAACTTGCTTCCAGAATTTGTCCAGAACACATATCTCAGAAAAGCTAATGAAAAGCTCAAGAAGATTGGGATGCCCATCTCCAATTCCTCCCAGTTAAGGTTTTGCTGTCAGGGACGATTACCCGTCTTAAAGTCTAAAAGTCTTTGCCAACACTTGTTGATGACGTCAGCGGTCGGGTGGGCGGTTTCGATCGGAAGTCGGCCCTAGTCGCGGGGAAGTGAGCAATGCAAAGCATTATAGCAAAGAGCCAACTCAGAAGAAGCGTCCTCAATGTATTTGCTAATATTACTGTGCTGAAGACGAATACACGCAACTCTCTTGATGCGATGCAATTTGGTAGTGAACGAGGTTGTGTCGGGGGTGGAAAGCCAAGCTTTAGAACAATCTGCGGACACCGCGGAGTGGCTTGACGCCTGCACCAGACAATTGTCAATCATGTTCATCCTATCTTATCTGCCATTATTCATAACCATTCATAACCCAAGAATCATAAATATCCCAAAAAAAAATAAAAAAAATACGCTGTAATCCCCAATAGGGCGGCGCGATAAAATGTTGACCTAATGCCTACTGCAATACCCCTTTAAAGATCACTATGCTTAGCACCCTTCTCCAACTTGGCAAAGTCGGCAAAGGCCAGCTCATAGGCAAAGGCCAGGGTCATGCGCGCGTGTTGGAGCATGTGATCGAACGAGAGATACTTGATGAGGTCGTCGGTAGTATGAATGTGATTGTCGGAGTACTCAAAGGCAGACTCGATGACGAAGGCGGAAGGGTAACCAGCCTTGGAAGCAGAAGCGTGGTCAGAGCAGGCATATCCGCACTTGGTCTCGACGTAAGGGATATCGCAGTACTCGACGATAACCTTCTTGATGAAATCAGTCAGGTTGGGGTCGACATAGTCAACGATGACACCGACACTCTCCACCTCGCCGGCCTGGAGGGTGCGGGTAACGAAGCCAGTCATGTCCTGCTGGAGCATGGCCTTTACGTCCCTGTGGGCCTTTTCGTAGGTAGTGAAGACAGCTTGGCTGCCAAGAAGGCCACCCTCCTCAGCGCTGTACCAGTGGAACTCGATGGTGTTTTCGTGGTTACCCTTGAGAATATCCTCGGACTGGAGGAGAACACGGAAAGCCTCCAGGATGGTGACGGTACCGCTGCCATCGTCATCAGCGCCAGGGGCAGCGAGAATGGAAGGGAGCCAAAGGTTGATCGAGTCCTGGTGCGCGCCGATAACAACGGTGGCATTGGTCTTGCCGGGAATGGTAGCAATGATGCTGTTTTGGCCCCAAGCGTGCTCGAAGTGGCGGGCAGTAACGATGTCGTCCGCGCCAGCCTCCTTGATGGTGTCACGAACTTGCTTGAGAAGCCATTCGCTCGATTGACGTCCGCTCTCGGACTATTGACATACCGAGGTTAGTTAACCATATTGCGAGCTGGGAACTGCCGTGAAACCATGCGACGCGCACATACCTTGTAATACCGCGTGTGGAAAGAGGTGAAGGTTGTCAAGTGATCCTCCATCTCGGTCTTGGACAGGTTCTTGAGCAATGGCTCAAGGTCCTTCTTGTGGGTCGGCTTCTCTGGGAAGACGCTCTTCTTGTGAGGGCGCTTGTTGAAAGTACCGAGCTCGGCATGGTCGGTGATGTCGAAGAATTTCTGGCCATTCTGTAGGCGAACATCTATTAGCATTTCGTCCGATTATCCCCATCCGCGACAAAGTTAACATACCCGTCTGAGTTCCCACTTCTCGTCCTCTGTAACCCATTTTGTGTTTCCGGGCGAGAGCTCAATGTGATACTTCTCGGTCGACTTGGGCTCCTCGGGAATGCCATCGGGGAAGAGCATGACGTGATTCGGTTCCGCCTTCTCAACGAAGCGGGCGCTTGCCGCGGGGAGCAGCAGCGCAAGAAGCGATGCGTTTGAGATCTTCATGGTGACTGTTGGTGGATATCGCTATGGTGTTTGAGATGGTGTTGAGAGACTCGATCGATGGATGAAAGAGGACGGAGGAAATGGCAATGAAGAGGATGCGCCGGAAACAGAATGGGAAAGAGCTGGAGACCTCACCGATGGGACCTGGGGGACCAACAAGGTGCCTGTTCCAAGGCCCTGGGGATCTGATGTGTCACGCCTCCTGTGCCTGCCGTTGGCGTCTTGTTTCGGAAGCTGCTTTGGCTGGCTGATAAGGCCCGATAAGCACTCCGCGCGGGGAGGCACCACTAAAACCCCTGCTGCCTGGGGCGGTCAGGGCGGATCTGCCCCTGGCGAGGCGCTAGTGATGAACCCGTGGTTGCGCATTGGTCACTGCACGCGTGGCTCCCCACAGGCCTGCATCAACAGTGACAAATCCACAAGACCGAAGAGCAGTTGAGTCGAGGCTTTGAATGGAACTTCATGAGCTCTTCACATTAACAATGGTTCTCCTTCGATTCAAATGTAATGCCATGACATTGTGCAACTTACCACTCTGCTCAGCTCAGATGATTCACTGATGAATCATAACTCAAGGTCAACTACGGCATTCATTCATGGGCGTTCGCGGAACTGTGGTAGAGAAGACGACAAGCACGATCAACTTTTACAGGCTGAGTACTCTGGTCCCCACCGTAGTTGTTGACTTTGATTGTTTACTTTGAATAGGGGCTATCGAGGCTTCATGACTCGTGAGCACCTTGATGACTCCCTCACTCGACGCTTTTGAGGTATTCCAGCCAAAGCCAGCCAAAGCCCGCCAAACTGGCCGCTTGCCATATCGGAAGAGCTCTTTGGTTGTCTTACCATAATGTCCAAGAGGATAGAGGTAAGATTGAGGCCATTCTTTATCACAAGACTGATAGTAGATTGTTTGTCTCGGACCAACATCCACTGTATGACCGGAACACAAGACCGAGCAGTCCAGATAGGTTTCCATACTCCGCTTGCCCGCTGTGGCCCCGTAACATTAACAGCGGGATGACACTACCAATGACTTCATTCCTCGCCATAACTGAGCACCTTAACGACGCTAACTCTCCGCGATAGAGTGGGGTGAAGCGGAGAACTTTAACAAAGCTGGCATGGATACCGGATGACCTAACATGTCCGAGCTCCAAGATGCTTATGAGGGAAAGCTCCTGAGAAGCTCCCCGCACGGAGCAAACAAGAGTGCGGATGACAAAATTATTGCATCCTTTTTGGTCCTTCTCGTTCCATCATTGGGCAGCTGAGCTGTTTCCTTTATCCTTCTCGTACAGTATTTGTGGAACCCTCACACAACTTATTCGTGGAAGTGGGAAGGAGCAACCGCAATATGGGCCGAATAAACTGTAGCCGACTTGCATGATTGTTAAGCTGCGATACAAAACGGTAACACTCTCCGGGAACTGTATCTCCCCTCTTTAACTCGGACATTCCAGGTCTTCTCCCGTCTCTTTCGTCCAAGTCAACCTCGAATCCAAGAGTAAACCAGACAACCTACCTACCTTACTCAATCCCACCACCTCACATCACGAAGAAGCACTACTCATCCATCGCAAAAACCACCCACCATGACCTCGGTCGAGGCATTCCCTCCCTCCATGGGATTGGGATCCGAACATGCCAATGGCAGCAACAAGACGGCCGCCGCTGACGGCAAGCTCCCTTCCTTCGACAAGATCGATAGCAAGATCGACGGCAAGATGAACGGCAAACACGCTGAGCCCAACGGCAAGTCCAATCTCAGCAGCAGCGAGCCCAACGGCAAGTCTCACCTCGAGCCCAACGGCAGCAGCAAGACCGGCACCAGCAAGAGCAGCAGCGGCAAGACCGCGCCCTCCTCTTCTCTCGGCGCCCGGAACCCTCAAGACGTGATCCAGCGAGGCATCTACAAGTCCAACCCCCTGGGCACCGCCGCCTTCATCGGCCTGCGCGCTCTCGACCCCATTCTCCAATACAAGTTCCTCGCGGGTGACTGGGGCACGCGCCTGCTGTCCAAGCTGAACATCAGCTCTATCCCGCTGTACGACTACCTAGTCGAGACGACCACCGCGGCGGGGACCAAGTCGGCCATTATCCGCTACCTGCCCCTTCCGCGCTTGATCCTGTTGCTCATGTCCGCCGGCTCCTCGCTGAAGCAGATCTACTGGCTTCTCGGCCTATCCCGCGAGGAATTGACCCCCGCTGCGGCGGTGGAGGTGTCGTTGTTTAACACCGTCATCAACACGCTCGGATCTCTCTTGTTGCTGGGAACTTCCACCTCCGCCTCCTTGTCAACCCCGCGCATCACCTTACCCTTCAGCTTCAACTCGACCACGGGAACATCCATGTCGCTGCCTCTGCCAATCGCCATCGGCTCGATCATGTACATAACCGGCATGGCGATCGAGACACTCACCGAGCGCACGCGCAAGAAGTTCAAGGATGACGACGCCAACGAGGGCAAGATCTGCCGCGAGGGCCTGTGGAACAAGGCGCGCCATATCAACTATGGCGGGTACACGCTGTGGAGGGCCGGGTACGCGTTGGCGGCTGGTGGTTGGGTCCCGGCGCTGGGCGTGGCGGCGTTCCACATCTGGCACTTTGTCAGCAGGAGCACAGTGTACATGAGCGAGTACATGCAGAGCCGGTATGGAGATCAGTGGGAGAAGTATAAGAAGGACGTACCGTATCTTTTGATTCCTGGTATTTACTAAGGAGGGGGAGTTTCCATGGTTGCGCTGGGGGGATGAGGAAATGTCAACGGCTGTGGTTTGAAGGGTCGGTTAAAGAAATTTGGGTGGTGGTGGCTATGATGATGTATGGTGGTAGAGTGCGAGTGAGGTAAGTGCCTAGGTTAGTGTTCAGGAGTGGTGGTCCAATCTTTGTGTGTTCCTTTGTATCAATGCTGTATTACTATTGAGACTGTAGTGCCCGGTACAATAATACGTATAAGTAAAACAGTGAAAGATGTCCAAGTCAGTATCCAAAAACTGACCAGAGAGAAACAGCCCATATGGTCCACTGCCAGGGTGTTAAGAGTAACGCCGAAAAGAATCCAAAAATATGTGAATGAGGGACGAGAACCACCAATGCATGCCTGTTCTAGGAACTTTTTCCTCGCTCACGGACGCCTCCTCTAGACGAGCCGTGTGGATAGTATAAGTGAAGTGACTTATCGCTCTGTCTTTCGGGGTATCGATTCTTTAACCAAACAACCGCATCTCATCTTCCTCCTCCTCATGTTGCCCGCCCACTGTCTTACATGCTGTCTTCCATCTGCCTGCTCCTCGTCTTCGCCCAGCTGTCACGCTCGGGCTTCCCACCCTTGTTCTCCAAACCCATACCACGCTCGACCCACATCTTGCTGCCCATCTCAGTCAAACGCGAGAGGGCACGCGCAAACGCGAAGGCTTCCTCGTCACCGGTGAACAAGTTGGACTTGGACAGCTTCTCGGCGTTCTGCTCGAGATCGTCCATCATGTGGCTCATCACATCTTCGACGGACCCCGCAGGGTCCAAGGTCTTGCCCTGCTTCTTGAGCGACTCCTCGATTTCTTGCCGGGAAACGAACAGTTCTGTTAGGGGCACGGCAGTCGTAAGGACGAGCTTGGCGTGCGACTCGTATACGGCATCGATAAATGTGATGAAGCGGCGGGCCAGATCGCGCTGACGGTAGGTCATGCCGGGAATATCGGTGACAATGAAGGCGTCGTAAGAGCGCATCAGCTCAATGTAGTCGGCGGCACCCGTCGGCTGGCCGATTAGCTCGTCGAAGGTGAACCAGGCGCAACGGCCGCTGACACGAGGGACGTGGATCTCGCGGCCCCAGACAGTTTGCACCTCAGGATGCGGTTCGGGTGATTCGGGATCGCCCAAGAAGTGGAACCACTTCTGGGCGTGGGAGGTCGCATGGGCGTCGAGCGCGGTGTGGTAAACGCCGGAAGGAGGGCGGGGGATCTTGCGGTAATCGGTGTTCGAGTTCAGGTTGATGACGTGTAGCCGGTTCTTGAGCAGTTCGATGGCGGGGATGAAGGACTCGCGCTGGATACCGTTCATGTAGAGCTCGCTGGGGTGTCGGTTGGAGGTCGTAACAAGAACAACACCGTGGGACATGAGAGCCTCCAGCAGGCGGCGAAGAATCATGGCGTCGGCGACGTCGGTGCACTGGAACTCGTCGAAGCAGAGAACGCTTCCCTGCTGGGCAATGTCGGCCGCAACAAAGGGCACAGCGTCAACATCGTTGCCGTGTAGCATCTTCATCTTGTGGAGGCGCTTGTGGACATCCTGCATAAAGTTGTGGAAGTGTATCCTCGTCTTGGACTTGATGTTGTGAGGTAATGTGTCGTAAAAGAGATCCATCAGCATGGTCTTGCCGCAGCCGACATCGCCGTAGAGGTAGAGCCCCCGGGGGAGGTTGGCAGGGATTTCGGCAATGGCACTCTTTGGCTTGCCGCCAAAGAAGGAGAAAAGCGACTTGTGGGGTTTTAGGGATTCGAGGGTCGGGTGGACGACGGGCGGTGCGGCATAGTTCCGGAGTTCTTCGTGAAGATGCTGTAGATTCTGGATGATTCCTGTTTGCGCCAGCAGAGTCAGCGACTGCTCTTTTTCGGAATGGAGTTAAGACTTCCAAGTGTCGCATGCTCACCTCTTTGGTGGTCGTCATTTCGCAACTCCCCGTTGGCGACTCGGCGGTCGTACTCTTGGATAGGGCCGAGGTTTCCCGGGTTCACTGTGGGCAAGATACGAAGGAGTCAATTCAAGGTCTCTCGCTATGCGGGGCATGATGCCGGTGGCAGTGGAGGTCAAGGTTTTGCTAACCATTGTCAACAGCGGCTGCGGCGGTAGCAGTCGTCGCCCTTCTCCTTTGGCCAGCAGTAAATATCGCAGGAAGGATGATGCGGGCGGCAGGACGGGCAGCATGTGCCAAGGCGCGCGACTGGCTGGCGTTCGTATGTGCGCATGCTGATGCTGTACATTGTGTGCGCCGGGATGTGTTGTTTGTGATGATTCTCGCCGAACGGGCCGTCGAGGACCGAAAGAGGGGCTTCGCCGTAGTCGGGAGCCCGAGCGGAACACTGATCACGCGCATCTTGACCAAACCGGTTTGCTCCTGGTGTCGACAGGAATGGTAGAAAGCAGGAGGAAACGGTGGTAGCCGGAGAAACTCGACAACAGAAATTAATGACGACTACCGAAAAAGAAGAGCAAAATGTCTAGGAGAGCTCGCAGCTAGGGATGCATAATCCAGCGGGTGAATGTCGAAAGATGGATCGTGAAAGCATAAACGGCCAGGAAAAAGACCGCATCGGAATGATGACGGTTCGAACGGCAGAACGGGTTCAGAACTCCAGCAGCTATCGAATCGGACGACAGGCGTTCCCGGGGTTCGGCCTTGTGGGGACGGCATCATTTTGAGGCTTGTGATTCCAGGTTCTAGAAGGCCAGTGAAGGGGGCAAATATTTCATTGGTCATATTGAAGTCAGATCCGGATCATGGGCAGCACTGTTAGGCCAAACATCTCCCACCTACTCTTGGATCTTTTGGTCACCACGACACACAACACAAAGCTGGTGTTTCTGCCATCATAAAAGGCGTCAAAAAGACTACACATTCGTGAAACTCCAAGAAGGTAAAGTTATCAGACAGGCCGACAGGGGCAGCATGGCCGGAGAGAACGGATTTTCGTCGGGATCTTTGTTGTCCGACTGGTGTGGGCATTCCTCTTCTAATAACCGCTAACGTCGTAGACAATGGGCGCTATTCGCTGCTGACGTTCAGAGCCTCCTCCGCTACTGTCGGGACAGCAGCAGTGTTGACCGCGGCTCGACGCGGCAAATGCTGCCTGAGAGGTGAAGTTCTCCAAAATCTGCGGGGTCGGGCTGCCATCTAGAATGGACCCTTGAGGTTCCCGTCGGGTTGTGGAGAGCCGCCGGGATGATACAATTAGCTTGGCAATCGGCTCAGTTCATCTGATCAATTTTCTGTAGCCGCAAATCTCGACTATCCATCACCCCTCCCATTTCCGATGTTCAACGCCATGTCGTTTCCTTCGCGATACCGTTATCTCAACAGCAACAAGGTCGTTCTTTGACAGCCATGCCAAAGCTGCTTTGTTTGGTTTCACCCCGTCGTCCAGACTTCACGCGGTACGAGCAGCAACCTTCAACTGCTCAATTTTTTGTGCTACTGAGTAGCACCCGCGACATGATCACAGACTGTCACAAGCCTGATACGCATACACAATACTTCGTTTATTGAAGCTAGTTTGTCATGTAGTCTGTTGCCACCGAGTTGCCAGACGACGGGCTGCTTTCCCTTCGTTTGTTGGTCTAACAAGGCGAGCAAGGGTCGCAGCAAGGCTATAGCCCTAACCCTGGAAATCTTCCACCCAACCTCCCTCCTCCTCTACCGTCGTCTCCTCCGTCACTCCCGTTATCACCCACACCAACATCACAGGCGGATCCCCTTTTCCTGAGTCAATGATACGATTTTGCCCGGCGTGTCTCCTCCAGTGCCTTTTACGGTATACTCGATTTGTTGTTGTCTCTTAAAGGTGGATTAAGCATTTGATTAGTGTTCCTACAACGACACGTCGTGCATCAAGCACAGTATAAACGTTCCTCACCATGAAATGCCCTCGCCGTCAAAGCCCCATACCCACCGAAGTTTTTACTGCAGTTATTGGGCGAGTAGCAGTACGTACATGTCTTTACTTGGAGAACGTCTCAGCCGATGCGAAAGTTCGCAGAAGTCCAAGTTGAAGGACTGAGAATGCGTGATGCCCAGACATTGATCAAGGGTCTCGACTCTAGACGAGTGACGATCGCAAACTAAAGAGGATCCTCAACGATAGGCTCCCGGCCCTGCACAGGTTCGGGCCGCTCCTTGTTGCATAGCGTCGCCGTTGACAGATATCTCCATGCAACCTACAGTACCAGTGTCGAGCCTCATCGCAACGCTTTCCACCCAGTGGATACCACGCTTGTCATGGAGTACTACACTCTAGTAACTCCGAAACGCCCCAGGATCAGTAACAAGGACTCGACAGCGGAGTTTGTGAGAGTTCTGGCCATTGCTTTCTTGATCTAACTGACAAGGCATCAACTCCTACTGCTACACTCGGTTGCATTCTTGCCTTTGGCTCCTGAATTCATGGCTCCTCCCGGCTTCAACTCTCGAGAAAGCTGAGCAATGCCAGCTTGTATGCGTTGAGGATGGGATCAGCCGGCCACCATACGGTGCTGGCAATGTCATCACGGTCGCTAGCTTGTGTATACACGATGCTGGCACTTCTCATAACCCCTCACGGGTCCTCAACATTCCGACGCTGTTGGCGTGGCTCCGATGGCGGAAGGAGATCGGGAACGGAAGAAGTCACAAATCAAGATTCACTTGGCGATGTCTATGGCAACAAAAAGCATCTATAAGTAGCAGAAGACTCCTCGAGAATATGGCAATGTTTTCATCAGCATCATCATCAGCTTCTTCCTTCACTCAGCTTCTCACTCCCAAAGTCAGACCTTCAAGGCATCTTCAGCAGTCTCTGCCACTATCACAACCCAAACCCACCAAAAATCTCATCTCAAAATGCTCTTCTCCACCGCCCTCCTCTCCCTCTGCGCCTTTGCCGCCGCCGCACCTCTCACGCCTTCTGCCGTGAAGACAGCCGTGAGCCCTGACGGCTACACCTACATCGTTGAAACCGAGGCCTACGTCGAGGACACCTTCACCCGCAGCGACGGCCACAACGTCACTGTCCTCGTCCACCCGGCCCTTAAGCGCTCCATCGACATGGACGCCGACGGCCAGTCTTTCAACCCCGGCACCCTTGCCAAGCGTCTCTCGTGGAATGACGGCTCCAAGTACGCCGACCACTGTGGCGCCTCGACCTACGTCAGGAAGACAACGAACGCCTCGCCGCTCATCTCCGACTGCGCCGCCATCCGCGACTACTATTCCCAGCACCATGGCCGCTTTGTCGCCACCTGGTTCGACCGGGCGTTCAACGGTGGAGACTATTGCCGTCTTGTGATCACCAACACGTGCGTTTTCGGTATCAAGAGCGGCAGTCCTTTTGCTGTCAATGTGGGCAGCAGGGACATCTCTGACCTTACCCGCGATGCCATCAACAAGTTCCGCGGAACCCAGCGCGTGGGTGCTGAGGGATTCATGGTCTGCAATGGTGGCCAGCCTAGCAACGTCGACTGGGCTCTCTTTACCAACTAAGCTTGGTTGGTTTGATGATGGTGATGATGATGGGATGCAGGCAGGCAGGCAGGCCTTTGTTGGAAGCGATGGGTGCGTAAGGAGGACCTGCAGCCGGTTTGGGCTTGGTGCCATATGTCGGAGGGAGAAAAAAAGGATGGGATGTGCCACTGTACTTGTGCCGTTCAATACACGCGCAGACAGGTTTGGAAACATAGGGTGAGGAACGAGTCACGAGAGGAAGGTTCAGTGTCAGACTCTGGCCCGGCCAAGCTAGGTCTACACGGCGTGTTTTTTTTTCTTTATACCTGTATGTGATGGGTTGAACCGACTGTGTATCCCACACGATGATTTCACGAGTGTTACGAGAACATTGGCAGGGATGGATGGATTTGGACACACTCTTTTGGATATTATACCCTTCCGGTCAGTTAGGTTGAGGACCACTAATAGGGCAAAGATGCATGCATACAAAACGTTTTACCACTTTGGCGATTGACAGAGTGAGTAAGCTTTTGCCTCCTTTTTCTTTCGCTGATTTTGTCATTGTGTGAGTGAGCTGTTTGTTCGTTGCTTGATAAAACAGGCTCCTCGCTCGCTGTTGGGGAATTTTCAGCATTGAGCGTAGTTTTGCTGGTTTGTGGATCCATGAAGAGTGCATCTATCCATCTCTTGCCCTGAGTTAGTGCGACGTTAAGATATCTTCCTAGTGATCTATCCTCTAAGCTTTTGAACTCTATAATGTATACCGACACAATGACTAAGTGAACACCAGGCCCCTATAATCCTCATGAGAAACACAACATCGACAATTCGCATGCATCGCTAGGTCGTAAAATCCATACAAATGCCCCAATGCCCAATCCTAACCGCACAATACATCCTTAGCATACTCAACTTCCTCCGCCGTTCCGCAGACAATTCCACCGCGCTCATCACATCCCTCCACCCCCTTATCCCCCAGGATATCCTCCCCGGTCACCGGGTCAACTGCCCGTCCACCACAGCACTCCACCACCAACGCCAACGGGAACAGCTCATACAAACTCCTCAACTTTGCCTTGCTCGTCTCCGTCACGGGGCTCAGATACACTCCGTGACCCTTGACCAGCGCATGCACCACATCCGGCACCAACCCGCCGCAGTATCTCAGCGTGTAGTCCTCCGCCATGTAATGCGAGATCAGCTTTGCATAAGCCGCATGAGTGTTGGTCGAGCGCAGATTCGCAGGCGCGAAGTACCGCGTCTTGAAAGGTGGCGGCGCGTAAGAGACGTCAGGGCGGATGAGATCCCATTCTTGCCTTCCACCTTCAGACCCTGAAAGGCCTACTTCGAAGCAGACACCCTTCCCTTCCTGCCCCGGCAACCTCAACGCCACAATAGCTGTGGTCCTTGGTCCATAAACGCCCAGAACCGCACCGATCTGCTTCTTCTTCGGGCTGGCATGTAGCGCCGTCGTCCCATCCCACAGACTGAGAATCGTTCCCACCGTCCAATTCGGCGCAATAATGCTGGATCCATCAAGCGGGTCAAATGCGACGGTATAAACCTCGCCGTGGGTGCGATCCTGCTCGGCCTCGATGACTTGAAAGGGCAAGCCGGTGTGCTGCACCGGTTTCTCGACGGGGTCCTCTTCGCTACTCGCTGTGACGACCGAGGGACATTGCGCGAGGCAGAGCCGGATGGCTTCCTCGGCGAGCACGTCGACGTTGAGCTGGTCGTCGCCGAAGGAGTTGGAGGAGCCGGCGAGGGAGACGTCTTGAGCGTTGCGGAGGGCTGTGGAGGTGGCGGCAATGGCGGTGAGGAGATGGGGCAGGACAGAGGTACGAAGACTGTCTCTTGAGACGGAAGAGGGGAGGAGGGAGGCGAGGTGGGTGGTGAGTGCCGTGGTGAGGGGCGTTGCGGGTGGTGCTGTCGCTTTGAGGGAGTGGGAGGCTGCCATGGTGGGGTAATCTTGTGAGATAGACTTGGAGATCGGAAGAGGGAAATTGAGGATTTTGAGGTTGGATATAGAGAAGAAAGGAAAAAAAATGTCGAGAGTGAAATATGCGAATTTCAATCCTTACGAACAAATTCCAGGCAGATAAATAGGTATGATAATCTGAATTCTGAAGCCTCCGAAGCCAGTTGGTTCCTTTCCAAGGTTTCTGTCACTGTCATGTCATTCTTGGAAATGTAGTGGATCCTATTGGCTTATAGCAACCACCATCATCAGGGTTAGGGTCTTAAACGTGACAACCTCTTCCCTCGCCCTTTCCACGTTTGATCACTTGTTCCTAAGATCATGTCTTCCAAGACCAAAAAAAAAACCTTTTTTTCCCCAGAAAATGAGGCCATCCACAGTCCATCCATCCGCCTGCACAGGCCCTTTTTGCCTCATGGCTGGGCGTCTGTCCCAAGGCGCGAACTCGCCCTGCCTTCAATCACTCTTCGACTTCTCCCATCTCCTCAAGATGGCCACCTGAGTGATGCCATCAACGGTCCTTTTGGTCTCTCTGGATCTTTCTCTTCTTAGTTGGCTCAATGAGTGTTTTTTATTTGTGTTCATGGTCGCAGCTTGCGGGCAATTTCCGGTGTTCCTTCCATCCGGTCCCTCTCCTCTACGCCAACTCATGCTGCCGTGGTGGTGTGAGTGCCTTGTCAAAAAAAAAAAAAAAAAAAAAAAAAAAAAAAAAAAAAAAAAAAAAGGTTATTCACCCTACTTAAGGCCTCATATTAACCATGATTATGGCCCAGGATGAGCTGACAATGCTTATCCGGTAAGTTATTGCTGAGTGTCTTCGGCTAGATCTCGCACGTTTGCTTACAGCTTCACCTGACCGAGTCGCTGATTTTTTAAAGAACAATCTTTGCCTTTGAGGGACCCCATCTATCGACCCATCTCCATGCCTATCCAACCGAAGAGAGGTGTGAGTGAATGGAAATCTACATGGAGTGGATGCCACTCGTCGGAATAGTAGCACCAGATGAATAACCCGCTGTTTGCATTCGAGCAAACCACTCCCAAACCTGAGTCATCTCGTCTCTTGCCTGCATGAATGAAGCACAAAAAGGGTAAAATTCAACATGGCCGCAGCTTCATCTCTTCTTCCTGTCTGCACGAGCAATCCGGTCCGGTCGGGCATCATAAAATGCAGCCGAATGGCTTTGGGACCATTTCTTCAAAATGCAACCTCCTTTCCCCTTCAACCAACTCGCAGTACACCACAAGAAAGTGAAAGCTTCCACGAGCACCGCACTTGTTCTCCTATTCTTACTCGAACATCGCTTCGAAGCCCAGCTATTGCAGACATCTTTACCTCGACAGATTACAAACGCTACCTCTTATTTATTTTTCACATATCGCGACGCATAACGCCCCCTGACAGCATCGAGAAGGGAGAGTAAATCAGACGTTGCTCAGAATGGAATCACCTCCCACGAATGAGGCCATCTCCGCTGACACCATTGCCGACAACCAAACTCCATCGACAAAATCAACAAGTCCACACTCAACCATATCCAAACCGAGCCCCAAACGCACATTGTCCGACATGGAACCGGCCGCCTGCCCATCAATTTTATCATCATCCCCCTTAGTCAACCAAACCGCTGGGACAGACAGCGATAACACAGCATTCACCACCCCGGCTGCCACTTCCAGCCCTATCGCTCACTCTTCCCCCAAGACCAAGCCAAAGCAGGAAAAGCCCCCCAGCCCTCCCAACGCAGTTAGCACGAACACCCAGGGTACCATCCCCAAGCCCAAGATCATCCTCCTCCACCACGACACCATCATCGACGGGCGCCACATAATCACCCGCACGATTCAGAACTGTTTCGCCGCCATCCTCGGCCCAACCGTCATACCGCCGAGCGAGGCCACGATCCTGAACGCTTTTGCTCATAATGCCACGCTTGCTGAAGCTCTAGTTCAACTGGGTGCTTTTAAGTCTTCAGGCAAATATTCTTCCTCTGGCCCAAGCTCAGCTTTCTCTTCACAGTCTTCTTCTTCCTCTGCTTCTGCCGCTGCTGCAGTTGGTACCGACTCCAATACCACCAAATCCACCCCCAGAAGCAAAGGAAAGGGCAAAGCCAAAGCCACAACGGACCCAAGCACCCCCACGCAGGAGGAAAAGCAGTACGACTACCAACACGCAATCGCCCACTGGACCCAAGCCTACCTCCACTACACCCACGAATTCCTCTCCGAATTTGACATCTACTTTGATCTTGAACCCTTCGTCAAGCAAATGAAGCAGCAGGGCGTCGAGGTGGTTATTCTTATCGCTCAGGATGGCTTTGACAAACCTTCGTCACCCGAACAGATGCAGACCGCAAACAAGGACGGAAACGGAGACAAGGATGGGAAGAAGAAGAAGCAGCCTGCGCAACCAGCGAAGGGCGTCAAGATCATTCAGGAGTTGGTGAGGCGCATGGGTGTCACTGCTGCTGGTAAGGGATCGAGGGGATACCAGGGTCTGAGCAGACAGGCAGCTGGCAGCACGACGGTGGTGGTTGATGGAATTTATGCATCTGGTATTAGCGGCGAGGGCGTTGCAAAGGTTTGGAGAGGCGAGGTCCTGCCCGCGGCTATCGGTGGTGAAGGCAAAGCCTGTGATGAGAAGAACACAAAGACCGGCAAAGCGATGACGACCGATTCCCCAGTAATGCGAAAAGACGAGGTCATCTTCGCCTGCTCCTCAAAGCAGTACCTTGCCCTAGCAAGGGCCATCGGAGCGACGGCTTGCTGGGTTGTCAGGTGCGAGGACAAGGGCAAGACGACTGATCAACAGGCGGATCTTGTTGTTGGGGACCTTGAGAAGCTGGGTCAGCTAATTGGTAGCAAGATGGAATCTAACGGCAAAGGCGAGAAGGCTGTGGTTGACGCGAGCCACAGCAGCAATAGAAGCGAGGCCGGTACCAGCACCAAAGCTACCAAGGAAGACACGCCGAAGAAGGGAAACCCAAAGGTTGAGACGGAGGATATCGAGATGCCGGACGCTGACCACGACGTCGTGGCGACTATTGTGGTGCCGGACGCTGCTCTCACCGTTGAGGCCACGGCGGTGAAGCAAGACTTCAGAGGCAAACAGGATAAGGAGGGTGAGAAAAAGAGCGAAAAACGCAAACTGGCTTCTCCTAAGACCATGAAAGCCATCAAGACCGAGGCTAACGACGACGACGACACTGTGGCTACCGTTGTGCAGAAAAAGAGTCCTACCACCGGCAAGAAGAGAGCGAGGGAGGAGGATGATTTGGATGAGTGGCTCCCGGTGGAAATGGCGGTGGGAAAGGGAGTGGATGATGTTCCGTTTGTGGATCTGACGGAGGAATCTTGAGGGGACTGGAGTTGAGTCACTTAAACCATGAAAGACAGAAAAGAAGGGGAAAAAAAAGGAAGAAAAAAAAAGGGAGAGGCACGCCTATGGAGATGGCGGACGGCAGGCGCTAGAACAAAAAAATCATAACTGTTCAATGTCGTAAAACGGCGGGGTCTTGCCGGACACATGAGCTCAGTTCCACGTAGCAGACAGAGCAAGGCAGACGAAAAGGGCAAACGACGCAACAAGAAGAGGTTCAACTTTCATGGTCATGATGAACTGGTAGATGGCGAATACCGCTTCCACTCACTCGATTTGATTTTGCTCAAGCCAATCCTGTCACAGGGACGGTCCCAAGAAACGTTGCGACCCACATCAACTCAGCAGCAGATTGGTCAGAAGCAGGTATACTGGTTATTTTTGCTTTTTTGAGCAAAATCAAATCGAATGAGTCGATGCGGTAGCTCGTTGTGAGGCTATGGCATCGTCAAGTGGGAACCAGATGCGAAGTTGTCGTACGTTATTCCATCTCCGTCTGCGGAAAGGTGACAACCACCATGGATGAAAGGAGATATTATCCCCAACCAAATAACGCCTAACAACCAACCATTTGCGGGACTGGGTAGTGAGAGAGAACAGATAGATGAAAAACAGAAACCAAAAACATGCCATTACTATGCTACCCATTTTGATGCAATTATTGCTTTCCCGCCTTCGCCTTCCTCTTGACCGAGTTGATCAGACCGTCGATATCCGCATCGTCAGTCTTGGCCTTCTTGTTGCTCTTCTCGCTCTTGACGTTCTTCTCCGTGACACTAGGACCGTCCTTGCGCTTCTTCCTGCCCTCCTCAAGCAGCTTTTTCATGCCCTGAGTGGCCTTGAACTTGGGGTTCGAAGGATCGATAGCGAACTCGTGGCTCTCGAAGACGGCCTTGAAACGGGAATCCTCAACGTCCATGGCGAACTCCTCCTGGAGACCATCCGCACCCTCAGCACCCTTCTTGCCCTTCTTGCCCTTCTTCTTGCCCTTGCCCTTCTCCACCTTGGCGATCTGCTTCATATCGAAATGATCGAGACGGCCACTAGCATCACCGTTCTCATCAGCCATGAGCAGCTCCAGCTGGGCCTTCTCGGCGGCGTTGGCAGCCTCCTCGGCCTCCCTCTCAGCCTTCTTCTTGAGCCTCTCTTCCTTGCGGATCGCTGTCTTGGAAGGCGCCACGGGCTCGGCAGTGAAGAAGGGGTCGTCGAAACCGAGATCTTCGCCTTCGCCTTCGGCTCCTTCGAAAAAGTCGCCTTGCTCTTCCATCTTCTGAGGAGGGGCGTTGGGGTCGCGGCCTTCCCTCCTGGCGAGCATCTCCTGCCGCTTCCTCTCCTTCCTCTCGCGCTCCTTGCGCTTGTACTTCTCGATCGTCGTCTCCTCCCTCTCTTCCTCTCCCTTCTTGGCGTTGCCGGACAGCGCTGGCGTGAAGGTGATTTGCATCTCGCCCACGGGAGCGTCCTTCTTGGACTTTACGACGGGCTCGTCAGCAAGACCGAGAGCAGCGCGCATCTTGCGCCTAGCAAGCTCTTTCTTTGACAGAGTCTTCTCCTCTTCTGCTGCTTCTTCGGCACCGGCGGCGGCGGCCTCCTCGGCCTCCGACTCCTCCTCATCGTCTGAGCTGTCGCTCGCAAGGTAAGCGCGCAGGTCGTTCTCGGCAATGTCGTTGCGGCTACCGGTGAACGCCTTCTGGAGGGCTTCTTTCCTTGAGTAATCTTCGGGGTTCGTGTCCCAGGTGAGTTTGACCTTGGAGTGCTGGAGAGCGTCGGTCACGAACTCCACCGGCTTGTACCCGGGGGGAACGCTGTCGCACTCGTCTCTGGGCTCGTCGTCGAAGGTGACGTCGTCGGGGATGAATCGAAGGTCGAGGAAGTTGGAAGAGGAAAGGTATTCGCTGCCGTCTGTCGCCTCGTAGATCTTGTGTGCTGTATTCTTGTTGGAGCAGACCATTACGGCGTAGTAGTACCGTAGCCTGTCGAGCTGGTAAGTGCGAAGGGCGTCGCTGTCGAAGTCCTGGTCGTCTCCCTCCTCGAGGAGCTCCCTCCTGATAGCCTCGTCCGAATCAGAGTCCTCCGAGTCGCTGTCGGAGTCGGAGTCTGAGTCGTTCTTCTTCTTGAAGATCTCCTGGGGAGGACCTTCCAGCTCTTCTCTTTGCATCCTCTGCTTGCCGAACTCGCTGGGATAGATGGAAACCTTCTCGATGCGACCGCCTGGGGGCACGAAGCTGTTGAAGAGGGCGAATAGATCGATCGACTTGATATGGTCCCAATCAATGTTGACGACAGCAACCCTGTTTGTGATTTCGCCTTCCTCCACGGCCTCCTTATCCTTGCGCAGGCGGATGCCGGGTCGTGTTTCCGCATCGGCCTCGTCCTCGACCTCTGGCTGTTCGTCTTCGGAGTCGTCTTCGTCGGAGTCGGAGTCGTCATCGGATGAAGAGAAACCGCCGCCGCGGGCAGGGTCGTATGAGTTGGCGGCCTCTAGTTCGCGCTGAACAATATCGTCGTCCTCGACCTCAAAGTCGCTCTCGTCTTCGGCTTCGGCCTTCTTGTCCTTCTTTTCCTTCTTGGGCTTGTCCTCATTGTGTGTGTCGTCCTCGCTTTCGTCCTCGTACAGGCGTTCCAAAGCCTTCTTCTTGGTATCGGTCTTCAGCTTGCGGCCGTACCTGTCGACCTTTGCGACGGCGGTGAAGTCTGCATCTTTGAGGACCTTGGAGAAACGCTTGTCGAGCTTGGTCTTCAGGTTCTTTTTCGAGGGCAGCTGGAATCGCGGGTCTGTCTCAAAGCTGGCGAAACGAGCGTCGGTGATAGCAGGGGCGCTCTCGCGCTTTCCCCTGGGCTTGTTGTCTTTGGGCATGGTGGTTGGATGTGGAGTTGGTGTTTGATGCGATCCGAAATGGAGGATCCGACGGCAGCAAGGAAGACTCCAAATTCGACATGTGCACAGCACGCAGAACATCCGAGAAATTTTTTGTGGAGCATTTTTCATTCTGCCAAAGGCGGTCTGCAGGCAACTGTCAACACGCCCCACCGGAAACGCCAAGCCGTGAGCTAAAGCAGATCAATCCCACCTCCCCGCATTGGCGGCATGCAACGAAAGGCCCGCTAAAACTCCGCTAAAGTCCACTGACGCCCACTGCGACGACATGTTCAACCTCGAAAACTCCAAAACACCATCCAGAAATCAAACAATGTCGTCGTCCATCCATCCAAATTCTCAATATCCGGGGTATCAATTTTTCCGTCCGTCCTTTACCAAATGTCAACACGTCCTCCTTCAGCAATCCTTCTTCCTATGGCCATTTCGATATGATATCCGACTGGC
Organism: Sordaria macrospora; assembly: GCF_033870435.1. Lineage (NCBI taxonomy): Eukaryota > Fungi > Ascomycota > Sordariomycetes > Sordariales > Sordariaceae > Sordaria > Sordaria macrospora. Next base: position 4,360,259 of record NC_089373.1, on the reverse strand, counting down.
CATTCAGCTCCCTCCGTTGTCGCCAGTCTTCGAGTCTGTAACATTTATCTCGTCAGCCGTGGATTCCCGTACCTGAACATCTACAAAAGACGCTTCATACTTTTTCCTTCTTCAGCTATTCCAGTGCCACATCATTGCGCCAAGAGTGAGGATCCCAACAAGCATCAATAGCGCCACGAGCATCGCGCCAGCCTTGTTCTCTGCCTTGATGTCCTCGTCTTGGTCCGAAGGGATGAGTCGTGAGTAGCTGTCGAGATTCATGGTTGATCTAATATTGTGGATTAGGCCGATAGTTCTGCGTTATAAGGCCGATATCTGAGAATGGATTTTGAATATGGGAATTTCTTTGGGTGAGGGGAGGTTAGATGACAGGTCTCCAAAGTTGAAGAGCGTCTCACAAGACTTATAATTGTTCTCTGGTCCCTACCCGAGAAAGAATGCGCCGCAATTCGTTACTTCATCCACCATTCCCCAACTTCCGGACTGAGTCAGCTGCTCTTTGTTTGTGCTGAACCAGGAAAGAGATCCTTGGTGGTGGTCAGGCGGGGTTACCCAAGCGAGTCAACAAGCACGCACAAGGCGTCGAATGGTGCGGTAAGCGCTCTCCCGACAGCTTGGGAAATTCCATCCCTGGGTCTGAGCTCCGGTCTACCCTTCCCGCTCGGTGTCGCCTACTCCGAGTACAGTATGCCTTGCCACCTCGACCTGGAATGCCCTCGATCAGATGTCACTGATGATCTTGGCATTTGCCAAGCGAGGCGTCAACATCCCTGCATTACGCGAGACAACGCGCACGCCTCACTCCGAAGCGGACCACGGAGTCCGGAGTTGGGTGTTTGTGCTCCCCTGTCCGTCTGTTTATGATGCGGCATTGACTCCAATTCATCAACAACATCCGGAACCTTTGTCAATTACATTCCCGGCCGTGCCGATATTGCTTGCCTCGCCCTCCCGGCCGACTTCCCGTGAGCGGTTATACCCGAAAGTCATCACGTACATACAGTACATGCCTAGGCTCGGATACAGGAGCCGGCAGACGACGATTGAAGTTCTTTCGTTTACCCTGAAGGTACTATCTCACCTCTTCAGATATCAAAAGCCCTGCCATCACGCGGCCGATAGATCAACGGTTTTTAGCCAGGGCAGGTCTGAGCATGCCCTTTACACCGTTTGTCGACAAACAACGAAAGCAGACATCCGTCCCTACCTTTCTACAGGCCATTCATGTTTCCGTTCATGGAGTCGTCGATTTTTTTCCATGGACAACAAGAGAGGTTCTTTGAGGTTCTAGTGGCCAATGTTGTCCTATGAAGGCCATCAGTTGAAGGCCTCACGAGAGAAAGGGCTTGCTGAAAGCTTCTAGCTGCGTCGTGCAACTGTACAGAGACGCATCGAGTGGGGTCACAGAAACTGGCTCTCTATAAAATGTCACGCAGGACTCAACTGTCCAGGCGCTGAGACGAACAGCAACACTCATCTCAAAGTCACAGGTTTATCCTGCATTATTTGAAACACGAAGACCTTACCACACCGAACGCTGCACAAACGCTTCTCAAGATGGTACACTGCGAACTCTCTAGTTAATTTTCTGCCTTTGCCAGAGCTGACTATCCCCACAAGATTCCCTTGATTCCTGTCATTGCGGGCATAGCTGCCGTCGTTGCACCCGCGATAGTTACCGCCCCCATTCTTGCCGCATTGGGATTTGGCGCCGCTGGCCCCGTTGCTGGTTAGTGCCATCCACTCATGAAGGGCATTTATGCTGTTCTCATCCTAGATCAGGTGCTGATCTAGGTAAACCAGGAACTGCCGCCGCCGCCGCTCAAGCCGCACTTGGCAATGTCGCTGCTGGAAGTGCCTTTTCTATTGCTCAGAGTGCTGCGATGGGCGGATACGGTGCCGCAATTGTCAACGGAGTTGTCCAAGGAGCCGGATTGCTTGTTGCTGGAGCTTCCAGTGCCGAGTGCCTGGTCTCGGGTTGCAGAAAATACAAGGAGTGAGGAGGAGAAGACATACCATTAGATGAGTGTTGAGTTATTTAAGATGCTGGTGTGAAAATAATTCATACAATTATCACTGTCCTTCTCTGTTGCACTCTTGTCTGCGTTTACTATTTATCATTCTATTCGATTCGCATCCCTCACGGAACGTCTGGTTCAGGAGCAGCGTTGGTCAACAGCTGAGGAACTGCCATTGTCCCTATATCATCATAGCTACCTTATGTTTCGTCATATTCATGAGTTAGTCTCATGAAAATGCTCTGGCTTCACTCGGGAACCCGCATCCAGCTCCGGACGGGATCATGGCATTGGTGATCTCATGGACATCTTTGGTCGTTTGCGCATTCGCCATCATGACGAAATGAGGCCTACAGAGGAAGGATTTTGGTGATTATATCAGCTCAAAGTGACGGCTCTCCATCGAATCTGCAACAATCTCTTCTCTCCACCTCCGCCTCCAAATCATACTCCTCACTCAATCTTCCCACAGGTGAATAAGATCTCGAAGGTTCGTACGTCTTGACGTGAAGTTATGATGACTCTGATAGATCAAAAGCTGATGCTGACATGCTCGGTGCAGAAATTATCAAAGACTCTCGAAGATGATGAGCATTATTCTATCCATCCTCGGATGGGCTGCCGCTGGGGTCAGGGCCGGTGAGTGCTAACCCCCCATTCTTCGTAAGGTCGTGGAATCAAGTATGTGCTGACGTTCTCACGCCGCTAACTACGCATAGGATCTATCGCGGCAGGGCTTCACTCTCTGATTGGCAACGTTATTTCCGGTAGCTGGTTTGCCATTCTTCAAAGTCTAGGAGCAACTGGTGCTGGCTTACCCGCACTCCTGGCAAGAATGTTGGGATGAGGATCTGACATTTTCATGGGGTTCGTTCGAACAACCTTCATTATGGCTGAGACGCCGGAGGGCGGAACTTCCTTCAGGATCAGATAATACTGTTACAGCGCCAGCCGTGTGATTATCTTTGCATTTGGCTCAATCACCAAATCTGGACCAGGGTTGTAACTCTCTACTCTTGACTAGAGCCTTCCAGCCTTTGTCAGCGGGAAAACAAAGATTGTACCGTCAAATATCTGCCGGACAAAATTTCAATCACTGGAATCTAAATCATGAAATGTTAACGATACACTCTCACCAAAATGCTGTTTATGTCTCCTTGCATTCATCTCTGGAAGGCTCGATTGCTGATTCGTCCATAACGCGGTAGGCCTCACGCAGCTTTAGGACCCCGGCACCCCCTCACAACGGGCTCGGATCAAAACAACGGAAATGCAAACGGAACACACCAACTGCAAACTTTGCTGCTTCATCAATCGCCTCAGCCCAAGGTCACTGGACTGGCCTTGTCATAAAACTATTACGATTCTCAAATCACAGATTCCTTCGCCATTAGCAGACAGACACCAGAGAGATGGCGTTCTGGGGCCATGTCGCAGAATGGGGCGCGAACACTGTTGCCCCGGCCGTTGTTGGTCTTGCAATGAACGCCAAAGAGCTCGGCGAGGAGGTAAGGTTTTTTACCACGATTGCGGGCTTGAAGTGGAATATTCATCAGCATTGCTAACTAAAACTGCCAGGTGGGAGGCCAGGCTGCTGAGTGGGCAGCTAATGAAGTTGCTCCTCGTGCTGTTGGCCTTGCGATGGAGGCACAGAAGCATGCTGAGCAGGTAGGTGATAGAATTTTAGGCCTGAAGGCCTTGCACATCTGTGTTTTACGGTCTGTCAAGTGTACTGACATATTTCGAATCTCGGATTAGGTGGCAGAATGGGGTTCTAAGGAAGTTGCTCCTCGTGCTGTCGGTCTTGCAATGGAGGCTCAAAAGCATGCTGAGCAGGTAAGTGCCAGATTGTCAAACTTGAAGGCCTCACACACATTGTTCCTGTCAATCATTCTGACATTGACTACCTTTAGGTGGTAGAATGGAGTGCAAAGGAGGTTGCCCCTCGTGCTGTCGGTCTGGCAATGGAGGCACAGAAGCATGCTGAGCAAGTGACTCCCGCTGTTATTGGCCTTGCCATGAACACCAAGGAACATGCCGAGCAGGTAGAAGATTTCTTTCTTCGCAAAGAATCAACATCGAGGCGAGACATCATGTCTCGTCCTATTCAGCATCAATTACTGACAGCTTTCAGATCTCTGGACACGTCGCTCACTGGAGCACTCACCACTTTATTCCTGCTGCCGCCGGATTAGCTCGCAACGCGGGGCGACATTATAAGCAGGTAGGAGTGACCACCAACTCCTTGTCGGTACTTCGTCCCCGACAGAGAGAAACTGACACCATGCGCTTTAGGCATCCCCGAACCAACGAACGGTGATACGGAGACTGGTCTCTTTCGGCTTGATTCTGGTGGCCGAAGGCTTTGGTATACCACTCCCCAAGTTGCTCATCGAGCCCGTGCATTCTCTGGAATCTGAACACAGGGCAACCGGGAATGAAACAGGAAACGGTGTGGTTGGCTTTTTGATTACAATTGCCACGCGTAATAATGTTGTTGTTGGGAGCATCGTTGGGTTGATAGCGTGGCTGCCCCTGTGTTGAGTACTGCAAGAGGAGCTGTGCAAACGATGACAGGCACGATGGCTTTATTGTGCCTGCTGATATGTATTGCTTAGGTGATCACGTCAAATCGGCAGGCGGTTCTTAGTTCCTTCCCTGGTACTTTCCAGTTCTCTCCTCGATTTTCGCTCGCTTTCCCGTTTCGTCGTTTATTTAGGCCCCAATCAGCTACACGATCTCGGGTTTGTTCTCAAACCCCGTCCGAAGGATTTTCGCCAACCCCTTGTTGGCCCAAAACAGCGACCACTCCACGCCTCCACCAGCATCTCTCGCATCATCCACCGGTAGGTACACTGGTGATATAGCCTCCTGCATATGACACTGTATGACAGCTGTCATCGGAGTGCCCTGTAGGCTCCATAAAACTTATTACCTTAGGCTGTCGTGCCCCTCACAGTACAACTGGGTTGCAAAGTATTCCGTGTCTACGTGAGCCTAACCACGCTCCCTAACAACAACATCCAACGCAACACACAAAGCTTCAACGTCTACCTAGTTCACTCTGTGAAACCTGCGTTTTCTCCCGAAGTGTCGACAACACACCGACAAAGGTGGCTACATACTCGCTCTTACAAGAAGCATGTTGATTGAGCACCAACCATGAAAGTCAAAGAAGGATGGATTTGTTGCATGCTCCCTATCTCTCGGGCGAAACTATTGGAAATTGTCGAAAGGGCTAAGGAGAACGCAATGAAGGTACGTTGAAACCATGCCAGTCCCCGGGCACTTATCACATGAATAGACCTTGGCTTACTGATACGTCATGACTCCAGGTCTCGTTCCCATCAATCGTCCCGGGTATGCCAAAGTCCTTGGACATCCAGCCAGGCCTGACTAAAGAAGGGTCAAATGGAAAGCCGGTACGATAGTCCAAACAGAACATACATCCCCATGAGTTCCATACCATCACTGGGGGACATCGTACAGCTAACGACTTTTTTCGAGCAGGAACCAATTGCCCCCAAGGATTGGCCCACACTGGTCCGTCCCTGGCTGGAATCCATGGGAGATCTTACACAGGACATCAGGAAGCAGTATGAGGAGGTAAGTAGTACATCCTGTTCCACGAGTGAGCCTTCGTTCGTGTGCCGCTAACATATCATGTTCACACCAAAAAAGGCTCGCGAATGGGCTGCTGAACACCCTCGCGCTGCCATATTTATTGTACTTGTTGTAGCAGGTGTCCTGGTTGTCGTGTTTGCCAATCCTAGTCTTGTCTACGAGCCCATGCTGAATTTTAGTGGATTCACTTCCAAAGGTGTATCGAAAAGTAAGTGAAGACGTTCCTGTGACAAGCTGTTGTTTGTGGGTGCTGACCCAAGACAACTTGCCGCCAGATTCGATCGCAAGCGCAGTGCACTCCTGGATTGGAAACGTACAGGCTGGGACCTTTTTTGCCGGCTGCCAGAGTGCAGCAATGGCTGCAACTGGATATGGTGCTGCCACTCTTGGTGCTGTCACTCAGACCGGTGTCATCCTGAGTATCAGTGGTACGGCTTTGGCCAGCAAGTGGCTGGGGTCAAAAGAGCGTCGTCTCCTAGGGCCGAAACTGTGAAGTAAACGGCTGGTATGTGGCCGGTAGCCTTGGCCTCCGACATAATCCATCCTGGCTAATTCCTCTTTACGTGATGATCTATGTCCTCTTTTCATTTTGTCACACTACCTCTACATATAAGGCCGACCGTATTCCTTGCCTTGTCTTTTTTTTCTCTTTTTCTTTCAAGTTCTTCTCTCCAAATATCCCCAAACCATTTCTTCCTTCATTGAGTGATTGCGATCCCATGCAGCTATAATAGGAACTACACAAGCACGTATCTATTTCAAAAGAGTGATATGGACGGTATCTTGACTGAAGATGCTGGGATGATCAGTTACCTACCTAGATTACATCTAACGACAGGTACCTGGCCATCCCGGGTACCTACTGGAGAGCCTCTCTGACATTTGTGTTAGTGTTTAGTCGGAGGTGCAAAATGGGCAGGACAGTTTTGTCCTCGATGGGGTGCAGCAGTCGCCCAGTTTCCGGACCATGCAAAGGAGGGTGCCGTGGAGATAAGTTGACCACTTGTTAGGGTCGGGACATTGAGTGAGTCCGTTGCCTTTGGTTTACATTGAGTCTCAATTATGCTTCGGTTCTCAGACCCCATCCGAAGTATTCTCGCCAATCTCTCGTTGGCCCAAACCAGCGACCTCCTCGCGCATCTGCACTGTCATGAATCCATAGTTCGAAAGGGGCCTCCTGCACAACTTACATTGCTGACAGTCATTCGTAGTTGGCATGTCCTGCAGCAACAGTAAATCTCATCAAGCTACCTCTCACGTTGCAGCTTGGCTCCGTGTTTCGCGTTTGTGTGCCCAACCGGGCTATCATCATGCCGCAACTCACAAGAATGAACCTCTTTTTGACGCAATCATCCTCCGGAATCTTCTAGCAACCCAATAGCGTGGTTAGATACCGATTCCTGAAATTGACTGGTAAGAGAGATAGAAAACGGAAACAATGCAAAGCACTCCAGAATTCTTCCGAGACGCTTTTGGCGGTGTTCAATAACGTGGTTGACCATTCGGAACGGATGCGTCCAACCTATCTACCTTTCTCCCCTTTGTGTTTGTTTGATGCATGCATTCCTGCTAACTGGTTTGTCGTAAGGCTAGATCCCGTTTGGTCCGACCACTGACGGTACTCTCAACTTGTTGATGCCTATAAGCAAGTGTTCAGTACTCTTTGATGCTAATACGATGTTGGTTAACTTTAGTCTCCTTCGCAGCCCAATTCCCATCTCCGAATAGAGCCAAGGAAGACATCTTTGGTAACCTTTTTAAGGAAATTCGTTAATGGCTAGATATGGTACATGGCCTTTCTAACTATCATTCTGTTGATTGTCGCCGGTGGCACGGGCTTGGAAGTTTCCAATAAAGAGCGTCTTCCCTTACTTGCGAAATGGTGACGTTATCGACCGGTACGTATTAGACTCATCTCGGCCTCTCGCATGGCCGGCATTGGCTCAAATACAGGTCCAACTCACGGCCCTGCGCTGATCAACCTGCTGTACTTCAAGTTCTTGTGATGTTCAAGATATTTCTGGTCCCTTTTGGTTGTTTTTCTTTACTTCCTCCCTCCAAATATCACCGAGTTTCTCTACCTTAACGTAATAGTATCATCAGCATATGTAGCGAAAACACGCTCAAATTCGCACGCTTCTTGTCACATTTCGAGATGGAAGCCCAGGGTTCTATCGGCGGCACATCAACCACGCATGCCGGAATGGTAAGTTAGGTGGTGATGTGTATTTAACCTTCCTAACTGCGTACTGGACTAACCTCGCTGAGCTTTTACTCAGGGTTCAGTCAATATTCCGGAGTGGACGGGGCAGGCTTGTCCTGAATGGGGTGCATCACTTGCCAAACTTGCGGACAGTACGGAGGATAGTATGGATGAGGTAAATTGATTCACGAAGGTCGAGACAATGATTGAACTAGTGCCATCACTGACATGTTTGAGGTCATTCCTTAGTTTGCACCATCAGTTCACGATGGAGGTTGGGTGTCCACACACTTCCGATGTCCCCTGAAATACTTTCAAGCGTTATCAGCAAGGCGCCACACCACTCCCCAAAGGTAGGCCGGCTTGCTTTCTGAGAGCTGAATTGAGACGTAGAGTCACTGTTTACTGACTTAGCCCAACTCTAGACCTTCTTCCCCTTCGTCGCCGATAGTGTCTCAAACTCGCAGCGGACTCCTCAAGCCTTCGGTAAAATGGGTCCAGATGGCATTTTGGTACGCTCCAACTGGGAACCACAGCAAAATGTGACTATTCATTGAGAAATGAAAACTAGTAACAACATCAGTTGGACAGTTACCAATCACCTCTGGGGACTTGTACAACTCGGTTCAACCATGGCTAGCCAAGTTAGGGGAAGGGTCTACAGACGAGATCAAAAAACAGTATGAACAGGTACGTATAACAGAATTACAACTGCTGGTCTGACCACGTTGATTCATCTTTCTTGTTCAGTCTTGTTCACTATCTTCTAGGCTCGCAAGTGGGCTTGCAAACACCCCGACGCCAAGATTCTCCTGGTTCTTCTTATCGGAGGCATACTGTTCTTAGTAATCGCCTTCCTTTACCCGAGTCTGTTCTACAAACCTCTCCTCTGGGTGGTGGGATTTACATCTGAAGGCGTAGCAGCAGGTAAGTGGGCTACTTTCAAGTTTACTATTATAAAGTTGACGACAGACAACCAGTGAAGCAAGCAAATTGACAATTATGCGTCACTAGAATCTATCGCAAGTGTCATTCAATCTTGGCTTGGGAATGTCATGAAAGATGGTGCCTTTGCCTTTTTCCAGAGCGCTGCGACAGAGGGTTACGGAGCTACCGTCCTCAACTCGATTATTCGGTCTATTGCTGCAAGTCTGTTCGCCTGGGGTGGGAAAGAACTCTTCAAATGGTTCATGAGCAATGAGGATCCTTGTGCTCAAAACACAACCTAGTCTGGCAAGCTGGACGGCTTCTTGCTACATGAGTCGACTCGAGCCTTTGAGGTAACTGCCAGGAATCTTGCGAAGTTAGAACGGGCGGCTTAGTTCGCAAATCCATATGGCGTATCGCGGTCATTGCATTATGGAAGCTATATCGTGCTTGAGAGTGAATAGATCAACGAGCAACTGCTCCAAACTACTCGCCGGTATTCTCCATCACTTTTCTCGCTCAGCTACGAAAGGCGGTCCGCATTTCGGCCGGAACATGGGGTACAGCGGGAAGCCGTTTCACCATGGCATGGCTGTTGACCGTTTGTATAGGCCTAGTTTGGTTCTGATCAATCCCTGCTTTACTATCCGTTTGCAAAACCACAAGCACAATCATTGACGTGGTTCAATACAATATCGTAAAGGTGAGGCAGATTCCAAAGAGCAAGCTTCTCCTTGAAACCTACACGCATATTTCGAGGTATTTCATTACCGTCGTTACCCGTCAGTGACTTTCTGTCCACATTCAAGACCAAAATCACTCCCACAACTCCATCCAGCCCGCCCTGCTGTCGAGTGCTCTATCAGCTATTCTCCTGTCGAGACCAGTAGCCAAAATGGTATGTCCCCATCCACTCTTCTTCCTGTCGTCGCAAGTTTTTTCCTTGCTAATTTATAACTCCTTCATCAGCCAATTCCACACCTTCCACCCCTACCTGCGCTTCCAGGAGGTCTCGGAGCCGAAGGTATCCTTATGATTGCCGGGACTATCGTGACATTATATCCAGGTTTGGCGATCGGCCCTCTGTTGAATCTACTTGGGTTTGGCAAAATCGGCATTGTGGCGCAGGTCTGTAAAAATGACTTCTTATGAGCCAAGATTCCCTCTATTGTGCCGAATTTAGATGAAGCATGCTAACACGCTATTTATATTGTGTCTCAGAATCTCTGGCAGCCTGAATTCGCTCCTTTATACGGATCATCACCTCGTCAAGCCTCTTCGCTTTGCTTCAGACTGCAGGAATGAGAGGATATGGAGCGGGTATTCTTGCCAGCATAGTGAAGGCTGCTGGAGCTTCGACTGCGGTTGCTGGTGTCATTGCTGCTTTGGCCAAGTTGAAGGCTGCAGGTGGAGCGCCGACTGCGGTTCCCAGTGCTGTTCTTGCCGCTCTGGCCAAGTTGAAGGCTTGATTACCATGAGCTTCACTGGTTTTCTTTGTGCTGGGTCTACGTTGGATGTCCACATCCGGTACTCTGTAACCCTTCAGTTAGTGCTCCAGCCGCTTGAGCGCAAGTTTTTGTCTTTCTTCTTGCTTTGGCGCACCGGTTTGACGGCCAAGACTGATCGATGATGGTGGTCGCGAGGGCTGTAATTTACAGATTGGGGAGTATGGCGACTGATCTCCCTCCGCCAGGTACTTAGTCCGTAAATACTGGCTTTCGGTAGGTACATATCAGTCATTCAAGCTTCCATCCACATCTCACCACGGTCATTGCCAATTGCCGACTTCCTACATATACACATTCGAGGTCAAATTCTATTCCACAACTTCATCTTCATCCAACTTGCTTCAGAATCTCGCCAAGCCATCGCCATGTGTTAATTAGCAGCCAAAATGATATGTCCAACTTGTGGTGTTGGTGTTGTCTAGAGTCTAAACACTTCTTCGGTACTGATCTATGGCTCCTTAATAGCAGCCAGCTCTATCTCTACCGGAGCTTTCAGGAGATTATGGAACGGAAGATATCATCATGATACTTACTGGTATCCTAATTTCAGCCGTTCCTGGACTGGTGTTTGGTCCTATCTTGATGATACTTGGTTTTGGCAAACAAGGCACTGTTGCAGGCAAGTGCACTCCCGTGGCGATGACAGTGCTACATATGTGCCATAAGTTCCTCAACTACACATTACTGAGTTCAAACACACTGACAAACTACATATTCTATATTAGGATCTATGGCGGCCAAAATCCAATCTATCATGCGGATTGTGGCCTCACCAAGCGTCTTCGCTATTTTCCAGAGTGCGGCAATGGGAGGATATGGAGCGGCTATTCTTGTCAACTCAATGAAGGCTGCCGGCTTGTTGACTGCAGTCCTTCGCACTGTTCTTGCCACTTTGTCCATGTGGAGGCTTTAATTATCATGACGGCCTTGACCGGTTTCCTTCGAGCTTGATCATTGTTGGATCACCATATCCGACATTTCTACGAATTATCAGTGTGCGGCTACCTTAGCGGCACGCATAACCCGGCCGCCAACAGTAAAGAAAAAGTTCAAACCGAAAGCGTTGAGAGTGCTTGTCATCCAATGGTCGATGCCGTCAACTGCGGGCTGCCGACAACTCATCCTTCTGTCCCTGCCCCCACCGGGTCGGGCCAGTCAATGGCCGCTCCCGCCGGGCCTCCGACAGGACCTTCAGTTACCAATAACATGTGCCGGCGCGTATCGGACAATTGCAATACCACTATAACAACATCCTGCAACCCTCCGTGGGTTTTTCTTTGTGTCAACCCCAAAATCTACCAACAAAATCCATCCACAATCTCGGGAGGCGCACGGACAAGACAGCAAGATGGCGCCCTGGGACATTCTAGGAGGTATGCTCGCTCAGAAAGCAGAAAAGGCAGGCAGCATCAATTCACTTATCCCAGTACCCGACAGCTTTTGACTGATGATTGAATTGCTGTTCACAGATTTCGACCGACGCATTGCAGTGGGCAAATAATTTTCTTCCGCAGGCCGAAGCAGCCGTGAGCAACATAGCAGGCGATGCGAAGAAACATGCCGAACAAGTGAGGATAATTGCTACCTATATCGAGGTTGCTGATGGGTTGGTCGGCGCGCTTGCTAACCAATGCTCACTTGGGGACTAGTTCTCGGCAAATGCTGGAGATTGGGTTAACCAAAACCTCCCTATCGCGGCTGAGACGCTCGCAGATATTCTTGACAACGCGAAGAAACATGCCGAGCACGTAAGAGAATAACTCTAGACTACGTATCTTGTGACAGATACTTGAGGTTCCTTGTTGACTCAGTCCGTTTTCCAGGTCTCGATCCAGTTGATTTGGAGTGGTGCCCCGAAAAACTCCCAAGTTATTCTGGGCAATGATGGCGAGACTGTTGAACTGGTACGGCCATCCAATCCCACAACCTGGATCGACAGTTTGACGTACAGTATCAGATCGGCTTGGCTAACAAATAGCTTGCCTTCGTCTAGATCCCAATTACTGTCTCCGAGTGGGCAACGAACATTCTCCCTTGGCTTGTTGAGACGGGAAAAGAACTTGCGGAGAGTGCCAGGCTCGAGTTTGAGAAGGCTCAGAAGTGGGCGTTGGAACATCCCACCTCCACGGTCTTCATCGTCCTAGGAGTCGCAGGCCTCATCATCTTGGTTGCCTACCCAGGATTGTTTTACGCACCTTTGTTAGACGCCTTGGGATTCACTTCGGAAGGAGTAGCTGCAGGTAAGGAGACGGCTCCTTCGCTCGCCCCAATACTGTCCATGTACATACTGACACTCTAATTCCCTGATTATCAGAATCCATTGCAGCAGCAATCCATTCCACCATCGGCAACGTCAGTCCTGGAAGTGTCTTTGCATTTCTTCAAAGTGCTGGTGCGGAAGGCTACGGAGCCGTTGCTCTCGATGCTGCCTTACGAACGGCTGGAGCCACAATCATGACTGCTGGCGCTGCAGATCTCATTCGGCAGTGGATGGAGAAGTTCAACGGTGAAGTGCCTGTGATTGAGATGGGAGGACTGTGAGATCTGTACTCACTCGAATAAGCCTTGAACAACTGCAATGTCTGGGTTTACTGGCTCCTTGACGACCTTCGAGTCCTTTCGTGCTCAGCTTTGCTATTGCTCAGGGGCTAGAAATGTTATGTGGCCTCTTGCGGTCAGTTATACACCAGGAGGAGAGCACTTACCCAGAAGCCTCTTCCACGTCTTCCATTGAATTGAAAACATCACGGCCCCGTTTGCTCGCTGCAAGATGCCCGAGTTGCGACATCTCCACTTTGAGCATCGAATAATAACCAAACAATTGCAGTAGCGTGAATGTTGCGCGAAATCTTACATATATTACCAGTCTGCTCCATCATCCGAATATACCTCCCCTTCACTGTTTTCCTCATTTTCATCATTATCATCATCATCTTCTTCTTCACTTTCCTCCCCCTGTTCTTCACTTTCCTCCTCCTCTTCCTCACTTTCCTTCTCCTCTTCATCTTCTTCTTCCACATCTTCTTCCGCATCACCACTCGGTTCATCATCACCATCACCATCATTGTCTTCATCTTCTTCTTCGCCGTATGCATATTCCACTCCCCCATCTCCTACCTCTTCGGCGTATGATTCTTCGGCATAGGCATACTCCTCTCCATCGTATTCCCCTTGAGCACGACCCTCTTCAGCATAACCTTCTTCAGCATATCCATCTGTCTTCGCATCTTCCTCGGCGTACTCTCCTTCCTCATTTTCATCTCTATCCCCCTCACCCTCGTAGCTATCTTTATCATCATCGTCCTCCTCATCTTCATGCCATTTTCCTCGTTATATTCGTTATCTTCCTCGTGGTCATCCTCATTTCTGCCGTGATAAGTGCCGACGACATGTTCTTCATAACCATACCATTCTCCTTCATAGACATATCTTTCCCATCCAGAGTACGAGTAGGTTTTTGCTTCTGCCGGATATGACTTCTCCTCCTCCTCCTTTTCTTCTTCTTCTTCTTCTTCTTCTTCTTCTTCGTATGCGGCAGTATCGTCGTTACCAACTTCTTCTTCATAATCATCGTCATACTCCTGCTCTTCCTCCTCGTTGTCGTCGTCATATTCCGCTCCTTCTTCCTCTTCACCACCTTCATCCTCGTGAGTATATTGATACCTAAACTCACCCACGACAGGCCCCCCTCCTACAACCACTTCTTCCTCCTCCTCATCTTCTTCTTCTCCCTCCCATTCATCATCTTTATATCCGTCCTCATTATAACTACTACTGTAGTAATCTTCACTTTCTACCTCGTCCTCCTCATCCTCATCCTCATCACCGTCATCCACCCAGCCATCATCCTCATCTTCATCCTCATCATCAATATCTTCCTCCACCACACCATGGACACTACTACCATGACCACCGTTTTGGTATTCGTCTTCCTCATGGTAAACTTCAGAAGAAAAAGAAGACGCAAATAACGCACCACCGGCAGTTAACCCGCCAGCTAAAATACTGATACTTGCGCCTGCTGCTGCTGCTGCCATCATTATGGTTGTGTTGCTGTTGCTGTTTGTTTGGTTGTTGAGGGAAGGCGACGCTGGATGGTTGTCGATGGTTATGCTGCTGCTCGTGCTGGTGTTGATGCCAGCGGCGGCAGCGTGATGATCCGATAAATCATTATCACCACGAGTGCGAGTAAAAGCTCGGGTCTGATCTTGATGTTGATTGGCAATGGCGGTTGGTGCTTGAGTGTATGCTGCCGGCGGTGGTACTGCTGCTGGGTAGCTCAAGCCAGAGCCGGCACTCCCAGCTTGAACCCCATGATAAGCGGGATCGTATGGCGTTTGGTGGTTGTAAGCACAGCTAGTCCCAGTGGATTCATCGCCCTCTCTTGACTGTGTAGAGGCACGGAGACCTGTGGAGGATGGATCTTCCTCCCTAGCATGATTTGGCGAGGAACTGCTGGTGACTCGATCACTGCGATGGCCACCAGACGGCTTCTCAGAACTTTGCATCTGCTCTTGCTGTTTGTCCTTAGAGGTATCATTCTTATCGTTCTGTTGGGTTGGTCTGTCCCCATTTGGCAATGAAATGGGCTGTCCTTGCTCTTTTGAATGACTGATGTTCCGCTTTCCAGAAGAACTCGCTTTCTCTCGTCCATGATTGGATGACTGAGCACCAAAGCCAGGAGAAGACGAAGACGGGTTCCCCGGAACGGATTGCTTTTTGTCTTTGTCCTGACTGCCACGAAGCCAATTTGGGATCTGCCACTTTGACTTTCCATCACTCTGGCTTGATGTAGATTGTTTCCCAGAGTAGCAACTACCAGTGTGAGAGCCAGGTTGCCCGCCGGAGCTGTCGCCCGAGTGACCAACAGGAGCCCCATAAAAGCCAGAGTGGGTGGCGGACTGAATAGAGGTACCTGAGTGACTGACATATTGGCTAGCCCCATGGTGACTACTACTGGCGTGACTGCTACTGGTGTGAATGCTACTGGTGTGACTGCTACTGGTGTGACTGCTACTGAAGTGTCCGTAGGAGTGCCCACCGATGTGCGGACCCAAAGCCGAGCTCCAGTGAGACCCAGAATAACCCCCAGAATGACTCCAAGAGTGCCCATAGGCACCAGAGTTCAAGCCAGACCCGCTAAAGGGCTTTGGATCAAATGATGACGGCTTCCCGTGACTGGACTATGGCTTTGGGGTACCAGAAAAGAATGACGACGATGAAGCAGAAGCACCAAAATTCGACCCCTCACCCTGCCGCCCAACGGGTTGCCCCCGAGTAACCTTGGACTTGGTACTATCGCCTCGGTTGTACGAGAATGAGAACTGAGGCTGGAACTTCCCCGAGGCTTGGAGCTGCACTTTCGGCGCGAACTGGTATCGTTCTGCCTGCGTATAGGCAGCTTTAAATTTCGTTTTGGGGGCGAGACTGGTTGATACTGTGAGCTTAGTGTTGACTGATTTGTTTGGTTGGACGGTCTCGTCTTCCGCAACGGTAGAAGAAGGCGATGCTGCTGGTCTTGGCTTTTCGGGCTCGCCTTTTGAAGTCACTGGTTTTGGTTTTGGCTTTGACTTCAGTTTGGGTTGTGGTTTATCCTTGCTGTCGGTCTTTTGTTTGGATGGATTCGGTCTTGGTTGTAGACTAGCTTTACCCTGTGTCTGCTTGCCACTCATTGAAGTGGAAGGTGTTGGGCCCA
Source organism: Sordaria macrospora (assembly GCF_033870435.1). Classification (NCBI taxonomy): domain Eukaryota; kingdom Fungi; phylum Ascomycota; class Sordariomycetes; order Sordariales; family Sordariaceae; genus Sordaria; species Sordaria macrospora. The sequence continues at coordinate 4,344,284 of NC_089373.1, read as the reverse complement.
GATCTGTTTGTATTCTGGCAGGCCCGGGGTTTTGTGTTGGGCGAGAAGAAGGACGTTGCGTTTGATCGCATGGGTAAACATGACCTCCCAAACTGGTATCACATTGGACGTAGTTTCTCCCACCGTCCGGACGTAAAGACGACGGATGTCCTTCAGAGTTGGTAATGGGTTCTGGGTGATGTACGAGCAAGGAGTCCTCCGGGTTCCGATCGTCGTTGAAAGGCTGTTGTTCTTCGATGATCGGCAGCAAAGACTGGATGTGCTCTTTGTCGGCTTCGAATTAATTTTCGGAGAAGTTGTACTGATTTGCTCTTGCTGAAGATTGCGGGTTGCGGGCGCTCGGGGTGCATATGCCGTGAACGAGGGTTGTTGTATTGCTTGAGTGGCAGATGTGCTTTGGATCGATGCAGAGCTTGTGATTGAGAGATTCACGTTGGTTGATTTGAGCATTGGGTTCTTGGGGAGAAACGGCAACTGCGATGGAGTGTTGCCATCATGGTGGCTGGCGGGAACTGGTTTTCTGAGCGTCGAGGTGTTTATGGCTGGTGAGAGGAAATTGATATTGCTTGTAATGCTTCCTTGGACTGCCATCAATGGTATGGGCGAAACTTTCTTCACCGGACTTTGTACCGTTGCTCCCTGCTTTGATGATGTCGTGGTCGGCGCAGCGTCATCTTTCCCAGTATGCCTCTGCGGCCGCTCCTGGCCGCTAGGCTTGACAGGATGCAAATCCGCATCATAAAGTGCGCTTAGAGTATCTAATTGGTGACTACCCAGCAGGGAGTTGATGGTCAAAGATGCTGCGGATGATAGCCTCTTCTCGTTGTTCGGTGGTGGTGGTACGCGCTGAGGCTGACTCTGCCCGGCCGGAACAATGCTCTTTGTCTGTGGCGCTTGGGGTTTTGAAGGCATGGGTCCTTCCAAGCTATTCTGTGCAAGTTCAGGCTCTTTAAATGTACGAACAAGCGTCTTTAATGGGATCTTTGGATCAGTCGCAACCACAGAAGTAGGTCCACTCAAGGATTTTGAGGACAACGGCGATAGTTCTGTTAACAAGTGTCAGCTCACGATCCTCGTCTTCGGGTACCTAACTGGTCTCACCATTTGCCTTGGAGGTATTCCCCTTCTTCACAACATCCATCAACTCTCTCCAAAAGCACTGGTAATGCTCATCATCACGGCTGCTGAACTTTCCAACTGAATGGTGACTGTGCCCAACCGTCTTGATGCGCTTCTCCCTCTTGGACAGAATCCCAATAAAAAGAACGAACGGGTTCTTGATCTCAGCTCCTGCTCCCTCAGGACCGGTGTTCATACCGATGTTTTCGCAGAAAGAGAGGATCCGGATCTTGGTTGGTTTGACATTTGTCTTGAACAAGACGGGAATGGCCTGCAGTTCCTTGTAATGTCTGACTAACCACGATTGGTACTCTTTGATGAGAGATTTACAATCAGAATGAACGCCGGAAGAAGGGACTGGCGCAAGCTGGTCCTTCAGCTGTCGCAGGTTTCGATGTGGGATGCTGAAGAACACGACTGCTTTGACGCTATCTCCAAGTCGTGAGAACCTGGAGTCCGGGCTGATCATACGGTTGAGAGCCTGGATGCACCGTCAGAACTTAATTTCTCCTTAATGGGTTGTCATAAAATCACGTACCGCGCCAACAATCAGGCTGCCTAGCTCCCGACAGACGAAGACGAGTGGTCCAGCCGGAGGTACTTGTTCGCGCGCAGAGGCAATCTGGCTGACAAGATCCGTCACTGCGCTCTCAAATACTTCCCAGTTGCCGGTAAAGACCGCTTTGACTTCATAGCTGTAACTCAATACTCTTGCATCAGGGTAATCTCTGGTAAGCAGGTCGCTCAACCACATGGTGCCCTGATCAGGAGCTGTCCACGGCCTTTCAGTGACCAGGTGAAAACCGTGGACAGCAATTATGTCGACGATAATCCCCTTGGTCTTCCTTTGGGGATTGTACAGACAAACCAGGCTTCCGTTGGCGCTTAATGGAGGACTCATTTTGACATCGAGACTCATCTTGAGCTCATGTGATCTGGAAAAGTGTTTATGGTGGATAGTTTGAGACCAAGTCGAGGAAGATGCCGAATGATGATCAGATGGGAATGAATTTTCGGGAGATATAGCGTCTTGATGTGAGGGAGAAGAGTGGTGGAAGTGTCAACGGAGAGTGTCAACCGAATAGGGAGAAAGTAGACTATGAGAAGATGACAAGGAACAGGCACACTTGTGCAGAGTACCAACGAAGCCAGAACAACGTGGCCAACGCCAATATCGACCAGTGCTTTTTCCCCAATACAGCCCGATATATGCAGCTGGAGGGCTGGACTTCTCCAACGATGGATGATGCATCATAATACATTCCAGTCCTAGAATGTTTGTTAGTTCTGCACCGGAGAACGCCCAATCCTATTCGGACTGAACCCCTAAACCTTAACACTGTCGACGGCTAGATGCTGTAGGATCAATGACCCAGTGATATTTGTTTAAAGTAGTGTGTATATCCTTGTTAATTCAAACTGAGACCATCATGGAAGTCAATGAGCACTTTCGATGCTTCCCCGTCTACCCCAGGCATGAGAAGGATGGCTCTAATCAACATGTCAGTGTTGATTGTACTTCAACAATCTCGGATCATGCGTCGTTGAAATTTCGATGTACGGGTTCACGACCCAAAATTAGTACCGTATATGATGTTCGAGAGGGAATGGGAAGCCAGTTGTGGCGTTCTTTCAGGCTCCTCAACCTGCGGGTCTGCTTCAGCAGAACGACTTCATTGCAGCAGGCTGCTTTGGTTGATGGCAGTGATTGACACCCTTCATCACCTGTGTAATGGGTCTGGTCAACCGGCGAGGAACCCGTCGTGAACTAAAACAGCATAAGTCAGCGTATTTCCAAGCTGTCGGCTTCGCCCTGAAACACCGCAGACTATCGTGGGACTCCGTCGCACGTATCATTGGGGTCTAAAGGGGGTCAGTGGTCTAGTAAGGCTGTCGAGGCTGCAATACGGAAGGAAGACGACATGCAAACTAACCCTGCGATATTTCGCTGGCGTCCCTACGGGTCTACGAGGCGCTTCAGAGACACCGAGCTGCAGAGTGAGAATCCAGCGATAGAAGCTTGACATTGAGGTAGCCGGTGCGGAAGGTTGAATGTTGACTAGAAGGTGCAGAATGGGTTCTATTCTGGGCGTCGATGTTAATTTGTGAGAGTGCTGCCGGCTCACAGATGAGCGGATAGTTGCAAACATTCCGCAATCCGTGGTTCTTAAAGTGTTTCAGGTAGCGCGAGCATGTTGGATGAATCCTTCGAAATCCTGAATGATGGACCCTGTTAACAAGAAATGACAGAATATCCAGCTGCCCAGTCTTTGGTTGACATGCCAGCAGATCTCCCATTCCCATGCCTTAAAATGTCACCACGTCCCCATCCGATTTGTCGTTCTGATTCCCATCAGCTCAGACACCAATGATGTCCGCCAATCCCGCCCAAAGACCCGTACAAAGCCAGGGTGTGAAGAAGACCGGCCTGAACGTCGTTGTGACGAACCGTTACAAGCACAGGAGTACATCGCTGGTATGTAGGACAACGGTAGTAGTAGCCAAAAGGTACTGGTTGATTGAGAAAGCTATTGCTTGCTGAAGAACCATAATAACGAAGGCCGGGAGGCCTTCTTATATACTGGTCTTCAGCCCCGTCCCGTGGTCCCGTAAACTCGGGACCTATCTGATTGGTCAATTCTATCTAGATACATGAGGCTCAATGATTGGATCGTAATAGTCGTCAACAAGAAAACAAAGTCAACGGCCAGTCTCGTGTCCTCTGTACCATGCCAGAACTGCATCCATCCTCCATTGCAGGCACAAGGACACCACAGGTACCACTCGGTCCCCTCAGGACCAGTATATGAGGCCCGTAGCCCCGAGAAAGGTGGCAACCACTCCTACAAACAGAAACTCAAGGGCATGGGCAAAAAGAAATCCGCCTTGGCCTTAACCCTTGCGATCCTCGTTGGCATATCGTATCTCGGCGGGATCATTCTCGGTAGTAAGTTGAGCCCTCTGAACTTCTCTAGACCCATAGCCAACCTGTTTAATCTGACGCTCTTTCCACTCCCGCCCTCATCACTCTGGGTTGTGCCACCCCTACCGCTCCCCTGGGACACCTTCATCTGCTTGAGCTCCGAGAAAACAGTACCAACTCTTCTTCCGACGGAGCCTACGACATCCGTCTCCGTGTCGGCTACTTTGGTGAATGTCTCACAGTCGTCAACGCCACGACCAATGGCATCAAGGAAGAGAAAGAAGATCCACAAATCAAGTGCCCCTTCAACATGCGCTCCTACGACATCAACGACCTCGAAGAGGAATTGTGGGAAGACTTCGATTTTCCCCCAAACAGCACTGCTCTAGCCGCCGTCGAAGAGGCGGTCAAGCGAATGCTTCCCATGGTCATACAGGTGCAAAAGAACGCGCTGTTACCGGCGCTTCCAGTCGTTGCTACCGCCTTCTTTTTTGTGAGCGGCGTCATGTTGCTTGTCGCCACCACGGCCACCTCTCATAAGCGCCGGTACAAAGGGAGCTTGTTGACTGCTGCATTGTTTGGGGCTTTTGCATTTGGGTTGACGCTTACAATGGCTGTTGGGACACAGCAGGCGACAAGCTCAATCTTGTGGGCCGTGAATGGCGACGATGATGGGTTGAATGCCGGACATGGCAAGGTGGTTGTTGAGAGAGGCATTGTGTTAACTGGCTTTCTTTCTGGCTTTGCGTTTTTGGTGGCTTTCTTTTATGCGATGATGGGTGTGTGGTTTGTGAGGAGGCGGCAGTAATATGGTTGATAGTGCCGCGGATGGCCGTTCATATTATTAAGTTCCTTCTGCCATGAATAATAATGAAGTGTCCGCTGGTTTGTAAGCCTCGAGCAGTCACAAAGAGGGGCCTAGCTTTCTGACGAGCCCTGTGTTCCCTCTTGCTCATATGCGAAAAACGGCATCTTGCAGTTATGACGTTAGCAGTAGGTGTGGTGCACAAACCTTTTCAAGCGTTCTCACTCGACACAGCGCGGTTCCGTCTGTTCACTGCCAGAGGCCCGGATTTGCTTTTTCTGCACCGAGGCCTACTACGACATCTCCACTTTGAGCATAGAACTGAGTGGTAGTTTGCCCAGATGTCTATGACGAAACCGTCCAATCCCCTGTAACGTTCCATATCAGTATTTCTTCCCAATGCGACCTTCAATCTCTCTGATCTGGTAACCTTCTACCTCGAATCTCAACCACCCCCCAATAACCGAGAAAAGATGGATTTTGGCAAGATGATGGACGATGCTGGCAAAGGCTTCGATGAGTTCGCCAATAACGCAGGGAAGAGCTTCGAAGAAGCTGGTAAGGGAATGAACGATTTTGGAGAGAATGCGAAGAAGCAAGTGGAAGAAGCTGGCAAAGGAATGGGCGAATTCGGAGAGAATGCGAGGAAGCAGGCGGAAGAAGTGGGCAAAGGGGGCGACAAGTTGGGGAAGAATATATCTCAAACCTTTTCTGAACTTGTTGGAAACGCTTTGAAGCAGGCCGAACAGGTACATACAGACCGGTCTTTCTTTGTCTTGGTTCACCTGCAAGCTGACTCGCATCCTATTCACAGATTATTGTCAACCTGGCCAAGGAGGTCTCGGAAGATGTGAAAGACGCTCTTGGCCTAACAGAGGATGCCAAACGCGAGGTTCCGCTTGTATGTTGTCTTCCTTCCCTCCTGGTTTACACCCTACAAGAACCACTTGCTGACAAGTGCATGTTCAGGTGGCCGTCAAAGTATCAGACTGGGCATCCAACATCCTGCCGGAATTGGTCAAGGCAGCTGGAGACCTTGGTGAGAGTGTCAAGGAGCAAGTCAAGAAGGTGACTTTCTTCCATGTCTTCTTCCAATTTCTGAACAAGTGCGCAACTGACCTGGCCAACTCACCGATAGGCCCAAGACTGGGCTGCAGAAAACCCAGATGCCATGATGTACATCATGGTTGGCGTGGCGGGTATCATCATCCTCGCGACATCCGGCTTACTCATGACACATGTTTTGGGTGCCATCGGGTTTGGTGCTTCAGGTATCGCGGCAGGTAAGAGAAACTCAAGGAAAGGCGAATCCTTTCTCTCATCAGATGTGTACTGACACTCGCCCTTTGTTTTGTTAGGGTCCATGGCAGCAGCAATCCAATCTGGCATCGGAAATGTCGCGGCTGGAAGTGTTTTTGCTGGCCTCACGAGCGCAGCCATGGATGGTCTCGAGGGTACAGTCATTGCAGGTGTTGGTCAAGCTATTGGAGCGGCCATGGCGGCGGGTGGTGCTGCTGGTGCTGCTTCGAAGTTGATGAACAGTGAGTAGTGCTTCGAGAGTTCTCAAAGTATGATAACATTTGTTTCTCGAGGCGCCAGAGATGGAAACGAACTCGGGCGAATAGGTAGCATCTGACAATCTACCAAGCGTTCAAGAGTTAGCAGGGATGCTGATGCCGAGAGATTTAGTGATTGGACGTGGGAGTCCCGGAATGACAAACGCGCGACGCAGGTGGCCATGGTACTGCTCAATCTTGTTAGTCTATGTCAAATCCCAATCGAAAAACTGTTGGTATCATACGACGAAGAGTTGTGGGAGATGTGGAAAAGCTAAACAACAGATTTCCTGCGTTTGAAACTTCCTCTGGTTTGTTGAGTGTCGTGGTTGTTCTTTCTCCACGTGCCAATTGGACATCGAAATCGCCACCGGCAGTCACTCCTTCCTGTATGGTAGTCACTGGAAGCTGCAACGAATGAGCTGCACAAAGGCCTACAGCGGGCAGCGACGTCACGCACATGCGACACGGGACGAAGAATGCCACTGCAAGATCAGTGCGCATAACTGACATTGAAAGATCCGCCCGCTCCTTTCCTCCTTCTCAACCCCTCGACTTGTTCCTGCCAATGTTCGATTCGTGACCACGACACTCGCCATTCACTTCAGATCACACCATAATATCACCCATTATCTCATTACATCCAATAATTATCAGAATGGCAGGGTTCCCTTGGGATGAGGAAGAATGGGATGGCCTTTCTTCGGAGGAGAAGCGTGAGAAAGTCAGCTACCCATTCGAGCATCATCATTGTCTTATCAAGCACAGAAGATGCTGAATGACATCGTGGCACTTCAGATCAAAGATTGGATTAAAAGAAACCGCACCACAGCTGCGAGCATTGGACTAGGTCTAGCAGGAGCCACGATAGTCGCTGCCCCTTCCCTGGTCACGGCACCTTTTGTGGGTATTTTGGGCCTGGTTGGCTTTGGATCTGGCGGAATTGTCGGAGGTAGGCTGCGAGCGTCTATCAAGCCATCTACGTTATTGACTAACAACTGTGCAGGTTCTTTCGCAGCAGGAGCCCAAGCAATGCTTGGGAATGTCGTTGCCGGAAGCTGGTTCGCCTCTGCCACGAGCGCCGCCATGGGCGGCTACGGACTCGCTGGACTTACTACTGCCGTTCAGTCAGCTGGGGTATACACATCTGTGGCTGGGCTTGTCTCTGGACTCCTCAATGGGAATGGACACGAAGGTGACGATGAGGATGGCAATGCGGAGACCTCTACAGATGAAGCTGGGCCCTCAACCCCAAAAGGGCCCAAGGATGACAGAGACGGATCTGGTGCGGAGATAACTTCCCGTGCGAGCCAGGAAATACCACGAGAGAAGGACTTCGACGAGGAGACCACATTGTTCGATGACTCCGGCGCCTCTGATGAAGATTCATTCATACAAGTACCGGAAGCTTCTCCAGTCGGTCGGCGGATTATCATAGATCTTTGAGAAGGTTGACTACTGGGCTTCTAGAAGTACCACACAGCTAAAATGGGCACGTCGTCTGTTTGGATGTACGATTAACCATAGGATCGCTGACGGTAGATAAATACAGTACTGTAGGCCCAAACGAAACCTCGAAGATAACGTGAAATCCACAAATGCGAAAGCCCTGCAGCGGGCCGTTACCAAACGGCGCGTGTCCAACGGTGGCAGGAAGTGCACCTCTCTACATGTACATATGAGACTTCAGGAATATATAAGAGTGACTTCCCCCCAGTCCGGCATCGAAGATATTTGCCCATCATAAAGCGGTGCCTCGTCCTCTTCCCGGTTCGCAGCCTCCATGTCTATATGGTTCCCTTTCTCTGTTCTCTCTGTTGTCCACGATCTTTTCCATCACTTCCAATCCTTCACTGCCCCGATCACCGATATGACTCAAAGAGTATACTATACCCGCTGTTCGTGCGCGGCAGGAAGGCTTTCAGTATCCGATAGGCAGGGCTTCCTCATGGTTCACATACATCTGCCACCTCACGACGAATCGAACGAATATCCACCCCCTTCGGATGTTGATATGACGCGACAGAACGACCATATACCATGTCAATGCTCGACCGAACGCACTCATCTTCATGGACGGCCTGATATTATCAGTGTCCATTTTGATGGATTACCTCCGACGAATGCGGGTGAACCTGTCGCCTCAACGACGGTTGCTACCCCGAATCCCGACACACGCGAAGGGCTTGATTTGTGTTGGGCTGTAAAGAGAACAACTGATTCAAAAGCGACAAAGGTGAGCTTCACGTCTCTCTTGTACAAGAAATGCTTGACAGTTGACTCAAGGATACCTCTATACCATTAAACCCCAGTGACGTACTCCGTTCTCACTGAACTTCTCTTTTACTCTAGGATGCACCTAATGACGATGGTTATATCGCACTGGCTGCGACTGGCGTCGTTGTTGGTGCCGTTGTTGGTATCGTAGGTGTCGTGGCCGCGGCACCTTCCTTCGTTCCCGTCATAATTGCTGCCGGCCCTTCGGCCGCCATGAAATCAGCCTGGTGGGCCTGGAAAATGGCAATGGGGGTTAAAGGAGGTAAGACGCACTTCTATTTCCGACTCACACCACAAAGTCTTCAAACTTGAGGCTAACGACTATGATTAGCTTCTACAATTGCTTCACTTGCCTATGCTGGGAATGCTGCGTTCAGAACCATATAGCCTGACCATGAACAGAACGGCAGACATGGTGTCGATCATCTGAATAGGTTCAACAACAACACCAATCATCCTGTTTTCCTTCATTAGAGAAGCCCTTGTAGACTTTTGGGTCGCGGATCAAATGGTACATCCAGAAGGATTGGCCTAGGTGACGAAGCTACCGAGTTGTTGTAGGTATCAAACAGATCTTATTCGTTTTCAACTGCATATGGGCGCTTGCTGCAGGCCGCCTTGCACATGCAACTCATAGGTACAAACTCATGTACATGTGAACGAGCATTGATGCGGGGTACATACCTGTAGGCAGCTGTGCTATCTCGGAAAGACATCAAATTTTCATCTTGTTCCTCCTGGAGCAATGTTATCGGCCATCGTATCAACTGCCCCGGGCTGGGTTGATGGATCAACAACACCACTGCTTCGAGGAGCAAAAAGACTTCGAGACCTAAAGACCTAACAGCTACTTCCTGTACCACCGAGAGCCACTGTCACACCTATCACTGCCTAGGCGATCTTCGCCGGCCAATGTCCGAATGTGACACGGAATGTTCATGACCATAGGTATAAAGGCATCTTCGCTTCCCAGTTCCCGGTCCCGCACCACATCTTTTTCACTTCCGACGCCCTTGTCACGATAGACCCTAACCATAACCACTCCAAGTCGCGACATCATCAGAATCGAGCCCTGTCAGACCAACGGGGATCAAGATGACCGAACGCAAGATTCCACCAGGGGAACCCGACAATAAGGTCCCCCAGGAGCCATCCAAAGACGAGACCTCTGCCTCCGCCGAAGAAGTCCCCGTGGAACGTAACACGCCATCGACCAACGATCCTCAGAATGACCAACCGCAGCCCGATGACCCCGACTTGCTAGAAAAGATAAGATGGGTAAGTAGCCTTTCAGGCCTGAAGCAGAACAACAGCAGCTAACACCGACCTCTCTCGTATCTACAGGCCAAAGAATGGATCAAGCAAAACCCCAAAGCCGCAGCAGCTCTCGGTCTGACAGCCGGGGGACTGACCGTCGTCGCAGCTCCCGCGCTGCTGACCGGGCCGGTGTTGAGTTTTATGGGCTTCGGTTCCGGCGGGGTTGTAGGAGGTACGTGTATATCCCCGTCTCTTGGCGACGGATGCTCCATCCTAATATTTTGGGCTCAGTGTTTGCGTCACTGCCCTATACATTCTTGAAAACGAGGGTTTGACCGTTTCGCTTCCACATAGGGTCTATCGCGGCTGGCATCCAAGCGGCGATAGGTAACGTCGTGGCTGGTAGCTGGTTCGCAACCGTTACGAGCGCTGCGATGGGAGGGTATGGAGTCCCTGTTGTTGCGGCTGTTGGGCAAGGGATCGGGGCGGGTGCGGCTTTAGTGGGCGGTGCGTATGCTACGAAGGAGTTGAGGAAGGAGAAAGAGGGCGAGGAAGCGGACGAGGCTAAGGATGAAGGTGGCGAGGTTCCTCCGAATGACCCAAAGAACGATGACGATGATGAGGTAGGTACAGAGAAGGAGAAGGCCTCTCGTTGGAGGCAGAGCGGGCTGGGTCGCAGAGATTTCGACGACGAGTCTACTTTGCTGGATGACTCTGACTCTGAAAATTCTAACGAGGATTGGCATCCCTAGGAAGGGCGCCCTACGTATCGCAAGATTCTTTCGAGTTTGTTATTGAGTTACAATCTAACCCTGGTTTGTTTGTTAGTTTGGTATAAAAAAACGCCTTTTTCCTACCGAAAGAGAAGAAGGGCATTCAGGCTTCGAGTAGACGGATGCTGAAAGAGGAAACTACTCTCTTATACCTTCCAATCTTAAGGGCCTTAAAGGAAACGGAGAAAGGCATCAAAATAGACGGAGAGGGGTAGAAAAGGCTTCTGTGGCGTCTTGACCCCTTGTTATTGTCTTATAACGCTTTAAACGGAGGCCATTTTCACTCTTTAGAGGCTAATGAGAGCTTCAAATCTGCTCTGCTCAACCCTTGCCCGAAGAACCAAATTGACAAACAAACTAGTATTGAATTATAGAAATCGATCTTAGACAGAACCTGACCGGGGTTGTAAACCAGTCTCTTGCCTGTCGCTCTTGCCCGACGCTCCTCTCCTGCGTGCCCACCTGGAAAATCCCACCCGCAGCCACCCCGCGTCATCCCAACCTCAACCCCGTTTGGAGTATTTAAGGTCCCTTAGCTGGCCGATCTTCTGTGGTGTGGCCCGTTGGTGTAAATCGTAACATTCCTGGCGAGGTAAATCTTCGTCTGCATGCGTGCCGCAGGAAGACAACGGTTCGAATCCGTTACGGGCCGCATCCGACTTTTTCCCCCCTTTTCTTCTTTCTTCCTTTTTGCTTTTTTTTTTCTCTGTTGGCACCACAAACAACGGCTAACTAGCTTAGCTAGCTAGCAGCAGCCAACTCTTTCTTTTCTTTGCTTGTTGATAGATAGATCGAGCGAAACTCAAACTCAAATTCATCCATTCTTTTCGTCTTCAACTTGCATGCCTGCTGGAGGATCCCGTCACTGAACGGCGGCTCGTGCAACCAACCCTTTCAGACTTTCACTCGGTGCTCCTCCTCCTATAAACCAACACAACCTCCCCCTCCTCGACCAGCTTCCCGTCCTCTCCCTCATCTCCCAAGTCCTCCCTAACCCCCCATCCCTCCAACACCTTCTCATACTCCTCAACATCACACCGCGGTCCAATCCAAACTACCACTTCTAGCTTTTCCGCGTTGCACTCTTCCAAATACCTCCCCATCAACCCCCCACTCCGCGGATAAACAAAAACCAGCCCGCCCGTCTCCTTTAGGATTTCCCCGCCTACCAGCGCCCACGTCCCTGGCACTGTGACAGTGTTCTGCTCTGGTAACCAAGTATTCACTTCCTTTCCTTCCTTTAATTGGGAAAGTGGAGGGGCTACTTCCACGCCGTAGAAGAATGAAGCGCGCTGAGGGTAGTGGTGCAGGAAGAGGGCTTCGAGCAGGCCGGGGCCTGAGCCGATGGATAAAGAGAGGGTTGGAGGTGGTGGCAGGACGCGATTGAGAAGAGAGAGGAGGGGAAGGGAGAGGGAGGCGCAGGAGGTTGGGTGCCGGGATGGGGTGGTGGTTATTATTGGAAGGCCGGTGTTCATTTTTGTTGATGGTGGTGGTGGTAATCGAGAATAGGGTTGTGGTGTTGTTGGTTTGTTGACGTTGAGATAGACGTTGGGAGGTTGAATGGTGGATCTGTTGAAAGAGGAGCTAAGAAAGGGGAAAGTGGAGACTGTAGCGGTTGCCCCTGGAGATATTTGTTTGGGTTACAATGTTTTTTGTTGGTGAGCACTGTGTGAACAGGAAACACGTTAGTTGTTTGGGAGAGTGTTGTTGGAAAACAGATACAAAAATTGGAACCGAAAAGTTTCGAGAAAGTTTCTCCACCGTGGCGCTGATTGGTAGAGGGGTCTGGGATTATAGACCGTTGCACGACTACCCTTCAGCATCTACGTGTGATTCTACACGGAGATATATTATGAAATGGCTTCAGTCGGTTTTAACAAGTTCATAGAAGGATCATAACTTCATGACTGCGTTAAAATCCCCAAGCAAACTCCATGAGGCATCCCGATCCACCTTTCCCATGAAAACCTCCCTGTAACCTAGCCATTCACAACCCCACAGTACTAACATTAGCGTCCCGATCAGCCAGGGCCGACCACTTATGCCCCTTCCGTCCCCGTCATCAACTCCCCACCTGCGCATCCTCCTTCTTCAACAACCTCTTCCGATTATACAAATCCGTATTCAACACATTCCTAAACCCCCTCTCCCTCAACTCCTCCTGCACCTTACTAACCAACCAGCCCTCTCTCAACCACCCATCCACCTCCCTGCTCACCTCCGCCGGCAACTTCCTCGCTCGCGGATCGCTCGTCTGGTCCGGCGACGGGCCATGATTATGCGTCTTGTGCTCTTCGTTCGGGTAATGCAGCGTCCACAGATCGGACCCCTTGGCCGTCTCAATCACCTCGAACTTAAACAGACACCCGCACTTTTTCGAAGTGCGATCCGTGGTGGGTTTCCGTCGGCCTTCGGCCTTGGCGGCCTGGATCACCGACTCGTCCACGGGTGGCCGGTGGTGGCGCGCTTCGCCGCCCCGGAAACACACCCAGCGGACTTTCTTCTTGCCGGTTACTTTGGCGCCGGCGATGCGCATGCTGTAGCCGCGCGGAATGGTCCAGTGGTCGAGCTCTTCTTGCATGCTAGCTCGTGAGGAGATGGTGTAGCCTTGTGGAGGCGGGTCGAGGGGGTTGAGCTCGGAGGATTGGGCCTGGGCCTGGGCGGCGGCGTGGATAGTGGCGAGGTTGGAGGTGCGACTGCTACTTCCACTTGGTGGGGGTGGGTGTGGGCGCAATTGTGCGACCGAGGGGGATTGGGCGTTGGTGATAATGGTTCTGCCCACGGCGCTTAGTGAGGGATGGGCTAGCACCGAGGCGGTTGGAGCAACCGGTGTCCCTGTAGAGGTTTGGTTGGCGTTGCCATTGGTATTCCCGACATTATTGTTAAGGCGAAGGGCCGCTTCAATCCGGTTGAGTCGTTGATCGATTGAAGTGAGAGTGTTCAAGAGCGAGGCAAGTTGTTGAGGTGTGAGATTTGGCATGATAAGCGGATGTGTGAGGTATCGTTTTGTGAGTGCACTCGTTCAATCGGTCGCTGGAATGTCGAGCTATTCGTGTACCCGCCACCGTTGTTGATCTGCGTGTATAGGAACTCGGCTTGGACTATATCGCACAGCCCTCCCCTTGTCAAGTGCAAGGCAGCGCCTTTTGATAACTTTGAAGATGTGAAAAATGACGGATGCAACGATCACGCTTGCTATCGCATGTATGACTCTTCCGGGCTGTTGCGAATTTCAAGTTGTCATCGCCAGCCTATCTCTGGTTGCCTTGGTGTTTGTGGCTTCACCCGTCACGTGGTACTGCACGAATTGACGGTCGCGTTGCGAACGAAGACATGATAACGCCCAAAGACCGTTGACCAAGTTGAGAAGGGACACTATCGTGACTGATAAGGTATCGCAACGTGAAATATCGCATTCTTATTCGCTAGTGGGAGGTACCACGCCGTTTTGGGGAAAATAGTACATTTACACTGATCTGAGGCCCCGTGTTAGTTGAAGACAATGATGTGAAAGAAATAGAGGCCTCGCAGTGTTTGGCAAGTCAATGATGAACCAAGCGCGAGATATGAGTAGATGGACACTGTTCCGTCATATCCGAGCCAAATTCCAATACACAATGAATCGCATTACATGATGCTTGATCGTAAACCTCCCGTAGTTGTCCTTGGTTAATAGGGACAAGAGGATCGTATAAGCAGGGCGACGCCCGCCTCATGTGACATGTACAATGGTCAAGGTCACACCACAACACCTGTGTGCAACAGTGCGACCTTAGACAATGGGTTTGATATACGAACCCTTCTTTGTCGGGGTATGCTCGAAACCATGATCTTCATTGACTGTTATTGACACCTTCGAACCATCCGGTATCAAAACCCTCGTCTAGACCACGATTCGACATGTTTCCTCCCTTTCGAAGCCATGGATGGAAAAGGGCTGTAACCATCTGCTCTACTGCCAGCCCAAAGTATCCAGTCACGTCCTTCCTTTTTGACTCTTGCTCTTAGGAACCCCTTTTCACTTGTTCCATGACCGTACTGGTATATTGCTCCTCACCATATCGAAGGGCGACAACGTGGTGCTCTTTTCCGAGTTCAGGGGGTTTTCGAACCCGAGCCCAAGCGACTAAGAACCTTGTCCCACGCTCTCTTAAGGCGACCAGAAGATTGCGATGACGAATGGCCGGATATCGACGTGAAAATCGAAGTGCCACGGCTGGTTTCGCTGGCGCCAGAGTGGTTACGGCCGCGGCCATCGCGGAACGAAAACATCTTGTTCGAGCTCGTGGTTGTGGCGCTACTAGGTCTCTCGCCGGGAAATGGGGTCGGGGAGCGCTGGTTGAGCGGCTCGGACCGAGCTCTGGGACGGAGCTGAACGTCCTGCGCAAAGGCAATTTTCTGAGGCATCTTGTGTGGTTTTCTTTGGGTACTGGTTGCAAAGTAGTTGGTAAGAAAAGGTAAAGTTAAGGCTCGGAAAAGTTGTCGGCGGATAAGAAGTTGAGGTAGAAACAAGAGGCACGACCAGTCGTTGCTCCCTTGGAAAGGATATTGGCGCTGATTCCGGGTTGAGAGATGTGAGCTAGAGTGTCCAAGGGTGCTGATGCTGCTCGCTTCTTCTTCGTCCTCGTGTCCCGTGGGGATATCTGCGCGGTCGACGTCGGCGGCAAGGCGTACTCCAGGTACTTGCGATGCCCAGATTTGTTGAAGGGGACTCGGAAAGCTGTCGGCTAGCGCGGGGAAATCTGAAGGAGTGTAATCGCGCGATGGGTAGAGCGAAGAGAAGCTAAAAGAGTGACTGGCGGGCTGGCCGACGTGCACACCCAAGTGGGATGGGACCTTGATGCAAAGACGGACGAAGGTTTAAGCAATTGGGAGGAAAAGAGCAAATGTGTATCAGTGGTTTTAAACCCTCAAGCATGAATACCCCACCGCTCAGAACCTGATTGCCGTCCCCAACCAAAGTCAACGCAGGGTCATCCCGTTGGCAGTTCTCGACTAACACATCCAAGAGTTCGGGTGAATGTGAGCGTGGGATTGCCTGGTAAAGATCGATCAAGGTACAGATGATGTCCACTTCAGTCATGCAGCATCGTGATATGACTTCTTATCGCAGCGGTTTGCGTTCGCAGTCATGCATTAGATCTACCGTACGATGGCACGTACAAATTTCCATAACTTCACTGAAGAAACGGAAGATTGTTGGCTGATCGGTCACCTCAACACCGCGAATCCACTGATTTGAAACCTAGAAGTCTGACCCTGAAATGGCAAGGTCCCACCTTGACGGGGGATTTCTGGTGTTTTACGGTTCCCCACGTGTTTCCCACCTACCGTACCGTCCTGTCGTCCACCTCCAGCGAAGTTCGTGGGGTTTGGGACGGCAGGTTCACTGCAGTGACTCAGCTGTGAGGAGCGAAGTGAACTCTGACGGCAAGCTCGACCAAAATGGAAATCATACACATGGAATGTCTCCCGTCTTTATGATTTCCACCAGTGTCAACTTCGTCTTGGCTTCCCCATTTTCCTGTTGGCAAGTCAGGATATGTAGTCAACCCGTCGGATCATACTACCGAGCTCCAATACAAACAATGTCCACGGCACGGATGCGTAGCGGCACGGAAGCTGCAAGATTAGGCACTGTGATGTGTCAACGGCAGTCATCTGCAAAGTGATAGTTCGTCGGTTTGGTTTGCCTGTTTCGCTCACCTCTTTTTGTTATCCAGTCACTGACATATCCGACGACAGGATCAGAACTCCAAGTAAAACAAACGTACAACATTGCTCCCTCACCGAGGCTTTTATTGTGAGCGCCGCACTCTGCAATGGCTCAACCAGAGCCAAAACAGGTACCCATACGATCCACGCAAATCATCCTAGGAACATTGACGCACCAAGGAAGATGAAGTGTCCGATATGTTGCTTCCAGAAGACACACCCGCTCAACATATCGTGGTTGGCATCAGCGTTGGGTGGGTAGCCTCGGGAGTAACATAACAACGTGGTTCTCGTAATGCCATGTTCCAACACGAAGCGCAATCTCCTTTCATCGCCCCAAACTGTATGTGCCGACAACCAGAACCTGGTCGTTTTTTCTGGTACCGATCGTTCAACAGCAGATTCTTCGCCGACATTCGCATAATCGCATTTCCGCCAAAGACCGGACGTTGAAAAATGACGTAAAAGATGCTAACGAGGGAAAGGGGGTCCCATGCTTTGTCACTGTGGATATTTCTACCGATAAGAAAACGATAAGGCTTAGAGAGTTGAAATTAGATCTCACCCCACTGAGCTGACGGAGATTGGGCTTTTGCATGGCCCACTGGAGCCCGCCAATGCAGTGCAACCCACCCGACCAGCATCATCACTCATCACAGTCTGCCCCTGCACGCCAGCATGGACGCCAGCACAGCGCTGAGAAAGAAAGGGCCATGGACGTTGCAGTTGCACTGCCGTACCTGCCGTCGGAGTTTTTGACTTTTTGACTTTTGACCCCTTGTACGAATCGAATCGCCTTTGGAGGCGAGCCCGGGGGCCTGGTCTGGGAAAAGGGAAAAAGCCGGCGGGCTTCATCCCCTGGACGTGCCTGGATCTTCCTACTGTGGTACTCGCCGGTATGCTCGCTGCCTGTCCCTTGCCCCTGGTGGGATGGATCATGGAAGGACATGATGGAAATCCTTCCCTTCAGCCTTCTTTCTTGGTACTTCTGGGCTGCTAAGACGATTACAATGATCCCGATGCCAGCATGGCGGTGACCCAGCTTCATGTAAGCTGCATATTACCCCATGAAGGAAGAAACCCAAAGGAGGGTCTATGGAAGGGCCAAAACAAAAGATCACGAATGAGTACCGAATAGGAATCCAGATGGGGTTGCAGACAGGCTGGACAATGAGCCAACCGGAGCTCCAACAAATCGCGAGTCGCGCTCTGGTGTTCCATGTCAAATTGCGGAAACTCAGCCACGATGCCGTCCTCCATGGGACACGACCAGGATGGGCTTTTACGGAGTGCTGAGAGGATCCCAGGTGATCCGCCTGGTGAAAACTGACGTTACTTGGGATCTACATGGCCCAATCCCGTTAGTGCTGACCCATTGGGCTGTTGCCTCGACCGACAGTTTTAAAGTGAAGGTCTGACATCCACCAGTTCTCTCCTTTGCTTTTTCCGCTATTCTGTTTTGTGTATATACAGCCTGATCTTCCTTCGTCTTGTTCGCTCTTCCACTCCTGTTATCACTCTAATTCCAACTTTAATACTATACCCAACTCTTCACTCTAATACCAACCCACCCAAAACCGTCAACATGAAGTTCATGATCGCCACCGTTGCTGCCTTTGCGGCCACCGCTACTGGTAAGAGCCAAGACATCAAATCACATCCCCAAGACACTCGCTAACCACACCATATCTACAGCTCTCAAGATCACTGAGCCCAAGGAGAAGGCCCAGTGGGATCTGTCCCAGACCAACACCATCAAGTGGGAGCACGTCGACTCCGACCCCGAGACCTTCCAGCTTGTCCTCGTCAACCACAAGACCGGCGGCGAGGAGCCCTTCACCATCGAGGACAAGGTCAAGACCTCGGACGGCGAGTACAAGCTCACCAACTTCGTCGCCGCTCCCGGTTCTACCTACAGCATCAAGGCCTACGGCACCGAGAAGACCAACAACGGCCAGCTTTCCGAGTCTCAGACCTTCAACGTTACCAAGTCTGGAGGTAAGAAACATGCCCATTCCTTCAGCCATATCAGTTGTCTTCAGTAACTAACCATCCAACCCCTTGCAGTTGCCGCCACCTCTTCCACCAGCACCGTTAAGCCCACCTCCTCCGGCACCCCCGCCAGCTCGTCCAGCGCCGCCCCCAGCGAGACTTCCAACGCTGCCACTGCTCTCGGCGTCACCTTTGGCGTTGCCGGTCCTCTTGCCGCCGTCTTTGCCCTCCTTTTCTAAGCCCTCGAAAGGAAGAATCGGAAGAAGAACTTGGATACCATACTACACTACACTACTGCATGCACATATAAATGAGCGTTTTGGATTTTGATACCACAGAGAGAGAGAAAGACAAAGATGACGTTTCGTCATGGTTTTCTAGACGACGGGAATGGGATATAATACCGCACGATGACGGAGAGTCATGTTATGTAACGACAGTGGGGGAAGGTTAGACTGGGCTCATTCACTACCTAAAACATGCGAAGAAGCGAAGGTTTAATGGATTACAATACCCCACGTAATTGACTATGAGTTTGTTGACCAAATATTAAGTGATCTAAATAAGTCTGACGGATGTTGAAACATACTTTGCATGTAAGAGTGAAGTGTCGTTGAAGTAAGGGATGTCCCCGCCGCCGTATTGCGACTTTATTCCACTGTGTACAACTTCCACGTTGCAACGCCGCAGCGGCAACGTGATGAGAGAGTCTGCGGCCCGCAGGGCACATAAACAACAATATAGCGGCGTGTCCCCTTTGCTATCGCATCTGGTTGGGTTAGAAAGGGTCTTGTTTGGACTCAGACTTGAAATAAAGTATCGTGCATACAGATGCAACACAACACATTAACGGCATGCTTGGCAGAATGTTTCGTCGCACGTCTTTGGAATACTGCTGAGTGACATGGTGAACCGGCTTGTTTCTTTACTCGCAGTATGGGTTGTCAAAGAAACATTTTAGTCTCGATAAAGCATGTAGAAGCCGTTCCGCTCATAATAGAAACCACATTGATTTAGATGCATGCTTCCCCGGATTATCCAACATCGCCCAACCACCGCACCCAACACTCCCACGTTCGACTCCTTCTCGACGTTTTCGACCATCCCCTCCTTACTCACAGGCCGAACCACTGCAGATCCGCCTCAGGATGCACCGGCACCGTATGTCCCACCCCCCTCGCCGAGTATCCAACCAGCTTGCTGCCATCCCCATACACAATCTTCGTGTACCCGCTCTGCGGCGTATCCGTCTCATTCTTGCTGAACGAAACGCCCAACACCTCCGACCACTGCTTCAGTTGCTCCGCCAAGTTCGGGTAATTCACAAAGAAATCAGCCTCGCCATGCCACGTCTGCACCTTGGGATATTGGCCCTCAGTATAACCCTCGGGCGTACCATACATCCCCTTGAGAAGCGCCGCCCATTCGGGTCCCGTCTTCCTGTTATCACCATTGGCACAAGTCGGGTCCGCCGTCGTCGGACTAGCGCCCGGGGAACCAGCCAGACATCCCGCGGGGACACCGCTGTAGCATGAGACAGCGGAGAACAGGTCCGGGTAGGTGGCGGCCATGACGTTGGACATCATGCAACCCGAAGAAGAGCCGGTAACGAACACCTTGGACGGGTCGGCGTCGTACTCATCAATAGCCCAGCGCACCATGTTGGCCAGCGAGGTAGTGTCGCCGCCGGCGTCGCGGGTGAGGGACTTGGAAGAGGCGACGTCCCAGCAGTTGTTGTCGTGCGTGGTGGAGGGGTAGAGGATCACGAAGTTGCGGCGGGCGTCGGCGAGGGGGTTGTAGTTGGATTGTTGCGAGTAGAGGGGGCCGGTGCCGCCGCAGTAGTGGAGCTGTTGCGAGAATTAGTTGTTTTGGCTTTTCTCATCTTTGGATGCTATTGAGGAAGAGGAGGAGGAGCAGAGGTTTCTTACGGCTAGGATGACGGCGGGATTGGGAGCTAGGTTCTTGGGGACGTAGATCTGGAGATCCAGGCCGGTTGGGTTTTCACCAAAGTTGGCAACTGGTTGCAAGCTGCCCGTGGCCACGCCGCATTTGGATGCGAGCACAGCGGTGCTTCCTAGGCCTAGGGCTAGGTACGTCAAGAGAGAAGTTCGAACCATGATGTTGAAGGTTAACAATTTTTGAAAAGTCTGGATTAATGAAGAGGAGTGAAGGGGAATGTGTGAGTGACACTGGTGTAACACTTGCTAAGAAAACATCCTGACGATGGGGTAACGGATCCCTTTTTGAAGCTTTCCTTAGAACTAGTAAACATTGACAGGTGCTTACCGCGGTCACTACACACGGCGAGTCCTGTAGTTTGTTTCCTGCTTCTAACCGATCTAGTGTAGCAAGTTCCGATATATCGGACTAATTGGGCAGGTCATGATACATCGATGCCCTTTCGAGACATCGCCGAGTCGGTTAAACAACGGTGCGTAGCAATGCGCACAAACGCTCGTCGCTTAGCCCCTAGCCGACGCGTTGTCAAAGTCGGCAGTTGTAAACATCACCAAACGGCGACCATCTCTCCGACAATGGCTTGATATCCGGCCCGTAAGCCCTTCCATGCGAACGAATCAGCTCATCGCGAAGACACGATGTTCGTGAGGCATGGTCCAGTGACGTCTGCCAGGATTTAGGTAGAGTCCTTGTCAATGCGAGTGGGTACTGGAAGGTACGGAAATGATGGGAATTGGAGATGGAAATGGAACTGGGACTCGGGAGAGAGACCGGATTGTGGAGGGCCAAGGGGAATTGCCCCTGGAGACACAGCGGGGCCGAATGGATCCACTTGCCGCTTCAAGACCGGGATTTTGCGGGGGAGGTCCAAGCTTCCGTTCGCAAGTTCAGCCCAGTGTTATCTTATCGGCCTCTCGGGCGCACGGTTCACCCAAAATTGTTACCAGCTCCAACCAGTGTTCACTGTGAACAGCGGCGCGCGCTGCAAGCAACCCCTCGAAATTGGCGTCGCGAAACTTGTAACTTGGATTCCCATTTCTTCCCAACATCCTTCCCCATCTGCGCCCCAACCTCAGATTTAAGGCAGACTCGAGAAACTTATCCTTTCGGAATACGTCCATACAGAACCTTCCCTCCCGCCATATCCCCCATTCACTCGCCGACCTTCAACTCTTGATCTCGAACCCCCATCCTCCTCGCGACGTCAGAACGATTTCCGAATCCCGACAGGGCTGCGCTCCCGACGCATGACCACGGGCTCCATGCCCATTTCTCTCGACCAGCTTTAGCCAACTCAATTGCCAACCTCACAAATGGCACCGAGCATACCAACCGAGCCGGCCTCGAAACGCAACGGCGCCAATGTCAATGACCATGAAGTGGTCCCGATAGGGCCTTCCCCGGGGCTTTCGTCCAACCCGCCACGCTACATCTCGGAACAGACGCTGCAACAGATGCTAAAGAGCATTGCCTACGACGAGGCAAGAGAAGATGCATACAGACTCAAAGGCGTCCAGCTCATTGACAGCGTTCGCCAAAGCATAAGCCTGTGCGGAACCATCACTTCTAAACTTTTATCCTAGCATGTTGCTGACGAGTGCCACAGCCCGGTGAAGACTTTCGATACTGCAGCGACATATTATCACAGGTTTAGGATACGGTTTCCGAGCGCCGAATACAACTATGAAGATGTGGCTCTTGCGTCGTTGTTTGTGGCATGCAAGGTGGAGGACACGATAAAGAAGTCTAAGGATGTTCTATGCGCTGCCCACAATATCAGGCAACCTCACGATCAAAGGACTCCGGACGACAAGGTTGGTCAATCGCCACATTGATGAACTAAGCTGCAGCTGCTAATGTTAACTGAACAGATGTTTGACGGGCCATCCAAGTTTACAGTGGGCCTCGAGCGTCATATCCTGGAGACCATTGGTTTCGACTTCCAGGCTCAGTATCCTCAGAAGTTGTTGATCAAATTGCTGCGGAAGATGTTTCCAAAGGGCGAGAAGGGAGACAGCCCCGATGTCAAGAGGTTCATCAGCGACGCATACGACATGTCTATCGATCTTTACAAGACATTTGCGCCCTTGAAGCAACCAAGCTTTCCTCTTGTGATGGCAATCCTTGAGTTAACGGTCATGCTTACGGGCACGGGTGCAGATCAGATTTCGCAGTTCTATTCCGTTCGGTATCCGGTTAGGAAAGGCTGCATCCTGGAGGTCATGCTGGATCTGATGGATCTTTACACGCAATTCTCCAAATCCACCAAAGTCGGCAGCAGATACGATCTTAACAAGTTGATGGACGTTAAAATTGACATCAACAAGATGCTATCGGGGAATCGGTACCACCGCCACTTTGCATGGTGCGACAAGTGTGTCCAAGACAGCTCGGATGCCCTTTCCGCCACCCCGGGTTCCGCCATTTCGCCAGCAACTAACAGCTCGCTACCGGGAAACAACATCGTCAAGCGGAATAACAAGTCGTCCGAGGGAACTTTGCGGTTCGTCTTCGACCATGATGATGTCCGCTTCGAGCGGGAAACAGTGGCGGAGTATTTTGACGATGTATACGAGGAGATCGAAGAGGAGGTTGAGGAAAGGATCCCCGATGAACCAAGGCACTCGAGCCGAAGCGCTCATCACTCGCATTCATCACACCGCAATCATACCGACCATGGCTGGAGTCCTTATTCGCGGAGTCGGCATGGTGGCCACAACAGTGACCGACACAAGGGGCGAAAGAGCCACGGTTACTATTGATCACTGTTCTTTCACTCTCTGTCCTTGTCATGGACTATGGGGTATATGGATGTGCACGGTGTTTGCGAGATTTGTCTTTTATTTTGGTTACCACATAGAGTTCAGCGGCTAAGGAGTTTACGGCTACTTGATGATACCCAGTCTATAGCACATCCGGAATGGAAAATAGAAGTTGATTGGACGCGTTCGTGTCATTAAGAGCGCAGCTTTTGATATCGATATTTAGGTACCCAAACGCGTGAAAGTCGTGGACGAAGAGATTTGGTGCAATACCAGCCAAAAGTATTACTGTGTTTTGACTTCCCTCTTACCATTTCACCTGCATTCCATGACCTATTGAACCCTTGGCGACAATGTCATAATTACTGTGGTGTGAAGCTGATGTTCCTCGGTGACTACATGGTGCCAAGCTTAGGTATAGTCTTCTAACAATCTCACTAGGCAAGGTGGCCGAGTGGTTAAGGCGTTGTGTTTAGGTTATCAAATGATTAACTTGAAACCGCAATGGGAAACCTCGCGAGTTCGAATCTCGTCCTTGTCAACGCAAACATCTTTTTTGCAGCTTTTTGGTGCTCTATCCTGCTTGTGTTCCTGAGATGGGCCAACTGGTTTGAGCAGTCTTTTGTTTCCTTATTTATTCAACCTTCTTACAACCATCCCCAACTCTTTTATGCGCCATTACCCGATTCCATGTTATTATGAAGACGGCCGGGTCATTTCAACGGCGGCTTCAACCTGCGCCTCAAAGCAAGCCTTGATTAACCGCGGTGCGGCTGACGTCCGAACGCAAAAATAGGTCATCAACATGACTGGCGCCCACTCTGGTGGCGGAGACGGGTCGCTGAGAGCGCTGTCTTCTGGCTTTTGAGGCGGCTCGCAATAGGCGCATGGCAGAAAAAACACATTTGTTTTCCTCATCAAGGCTCAAACCAACCATCATCTTGTCCTCCTGGCGGCATGTTTGCCGGCCCTTTGTGCGGCCGCGGATGGCTTGGTAAAGGCGCTTACAACGTCCAGACAAGTTCTGTTGAGATCATTCCAGTGGTTCTCTCATCGGTTCCCCAAAACAGTCTACCTATTCGGCAAAATCTACTGCTTTGACGTTGTTTCGTCCAAGCGCCTGGCTTGTTTCCATCGCGCATCACGAATGACTCCTTTGGGATGCTGTTGAGGTGTGATGAACCAGACTGTACATAAGTGATAGCATACTAACACTTCTGCACCTAAGCAATTAGTGATCCTGTTAGTCACAAGGGGTACCAAGCTTACTGCTACCTACTGAAGCGTCTCAGGTTCTAGACCCCTGGACCCCTGATTTCCTCAAAAGTGTCAGAATCCTGGGCGTCCCAAAGAACCGAAGCCTCCTCCCCCCAGCTTCGCTTCCATATTCCGGGGATGTCAATCATCGCCATTGGTCCATCCAGATTCACTTAAGACCCTTCCACGTCTTACACCATGGGCTCCCCATCGACCAGTGTCACAAAGTCCTGCCATAGTTGCAGCGGGTAAGAAGCCTTCCGAACTTCCACGGGGTCACGGCCGAGACCAAGTAGCCACTCGACCACTGTAAAGGTGACTGTTAACGCTGTCCGGTGCATCCGTTGGCCGCCTCAGCGCTCGGGCTTTGTCTGGGCTGAGACCGCGTCCCCTTGTCCTTCGTTGTGTGCTAAGATAGCAACACTTTGTAAACACTCAAGGATTGTTCCCTTTCCATCCATTCACGAGACCTACCCCGAATCCCAAGCTCCAGGAACAGTCTAAAGGGCTCCTTGAAACATCTTGAGGGATCCTCCATGGCTACTACACATCGAGAAACAATGTGAACTAGGCGCTGGGGTGGTCGGTCATAGCCATGGCCGTGGCGGATGATATGATGCTGGGAGGACAAAGGGCATATATAAGGAAGGAGAGCAAGACACTTCCCTCCATCTTGTTTCTCTCATCATTATCAACTCAAACCAGCTCAAATACACTCAAACCATACATCCCCGGCGGATCTTCATTTCAAAACAAACTCGTTTCGTTCTTTTTTCCATATCCATTCAGTTTCTGATTAACCAGCTCAAACTCACTCACTCACTACCTTAATCCATACCAACCAACAAACAACAATCTTTTAACCCACCCAAACACACCAACAAACAAACAAACAAAATGCCTTCTCTCAGCAACATCCTCCTCGCCGCTACCCTGGCCCTTTCCTCTGCTGTCTCCGCCAAGACCATCCCCATCAAGGTCGGCGAGTCTGGTCTTACCTTTGAGCCCGAGAACATCAAGGCCGACGTCGGCGACGTTCTCGAGTTCTGGTTCTACGCCAAGAACCACAGCATCGTGACCTCTACCGCGGCCAAGCCTTGCGAGCCCAAGACCGAGAACGGTTTCTTTTCCGGGTTCTTCCCCGTTGCTGAGACCGGTGTTGCTTCTGTACGTCCCCCCACCACCCATGATCGTCGTTCCTTTCCTCATCTCAACATAAAAAGACAGTATTCTAATTCTTCATCCGTAAATCAACAGGAAAACGTCTTCCGCGTAACAGTCAACGCCACCACCCCTCTCTGGTACTACTGCTCCCAGGGCAAACACTGCCAGGCCGGCATGGTCGGCGCCGTCAACGCCAAGAGCACCGACGACTTTGACAAGTTCAAGACGGCCGCCAAAGCCGCCTCCAGCAACGTGACGCCCGCCGGTGGTGTCTTTGGTGGTTCCGTGGCCAAGGCTTCTTCTTCCGACTCCGAGTCCGGTTCTGGTTCTTCTTCCACCACCCTTGCTGCTGTCCCCAGCGGTACTGCCTCTGGTACTGCTTCCGGTGCTTCGTCGACTGCTTCCTCTACTACTTCTGGCTCCCCTGTTAGCGGTGCTGGAGCCGTTGGTGTCTCTTTTGGTGTCTTGGTTGCCGCGCTTGGGTTTGCTCTTGCTTAAACTTCAAGGGTTGACTGTTGGTTATGCCTTGGTGGTGTCTTTTTCTTTTTGAGCTTATGGATGGATGGGAAACACACAATACCCCAAACAAGACGGCGGTCTGAAGTCTGGTCTCCCTGGTGGAGAAACGAACGGATGTATGTTAGTAATGTGTTAATTGAACTGGTTTTGAGCATTTTCTGGGGTTCTCAGCATGCATTGTTCTGTCGTGACTAGCTTGTACCCAAGTTGGGCGATTTGCCTCCCTGGGCCTTACCCTATGGTTCTTGTATAACACAACAAACCTATGCTATTTCTTCTTGATGGCATGTCGGTATATTTAGGAGAGGAATCATTCAGAATGGAAGATTGTGAACGAGAACTTGGAAGTGTTTTACCCGCCCAAACGTAGGTACATATGCTGCTTTAGTGTAGAAAATAAGAGGATGCCCCCCCCCTCGCTCTCGAATCCATCTCTTAGTTGTCAAGGATGGTCCCTTGGTGGCTATACTATATGGTTCTGCCCAAAAATCATGTCTAGGAAGAGCAAGTGGTACAATAACTCAGGACCCTGGTCACAATGCCCGGTTAGCCCTACAAGTGACGAAACTTAGGTGAGAGTGGGAGTGAGAGTGGGAGGCAGGAGTGTCTCTTACCTTCTTAAAACACAGCGTCCATAGTACCCAAGAGGGTCATACGCTTTACTCCCAAGCGGCGGTAATCACGTTCCAGGACCAGCTAACCCAAATATTCTCTGCAAGGAGCCGTGAGCAGTGCGGGGGTAATGTCTATCGCTCTTCCGCTCGTTTCCTCGACACTGAGACCAATGCCTGCAGCCTGTAAAACGGGCCGATGTGAGATGAAGAGTGTTGTGGGCAGGACGTCAAACATTGACAAGATGATGTTGTGTAATTGAAGAAGAGGGGAAGGAACGAGTGGCCTTGCAGTTGCTGCTGCCTTGATCCCATGTCCGCGTTGTGCGTGACACTGCAGTCGATGTAAGTCTCCGTAGCTAACAGGAAGACCGATTGCAGGCATGCGAACAAACAGAGAGGCCCAGTTCCCGTACTTTACTGGTATTATACCATCACGTAGACTAGTACTAGTCGAGTCGTTCGATCTTTATTGGGTTGAACATCTCGGCCTTCCAAATTTCAGCAACAAGCCAAACGCCTTTACACCATTTCCCCTTGAAAGTTATATCCTAAAAACAAAAGTGTATCCCAAAACAAACCCATTCATAACACGCTGTCCATCAACCCTCTCCAACATCAAACAATCTCCTTCTCAAACCCCACATCAATCTCTCCCTGGGGATTACTCGTCCACACAATCTGCGGTCCCGCAACCGTGACATCCTCCAACTCCGACAGTCCAACCGTATTGTCATTCACCACCGCAATCCACACATACCCAAACATATTCTCCGGCACCTTCGCCTCCTTAGTCTTCTCATCCAGCTTGGTATACTCATACGTGCCCCAGGGTCCAACCCAAGCAACCCAATGCTCCTTGCCATTCCCCTTCCCGGCCTCAACGTCAGCAGGTAGCGTGTAGTTCAACGTGACCTTCAGCGCTCTGTCATCCGAGTTATCGCCCGAAAGCTCCTTATGCACGACCTCGAGCGGCGCAAATGGCTTGTCAGGCATGTTTGCGATCTTACCACCGTCCTTCTCAGGACAGCTCTCGACGAAGTGCGTCATGGCATAACTCCAGGCGAGCTCGACAGGCAACAAGACCTCCCTGGGCGCGGCGGCCGCGTTCTTGTTCTGGATCATGTTGATGACGGCCGACATGCGGCTCTTGGCGCCGACCTCGGTTACAAGGGCGGGAAGGAACCATGAATCCTTTTGGGCAATGAGGACGCTGACGTCGGCCAGGGCGCCGATCTCGAGCTTGAGGAGGACGAGGGAGGCGATGACGTATTCGTCGATTTCGTTGCCCTGGGGAAGCTTGAGCTTGCAGGCTGTGTCGTCGAATGAAGGGTGGTCGAAGTGGCTGAGAGTGTCATCGAGTGTCTGGTAGTGCACGGAGATCTGGGCGCTCATGCTTTGGATCATGGCTACGAGACTGTCGGGGTAGATGCCTTCCCATTCGCCATCTTTGGCGATCTTATTGTACCAGGCGTAGAGGGTCTCGCCGAGGATGCGGTCCATGAGTTTCAAGACTTGGAGGAAGGCGATGGTGTCGTCGGAGATCTCGGCGGGGTAGGTGTAGTGGCCGGGCTTGGAGCCGCCGGCTGCGGTGTTGATGTGGATGGAAGAGTTTGTGTTGTCCTTGGACCCTGAGATGTACTTGTTGGAGTGTCCACTGCTCGAGGATTCTGTGGGAGCAGTTGTGGCCGTTGACGTGGCATTGTTGGTAGCTTCATCGGCCTCAGTGCTCTCAAGAGCTGGATCGATCAGAGTCACTGGGATGATGAGATTAGGTCCGTCAAAGACAGGGTTGATAAGTCCGTCAATGACAGCAACACCGCCGATGGGGGCCCAGTCGGGGATTGTGCTCTTTTCAACCTTTGAAGCCTTGGCAGCATAGGCTTCGAGGGTGTTTCCTTTCGATGGGCTGCACAGATATTGTAAGCCAGAAGCCTTAATTCCCACCTTAGCGTCACTGGTTCCTGGATGATTGACTTACGCGTTAATGCTGCCCACCATGCCAGACTTGCAGTTGGTATCCTTGGCATCGTAGAACCAAATAGGCCTGGTGTGTTGAACGAGAATATTGAAAACAGCATCGAAAGACTCGTTCTTGACCGGAATAAATCCACTGCTGAACCCTCCCTCAATGGGAACGCAAGGCTTGTCAAAGCTTGACTCGACGGCGGAGTGGTTCGTCTGGTGGAACTTGAACTGGATGATGGTGCCGGGAATTTCCCTGATGTCGTTGGGTGTGAATTCGTTTTTTCCGGTTTTGCCGACATCGACGTGCATTCTGCGGAATCCCCATGCTGGGCGCTGACTCTTTGGCGAAGTGTTGGCTTTGGCTTTGGCGGCTGATTCCTTGTACTCATCCATCTTCTTGGACTCGCTGATCAGGCAAAGTCAGCTACCTCTACCAGCGCATATCCCCAATGCCGTAATCACTTACACATTGATACCATGAACCATGCCAGATTGGCAGTGAGTCCCTTGACTGCAGTAGACCCATCGAGGTTTGGTGTCCTTGATGTTGATAGTAAATGTGGTTCTCGAAGCTTTCTTTGATGATGAAGTTGGTACAAAGCCAGAGAAGAAGCCATCTTCTAGAGGCTGACATGGCTTGTCAAAGCTCGACTGTACCACCGAATGGTTCTAGTGTATGATACTGTCAGTTCGTCGATTCGTGAACTAATCCCGTGGTCATCAACCACGGACAGTGAAGGATATGCTAACCTTGGAAAAGAACTGATACTCCACTGTATCGCCAACAGCAGCCTTGAGTGTTTCTGGAACAAACTCAAGCTTCTCATTCTCACCAACCTTAACGACGTGGTGGGCACCCTGGGCAAGAGGTGCCAACAGGGGAAGGGTTAGCAGCAACCAAGATGAAGACCACATCTTGATAGTGTCGGCTCAAACAGTTATAGAATGGTGTTGTCGAGACCGCAAGAAACCTATGAGAGAAACTATACAATCATCATGACCCAGAATCTAGAGGGGGACAAGGTTTAATATCAGATCTTCCCTTCGCCATCAAGTTAGCAATGAGGCAGAGCAACAATAAAGTTGCGACTGCCTGACGATGGGGTCCCTGTTGCTATAAACACCCTTGATATCCGCAAACACACACCTGCTAGGGCTGCATTAGCTTCGCTATAGGGTTGTAGTGGTTGTCCCAGATGACAGGGGGTCGCTATTTCAGGTCCCTGCCCAATCTCCGCAGCCTCAGTGAGATGGGAAGTGGCTGGGTATGCCTAAATTCGGTTGGATAGCGCTCTGCGAAATAGCGACGCAGAATAAGTGATCATCCAGGCATTGATTGGAAAGGTACGGGGAAGAGTTCTGTGTAAGCTTAGAAGACAACAAACGCAGAAACCAGCGCCGTTGTCATAGTATCAAAAAGATACTGACCAAGAGAAACGAAGTAAAGACCAAGTGTTTTCCAGTCAAGATATATTGACCTGCTTCAATGTCCCCTTCCATGGCGCAAGATGAACATTTAGACATAACAAACGGTTCAAGAGGCGCAAAAACCCAAAACATCGCCAAGTCGAAAATCTTGACGCCTGAAAATGGAGGCACTGGGATCGGTAAACTGAGCGGGTCAATCCTGTCAGCACTTGGCCTTGAGAAGGTGAGCTTGTAGCCTGTCGCTGGAAGTGCCCCACAAAACAAGCGCTCACCAGGCGCGCAACGTGGACCTGTTGGAGTGTTCATCCAAGTGTCTCCAGGGAGCCAGGCATCGTTGTTGCTGGTTGGTGTTCAATGGCTCCGATCCTAGCTCACAGAGCTAACAGAGGCGCATTGCCTATTGCCATTGCCTTCCCCGTCTCACGCTATCGTTTCCCACCAGGGCTGAGGCAGAGAGAGCACCGTACCACATCCGCGCCACGGCCAAGGCTCCCATTTTGAACGGTGAACATCTTTTGCAAAATCGCAGACCGCCCAAAGATAGCTCTCCACTGAAGGCTTTACGCTTAAGCGGATCCGCTGGACTTTGGGAGGCTGGTGATGCTCTTGGCGGCCTATCTTGGTGCCTGTATTCCTCCGCAAATACCCTTCTGACACAGTACTTAGCCCACTCCACATTGGGTCGCCCTGAATGGGTTGATGTCTCAAGTTTCCGTTGAGTATAACCTCACATCCATCCTCCCGTCTCTTGCGCAAAGTGAAAAAATTTATTGCTTGCGCTTAGTGTTTGTCTTTTCGAGTTTCACTTTTCCGCATAGTATCCGCCAGGATTGTCTGTGGTAAATTGCCCTTTCATTTATCGAGAAAATGACGCGGAGTCTCTTTTGGACGCTGGCTCCCGGCTCGCTGGCAGTTGTTGCGTTCGTCCTTATCACGACAGCCCTGTTCGGTCAGCACAGCAGGTGGCTGGATGGCATCTACTTTCTTGAGGTAAGTTGTTTGTGCGATTATCCGTCGGGAAAGGCGAACGATGGCGACTGACCACTTTATTCTAGGTCGATGTGTCCAAGATGTCCATTCCCCCGAAGCTCGGGGAGTCGAGTATTCTGAATGACATCTCGAAGGTCTCCGGCACGGATTACACTGGACAAAACTCCACCGCCAATTCCCTCGGTGTCGCCAGCAGATACACTGTTGGTTTGCTCACGGCTTGTGGACGCGGCAATGGGACTACCTCGTGCATGAAGTCGCACGTCGGCTACTATTTCAACATTCCGAAAGTCCTCCGCTTCTCGGCCACTTCCTTGCAAGGGAACGTGAACAGCACCTTTATGGAAGCCACAGAATCCTACAAAACAGCGAGCGCCTTCATGTCCGGCGGTCTTATCGCCTCTAATGTGTTCAACTTCTTGGTATCCATCGTAGGATGGTTTTCGCCGAGAGGAGCTGGCGTCATGAGTGGCATTTCGACGTGCTTTGCGATCTCCGCAACCATCGCGGCAATTGTGGTCTTCAACAAATTTAATAATGCGATAACGGCCACCTATTCAAGATCTATCGACTTGACGAGCAGCCTGGGCACGTCTGCTATTGTCATCACCTGTGTGGCCGCCTTTATTTCGCTACTGGCAAGCATCTTGTACGTCAGCCGTTCGCTGAGGGAGGATCCAACCCGCCAGCCGCGCCGCCTCAGGAACCGGCCGGTTGCTCGTTCAGCCGAGGAGAAGTCGATGCCTCTGATGGAGGGCGACAACAGCTACGGCGGCTACAACATGGAAGGTATCGAGGTGCATCATGGTGCGACTGATGGCGCCGGACATCAGCAAAAGAGCGGGTTGATGAGTTTCGTGGGCGGCAAGCACAACTATGTCCAGGTCGAGAAGCAAGTTCCCCAGGGTGGAGATGATATTGCGAATCAGCCGCTGTCTACCCTTGGCTCGCCACAATTGGGACCGAGACTCGACAATGACTGGGCAGCTCCAGATGAGTACACGCAGAAGAGGAAGCCAGTTCCCAGCGCTCCGAGGCTCAACATCCCTGGCAACCGCCAGACGAGGGATCTAAGTGCCAGTTACGAGCCGTATGCTAACACAACGGCAAGATTTTGATGGAGGATTTCCGGTGACATTTCTGGCTCGAAATGAGAGACACGAAGTCGCGCATTTCAGCCATGATATGATGGGTTTGACGGTTCGGATTGGAGTTTTGGATGGCGTCGGATGGATGTGCGGGTTTGAATATCCTCCTGCTTAGCGCTCATGAGATAATCGCCATTGGTTGTACATTTTTGGTAGACCTTTAGAACATTTTGGTTGGCGCATAGAATGTAGGATCTAAGATGAATAAATACGTGACCCGAAATATGCTGTCCGAAGAGGCGTGACCTTCTGCTTCGATTACGGGGGTATTAGTTTTATGGCCTCTTTCTTCTCTTACCGCTGGACCTCGGCCTTTTCACAGCTTAAAGTCAACGTTGGTCTTTTCCCACCCAAAGGCTGTCGGTTCCAGTGCAGCCACCTTCTCCGTCAACTGGATCTTTAGAGTCCGGGACCTCTCCGTGCACAGCTCGTACATGGTCGTCAAGTTGAAGAGAAGTGTATGTGAGGTTCGGCCGGAGTCCACCAAGCTCTCAAGCAGATTTTTGCCCTACACCACCAGCATATTCAGTTTAGCAACTCTTGATACGAAATTCAAGTCGAAAGGGCAAGAACTTACCTCTTGCAACCTTCCCACGTAAAGCAAACAGACTCCCCTGTTAACGCCGACCATCTCGTCATCCGACACCTTGCTCAACTCTTCCCACTGGCTCAATGCTTCAGAGTACTTTCCGTCGGCCATATCGCACAAGGCATTCATGATCCTCTCTGTCATATCATCCGAAGGGCCTTCGCTGCCCTCGGCGGGCTTCACACACTTCCTCGCAGCATCAACGTCTCCGAGATGTAGCCACAACAAGGCTCTCGCCATCTGCATTTTACCGCTGCTGCTATCAGTTTCCTTCAAAGAAGCCAGGTGTTCCACTGCCCCCTTCAGGTCATCCATCTCAACCAGTACGCCGGCGACCCTGACGCCCAGATCGTTTAGCCTTTCTCTCCACAGCTGCTTCTCCGAGTTGTCGTGCTTGGCTGCCGCCTCGGCCAACCGCAGGCGTGCCTCCCTGGCCAGGTCGTAGTAGCTCATTACCGCACGCCTCTGGTCGGCGAAGCTCATAGCTTGCAACCGGACCGCCAAGACACGCAGCTCCCAAGGAATCAAGTTGTGGCCTGTCGCATCAATGTAGAAGGCAGCATTGAGATCCTCTAGAGCTTTGACCTCCTGAGTGGCAAGAACGGTAGCGTCAATAAGGGTGAGGCAGGCTAAGCGGACATAAAACAAGGAGAGGATGAGGGCATGGTCAACCGGGTCCGGAGCAGGAGCACCATTGGCCCCAGTGAGTGCCTGGGCGGCAGCAACAGCGGCGGCCCGGAAGTGGCCACCTGCAAGGAGATTGGGGATGGGTATGGAGGCCGAGGGTTGTTTCACAGACTGGCGGAACGGAGGCGGAACGTTGAGGGGAGTCAGTTCATGGTAGATGTCAGGACGGAGGAGGTGGGAGAAATCGGGTGGAGGGCGCGGAGCCCCGCGTCCGTAGGGAGCGTCACCACCGGGGCCAGGGGAGGTGGACATGCGCGGACTGGGACCGCCAACCGGAGATAGGGACAAGGGCGGCAGTTGACGGCGAGAGTGGGGCGGGGCGGGGGAGTGGGCCGCCGGGGATCGGGGGAGAAGTGGAGAGCCGGGGACGGGAGTCTTGGGCTGGTGTCCGTGTCCGCCGGGAATCGTGTGAGGTTGTTGCTCCGCGTGTACTGATGATAGTTGTTGATTGGCCTGTTGCTGAGGGGGCAGGAGAAGGGATGCAAGAGGGGTACTGCTGCCGCTGTCAGTCGACGTCCTGGGTATCAGATAAGGGTCAAGGCTATGAAGACTCACTCATCGACGTCAAGCGGGCCTTTGGTAGAGGAGCGTGGGCGCGTGGCTAAGACGAGAGATGACTTGTCAGTCTGATGTTTTGTCGAACTGGTGGATGAGCAGCAAGAGGTCTGAGCCATCTGCCGACCTGCTCTTGTCGATCCTTTCACCCATCTGACCGTTTCGGTATCTAGATAGGCGAGATAGGGTAGAGATTCTCCTTACCTTTTACGGCTGAGCGCGTCCTCTGATGCCCTTTCGGATGCTGTGATGATGACTCCTGATCCATGGTGATGAAGAGGCCCAAATCAGATGATTGGTTGGGACAAGAACTAGTGGTATTTGTGATTGCGTTCGGCCGCAGTGGTCAGTCAGTTGCCTTTCGACAAATTGCCTTCAAGTGGAAGTTTGACGGTGGTGAAATGGAGATCGATTTGAGGGTTGAGGGTTGTTGGTGATGTGATCATTCCAAGGAATACCGTGGCGGGGAGCAAGGTGAATTCCTATTGGGGCGGTTGTTAGCGAAATTAACAGAGTTGGTGGTCACTACCCCTACTTCTGTTCTCTTTTGTTAATTCGCCTAACACGCCCGTCTCTTGATAGGGCGTGCGCCCAAAGCGCTCGGGTACGGGCACCTAGACTTAGTTGCCCGGCCCACTGAATGATGGGCGACAGGGTCAGGGAAGGACGGGAACCCCCGGGACAAGTGGACTGTGGAACAGATCCCTTTTCGACTTCCAACCATCACTGCTGCCCTGCCTCTATTTTAATGGTACACCATCTCGTCAACAACTCACTTCCTTCTTGGTTCTTAGCATCAAGTACCATTGCTGATCGCCGCACATGTCAAGATCAAAGGTCCCCGAGTGCCACGTTTCTCAACGGCTTCTATTGGCCGGCCCCCTTCTCACCTCCGTAAGTCCTCTCTAGATGTATCTAACCCTTTCTCCATATGAGGAAAAGACTCTCGCCGCCAACAAGTCTTGATGAAAACAAAAGACAGCCTGTCGTCGACCCTGAAGGTCCTCAAGCTCACCACCAGTATGTCTTCTCGCGTCCCGGCTGGCGACCTTGGATGATGTGCTCGGCGAGCACCGGCCACCGGGCACGGATCCGTTCTGGAGTTCAGTTCCGATCCGGGCCGGGCAACCCCGGAACCCACAACTTCAAGCTTTCAGGTTCGCCACCTGGCTACCTATTGGTTCACAGCGAGACGAAACCACTCGAGGTTTCATCAAGATGCTGGAAGACCAGGATACTTGCTACATCAAGGGAAGGAGACTCTGGGCCAACCTACCCGACCTCTCCGTGTGCTCTGCTGTTATACCTCCTCGGCAGAGCCTCAACCCAGATCACCGCTTGACCGCTTGCCCAGAATGTTGCGAGGTGCCGTCAGGAAAAACACGGAGGAACATGTCTCAAAAAAAGGCCAACTTTTCTCCGGCTCCTCGGGTTTCTTTGCTAGGCTCAGGAACAGCTGATCCGTTCGCATATCTCACGGAGGCCCGTACTTATCATCACCTTCTCCTTGTTGGCTGATTACTTGTTGGTGGCCCATTAATTATGCAATGTGGCACCATGGTAGAATCCGGGTGTTGGTTCACAACATTTCTAGACCCGTCTCATTTCCTTTGGATACTTCATTGCTTCTTCCAGCCTCTATCCCCTGTGAATACACTTGGGCAATTTCACCCCATGGGGATAGACCCGACGAGGGTGACGCAAGCGAGGAGCAATGTTCAAAAATACGAATCATGACATAGAGTCTGCAGCTGTTAAGCTTTGGGCACATCTCGGTCACAACTTGGGGACTAGTGCCGAACCCCTGACGTTGACAGGCCAAGCTCTGTGGCTGTTGTCATTTCTTGACCGTCCTTACCTAGCTTTTCCCCCATGAGAATGAATAAGCTCTTGGGCTTGTTCTTGCCCATCCATTCCGGTGGATAACACTATCCCAGCACCAGGTTGGTTTATGATCTTCAGCCCTTCCCCCGTCCTCGCCTCCGCCTACTTTGGTTGACCTTTCACTCGACATGGATAATCTTACAACGACTGCAACCACACAACAT
The DNA here is from genome assembly GCF_033870435.1 of Sordaria macrospora. Lineage (NCBI taxonomy): Eukaryota > Fungi > Ascomycota > Sordariomycetes > Sordariales > Sordariaceae > Sordaria > Sordaria macrospora. Next base: position 4,308,182 of record NC_089373.1, on the reverse strand, counting down.
CATATACGACGAGTTCTCTACGAGACCTCCCGTCCAGATGGCCGGATTTCTGATTCCACCGTGGTACAAACCGTATGAGCCAACGGAAGCCGACCTCATCTTGGCGACCTTCGTCTGGGGCTTCACCTTTGCCCTTGCTATATGTGTATTCGCCAAGGGGGTGAAGCAGACACACCGATGCTTCCGACGTTGCCACTTCTGGAACCCCTATATCATCATGGTCTGGGTAGAGTGGGCAGCATGCCTCGGTGTCGCTGCCAGCAGCTGGTTGTTTCTAAGAGGTGCCATTCAACCAAGGTACGCTCAGCTACCTAACCATCAATATTTTAGTCCTCCTGGATGTCTGTTAATGCAATCAGGAGCTTTTGCTGACATAAAAGATGATACCATAAAGTTTTTGGTACTTTTTTACGTTGAGTAAGTCATATTCCCAACATCCTATTGGTGCATATGTTGTAGGTCTTGGATGCAAGCGTTAACGTATCACTCACCGTCCATCTATGTACTAGTCGTTACTTGGACCATCAAGGTGCGTAAACGTTTCCCTTTCCTGCCCTTACGCTGAAAATGACTGGACTGACCATCTCTCCATCTCTCAGACTCAGTGTCTTATGCAAATTCTTACAAATCGGATTTCGCTCATCCTCTACAATCCTGAGAAGGCCAGAAAGCTCAAGGTCAGCATCTTCCTGGCCATCGCCGTCATCAACGTCAGCGTCTTCATTGTCTGGATTCCTGCTCGTCTCCAACTGAGCGAGAAGTGGATGCGCGTCAACGATGTCTGGGACCGATTGGAAAAGGTCCTGTTCATAGTCGTCGATGGCGGCCTCAACTACTACTTCATGTGGCTTATCAAGTCGAAATTGGTCGCCAACGGGTTGACCAAGTACAAACTCGTGTACAGATTCAATCTGTTCATGGTCTTCATTTCACTCTCGCTTGATGTAAGCATCATTCTTTTTCCTCGCATGCCAACCCACGATGCATGTGCTAACGATTCCATTTCGATAAACAGGCTCTGATCATCGGTCTCATGTCTCTTGACAACGACGCACTCTATGTCCAAGTTCATCCGCTAACCTACATGGCCAAGCTCTACATTGAGATGAATATTGCCGAATTCCTCGGTAAGATCCTCAAGCAATCCAATCGTCGGCGCAGCTGCTTTCCCCTGTCGAATGACTGCGGCACTCCCAATACGTGTAATGGTTGGCAGCCCGACCTCGAAGCGGCCGGCAACCCACACGACCACATGTTCAACCGCGAATGGCGGAACTCCAAGGACCAATTCCACGTCAAGCAATCTGGCGGGCAAATGCACCCGCTGAACATGGATCTCTTGACGGGCGGGGAGAATAGTCCTGATCGTACAGACATGTGGGGTGGGGTTCATGGGGCTGTATTGTACGACGTCCGCGCGGAAAAGAAGGACGAAGTAGGGGAACCATCGACACCAAGCGAAGTTCACGTCAGAGATCCGCCATGGCCGACAGTGGAAGTTAAAAGGAGATCGAGTAGTTCGGACGAGATGAGACATCCAAGACAAAAACGACCCCGGATGCAGCGCGTAGAGACCTGTGCCGGCTACGACGATGGGGACGACAACAGCGGAGATACAACTGTGGATGGGCGGCGTGCGAACCGTTGTCTTTCACAGGACTATTCGAATGCGAGGCGCAAGCGGGACAGTGGAGCCGAAACAGAGATGGACACTGATGCACTGATGCAAGGAGCGGCCCAAGGGACAAAAACTTACAGTGACCATGAAGAGGGAGGATGACAATGGCTTCAAAGACTTGGTTCAGGTCTAGGAAAGCTGGGAATCCCAAAGCCATGCTGTAAGATTAGCAGAATGGATTCGGGCTCACGATAAGAAAGGGGTGTACTGAGCATTCTTCGCCAACAAAAGACTGGTTACCCGATCCTACTTTTACACAACAACATCTCCGGACACATGACGTCGATGCGACAAAACCCGGGTACATCAACAACTTACTATGCCTCGAGGTGTTTTGCACTACCCTTGCCGAGTCCTCATCTTGTCTTTCACCACTTTGCATTCTTGTGCAATGGTAGTTCCCGCGGAAACACCAAGTACTCTTGAAAGTCACCCCTTGCAACGTTACCGACAGGCATCAAACTCGAGATTGCTAGTGCTATCACAGCCCCGAAACTCGACGGGAATCATGGTTCATTTACCTTGAGTTTCACAATATCCATACTGTCAGGTTGTTGAGTGCCATCGATTCCATAAAGGGGAGCACTACTGCAAGGGGTCAAGAGCTCTCCATGGTGTCACTACAACTTGAGAGCCAGATATGAAGCGTGGCACATGTTTTTCACTGTTACATGTACATATGTTACGGTAGAACAAAAATTCAATGATCAACTGTGTGCCCTAGAACAAATAGTTGTGGTCACTTGGTCCCTTGCCGATTGATAGACTGTAACGGTGGACACTTGCCTTCCCTGACACCCAACGTTAGACAGGAATACAAAAGAGACTAGCAAAGCTGAAGTGCAGGAGATCCATGGGGAAACATTGCGGGGAGAGGGACGAAGAAAATGGTGATGGGAGAGTGAGTCTTGCCCTTCATTGCCTGATTAGCGAGATTGTGGTCGAGCTAATGCTTCGCATTCGCTTGGTCAAGATAGCTACACCAGAGACACGCAGTGTTGGACGGTCTAGGCTTTACAAATCTCTTTTGCCACCGTCGTATATCTCTCGTGAAGGGAGATTCAGATCCTGCAGGCAGCCTTCTCGTGGCATCTACCGAACTAAACAAGTTGACTCGGACAGTTTCAGGTGGTGCACGACAAGAAAGCTTAGCTCGACAATATAAATAGCAAGGTCGAATCAACCAGCACATGGCATCAATGGTTCTAGATCAGCCTTTTCATAACTCACGTGTCAGTTGTTGCAATCTGATCTGATATACAAGAGGCTCGCGGCCTGGCATTCCATTAACATCAGTTCATGTGCATTCTATCCTCTCTTGTCCGGAGCCCGCTTCCCAAGACAACTTCGATGTCTGTCTTCCATCTCATTTCCATTCCATCGGGGGGAGGAGCGCGTGTTAGAATGTGTTACGTGCCAGCGTCACGGGTATCACGTCGTTGCAAGAACAACGTGCGATCCAGACTCGAAGAAAGAGGGGAAGGGCGACAGAGTCGAAAACGAACTCGAAGTTTGAACGGAATTTTAATTCACGTAAATATCAGGTACTCTACGGGCCTTCCTTACGTGACGAAAGTGAGGAGCAGGAAGGACTGAGTAGAGGCTTATATCTCGGACGATCTGCCACTGACCGCACCTTCCTTGACCGGATCGAAACCCAGGCTGCAGCTTCACCTTCCAGTATTCCATCCCAAGTCGTGCCTTCCGCAACCTTCCAAATTAGAGAACCGTTGCTGGATGAGCCGCAAGATTCTGCCTGTCCCTCCCGCTTCTGTTTTCAATTCACTTCGTCTTCCATTCACTTGCCCATGGTGGTTGCCCCCTTCCACCATCTTCCACCGACCCCTCGTGGGGTTCAACCCTTTCCAGCCCTTCCCGTCGTCCTCCATCACCACCAAGGGGACTCGCTTTCTCTCCTCAAAACAACACACAACACCGCAAAACTCAACCATCTCTTGAGCGCACGACCACTCTTTCCTCGTCGAAGATGTACTCGTCTTCGATGCTCGCCGCACTTTTTGCGCTCGTCAACTCCTTGCCCGGTGCGACTGCGGGCTTCTCGCCGGGTTCCAACGGCAATGTCGCCATCTACTGGGGTGAGCAGCTTCTTCCAATCGACAAGGCGCACAATCCGTCAATACTCGAGGACCGAAAGAGCTAACCATGGGATCAATTGTCGCAATACAGGTCAGAACTCTGGCAATGTTCCTGGCGCTCAGCAGCGTCTTGTCTACTACTGTCGTAGTACGTATCACCTTCCCTTCAATTTGATTCGAAATTGGGCCAAATCACCTTCCTGTCACTCATCTGACACTTGAGATTCACAGACACCAACGTCAACACCATTCCTCTGGCGTTTCTCACTGTGATCAAGGATGGTGATGTCAACTTTGCAAATGCTGGTGATAACTGCACCACTTTTCCTGGCGGAATTCTGAAAAATCGGTGCCCTCAGATAGAGTAAGTTCCCTACCTTCCCAATCCACTCTTCGCTCACAGGAAGACCAAAGCTCTAACCACCGCTTTGAACACACAGGGAGGACATCAAGATCTGCCAGTCCCTCGGAAAATCAATTCTTCTCTCCATCGGCGGTGCTACATACTATGAGGCCGGCTTCAATTCCCCGGACGAAGCCATCAACGCGGCCGACCGTATCTGGGCCATGTTCGGCCCTGTTTCGAGCAGCTCAGACAAGCGCCCCTTTGGCAGTGCTGTGATTGATGGTTTTGATTTCGACTTTGAGTCCCCCGCCGGGCAAATCGTCCCCTTCGCCACTCGCCTTCGTTCCCTCATGGACTCCGCCGCAGCCACTTCCGGCAGAAAGTTCCTCTTGAGTTCCGCGCCGCAATGCCCCTTCCCAGACCTCGCTAACAACGACCTCCTGCGCAATGTGGCATTTGACTTTGTCTCGGTGCAGTTCTACAACAACTACTGCGGTGTCCATACCTTCCAGTTTGGCGCCCCGAACCAGAACAACTTCAACTTCGACACTTGGGACAACTGGGCCAAGACAGTCAGCAAGAACCCGAATGTCAAGATTCTCGTCGGAGTCCCAGGCGGCCAGTCGGCTGCGGGCATTGGTTATATTTCTGGAACCGCCCTGACCAACGTCATCAAGTACTCGCAGACCTTCTCGAGCTTTGGCGGCGTCATGATGTGGGATATGACCCAAGTCTGGCGCAACACCGGCTTCCTCGACAGCGTTGCCGCGGCCCTGGGCTCAACTGGCGGAGACGGTGGTGGCGCAGCCCCGCCTGTTGTGACTACCTCAGTGTCTACTCCTGCTACGACTGCTTCCACACTCGTAGTTCATACTGCCACTACCTGGGTTACGGTTACGGTCTGGGTTACAGCCACGGTCAACGGTCCCTCCGCGACTACCATGAGCACGTCGACTACGACCTCTTCGGCTAAGAGCACAACGGTTGTGTCTGCGCCTACTCAGGCTGCTGGACTGGTCAACCAGTGGGAACAGTGCGGCGGCAAAGACTATAAGGGTCCGACTTCTTGCCGGGCTCCTTATAGCTGTGTCAAGGTCGGTGACTGGTGGTCGCATTGCAACTGAGGGTTGAGCGCTTTACTTTTGCTTCTCAGCAAAAGTAAGTAGTCGATGTGGCAGCCGACGCTAATCGTCGAGGGTTTTAGCTTTGCTTCTCTGCAAAGTGAATCGTCGATGTGGCAGTCGACAGCCTGTGGGTTTGGCACATAAATCTCCCGATCATCTCGGATCGATATCGGCGGGCGTTGAGTGGACATTTTCTATTGCACATATCCAACTGTTCTATACTCTCTTTTGTTCATATTCCTGTACATATACCATCATCTTCCCGTTTGGTCAGCTCTTTAAGCACTCATGGTACGGCTTTCAAAAGCTTTCATGCTTATATTGAGAGTGATCAAGAAACTCGGGGAGGTCACCAGCTTCGTCTCTTATTCGGATTTCTTGCTTTCCTTGCTCATAATGCTAGGAGCATTATGTTGTATTGTTCATTCATGATTCGCGGCAAAGCTTTAGCTGCCAGATAGAGTTCGGGATGTGGGAGGGCGGGCCATGTCACAATAAGAGCTTATTATGACGACGATTGATCCATCTTCCTGACGTCCATTTAGCCTAGGCTATAGGTTTCACTTTGACAATTTTCTTCTCAACCACAACACATTGATGTTCCTGCATGGTGCCGAGTTATGCCAGTGCCGTGAGATTTCCTGTTCCGGGCAACGGAGCACTCGTGCATCGAGAGAGTACATTGTGCTCTGCTAAGGACGAGCGGAGAAGTTTATCCCGCGTCTCTCCCAATTAAGTTCGCGGCCTCTCATTGATGCGATGTTATTGACTGTGATTGCGTGTCGCAACCTTGACCATGAAATGTTCCAGGAGTTCCGGATACCTAACCCAAGGTTTTGTTGCAACGGAAGAGGAAATAAGCTCAACATCCTAGAATGAGCTTACGACTACCGTTACAGCCACCCCGCGTTTCCCCGGATTGGACCCAGGAAGTAAAAAACGGTCTAGACTCAGATGTCAAGTAAATCTGAACTTGGCGAGACCAAAATGCTGCTGACTATGGTCGATTTACCGGCACTTGATGGATGGTAAGCGACCCAAGACTTGACTACCGGACTAAAGGTTGCTTGTACGGACTTTACTCCGTGAACTTCTGGAGTTTCTTTCGAAGCCAGTACACAGATGTGTTCAAACGAGACCTCGGATCGCGAATTGCGATCATTGAATCATATGAGTGCGGTATGGCATAGCAGCGGTGCTAACCAGGCTCGTGGCGCACAAGAAACGGGGAAAATCTTTCCAGAGCCAGGTCGCATTATGGGAAGTAGAGTGAGTGTAATAAGAAAGAGCGGCAGGCGGTTGCAAAAAAAGCGGAGAGCCCAATGAAAATGAACATCACGACATACATTCAACCGATCCCACCACCTACCCCGGTTGCAACGGGGGATATTTGATCTCTCGTCTCACCGTGTTAATCTCATTACTGACCTGGCATTTTGAGTTGCTTAGATGACGTGGACGCGGCAGGAAGTAATCTAACTTTTGCCCGGAGTTCGATAGATTAACGACCATGGTTTATTGAAAACTGAATGGCGGCCGGCCGGAACCACTTTAGCCTCTTCATATTGTGTTTCATGCACACCTACCTACCTCTTGCTCAACCCATTCGACATCGTGAGTAAAGATGGCGGTATTAGGGTGCAATAGAAGGTATTGCAAGGTGAAGAACGGCTCGGGGATGGAACCGCAAGCAAACCGGCGATGACTACCCTTTTCGGCGTTGCATCTACACATACATTCTCTGTTTTTGCGTCCGTCCGGTTGACGATGCTTCCTCCGGCTCTCAGAGGTCAGTCATAGGTAGCTGTTAGGTGGGCAAGCCAAGCTGCCATGGCTATGGTGAATGAACAGGATGTGACCTGTTCGCCATCGCTTACAGAGTGCAGCCGGGCGTTTCGGTATCATATATCAGAGCTCACCAAAAAGACCAGAGAAGACTCACTCACCTCGACGAGTATATAACCCCTTCAGGAACCCCCCAAAGACAAGAAGATTTCTATCCAGCAGACTCAAGCTCATCAAGCCAAAGTAGTCCCACCAGCCAAGCCATCATCCAACCCAGCACTTACTTACCTACCACATAAACAAACCCAGAAACACTCATAAGAATGACCCGCATCCTGCTCACCCTCCTCGCCACGGCCGCCGCCTTCCAGCAAGTCCTCGGCGCCCCCGTCGCCCAGGTGGAAAAGCCCACCGGCACCCTTCCACTCCCGTCTCTGCCCCCCAAGCCCACCGGCACCCTTCCAGCCCCAAGCTTGCCACCTAAGCCAACCCGCCCTCCCAAGCCGACCCACACGCACTCGGCTCCCTCTCTCCCTCCTCTCCCCCCCAAGCCGACCGCCACCGTCCCGGTCCCGAGCTTGCCTCCCCTGCCCACCGTCAGCTTGCCGCCCAAGCCTACCGGTCCCCCGCCCAAGCCGACCGTTACTGCTTCGGTGACTGTGCCTGTGCCGCCGAAGCCGACCGTCACTGGCAAGCCGCCTAAGCCCAGCCATAGCAGCAAGTCGCCGAAGCCTACCCCTACTGGGCCTCCTAAGCATGATGACTAAATTGGTGGAGTGTGACTGGAGACTAAGGACAACCTGAACTTCTAAAGGTCGTGAGGGGGAACGGGATGGGGAATGCCGGGTGATGATGAGGTTTGTGATGGGCTTGGTTGAGATTCGAAGGCAGGTCGAAAAGGAATGGAAGGCAATGATGGAATTCGATTGCTTGCGGGGCTAGGGACGGTCTTGAGGTATTGCCGACATGAATCCGGATCCGGATCCGGGTTTAGTTCGGCGCGCGACACGAGGCACTAAATCGGGGGCGGGGACGGAGTGAAGCCTCGGGTCATGGGTATGGTCGGTTGAACCGTTGACGGTATCCTTCGTACAGCTGTTCCAGATTGTCGAGTTTCCGATTTGTCTGTGTGTTCATATTTCGCTTCTAAGGAGGATCAGTATTGTGAATTGAATTACTGAACACCCCAAAACTTATTTTGTTGTAGACCGCGGTTGACTCCATGTTTGTGACTGTGAGAGAGTGGTGATGCTTGAGAGCTTGAGCCATCGGTCCAAACATCCACCGCTTATGCTCCATTTTGGACTGCCGTGTGCTCGACGGGAACTTCAACCAGCGCGCAGTCAACTAGATTTCATAAGCAAATTAATGCAACGGAACCCCGAAAATACCGAGTATCATGTTTGGTGCTTCCATGACCGTCGAGTGTCACTATCCGAGATTGACCACGAACTGCTGTTTTGCCGGTCACGAGACACTGGCCCAAGCTCAACTTCGACCATCATCGTCCAGAAGTTCCGAATGAGATCGCGCGTGGTAGAGCAGGCTTGCCAACCAAAAGAATCCTAAAAAAGATCCCCCAGCGTCCGGGATATGTGATGAAGAGATCCGGATAACCCGGGGTAAGGAAGCCATTGTCATGAAGACTCGCCGGGAGCTTCGTCGCCCATCAGTTGTGTTGTGTACCCTAACCCTACTTGAAGCGCCCTAGGCCTTCGGGTGGAGCTCTTGATTGTGACGATGATGATGGGCACTATGGCAATTGCTAAAATTGCTTCAGTTCGCCCCAATATCGTGACCTGAAAAATCTCACGTTCAGCTTGAACATTTGAGAACCACGAGGCGGACGGAGGGAAATGGGGAGGAGGCCATGCAGATGCGCACTACGCGCGGGGATAGCGGAATTTTCAATATCGTAAAAGGCGGAATCGTGTCAAATTGCTTCATGCGATGCGTTATCCAACGAACTGACATTTGCGCAATGCGGACAATGCAAACCGCAAGTATCATGTGCAGCCTGACGTCCTCGCATCTTGCATGTAAGAGCTGTAAATGTAAGCATCATGGCCATGTGCCCCGTATTCTTCTCAGGCTCTCAGCAGATGCCATCATGCGAAGGTAGCTTTGAGCATGGAGTTGTGACCTGTCAATCGGCCGGTTCCGAAGTCTCGACTGATCACTTTACGTCCAAAAGGAGAGCGGTGGACGTCAACGGCGACGATCGTCAGAAACCGTCAATTCTCCGGTGGACCCTTTGTTATAGTTTGGAACCCTGAAATCCTGAAAAGTCAGGAAGATTTGGACCCTTTGTGCCGTTGGTTCAGCGCCAAGACTTACATCATCACCGCTTGGCGGCGGTGACGACGTTGTTGACGAAGGAGGCACTGGGGTCCGGAAGAAAGCATGGCAGTTAGCGTCGGTTGTTGGAAATTGTTAGGGGCAGTGAGTGGATCGCGGACTTGTCAATAAGAAGTGGAAACCCCCCCAAAAAAACACCATGGCCGAGGACCATCGTGAGTGATGGCGGTGGCCGGTGGCTGCCTCCTCCATGGCGTGGCTACGACGATGATCACGACGGACGGAGACAACGGGGAACGGAGAGAATTCAACACCGACTGTCGCTGGGGGAGGCCCGTGAGGCTTTTACGAGAGGCAGTTCACGAGGTGAGGTCCACCTCCACATCCAGCTCGCTCGGTTTTTGTCGGGGTCTCCGCGAGTCCGTTTGAAGCCGAGCTTGTATCGAGCTTCGGGCGACGTGTTTTCTCGAAGTTGCCAGTTGCCGTGGAGATTTGCCAGACGTTCACCGCAACCGCTGGGCGTCGGGAGGGAGAGACGGGAAAGCAAGAAATGAATAGGGGTCTTTGTTGACACTTCCCGAGATCGTGAGCGGGATTGTTTAGATTGAGATGTGCCCCAGATCGTACAGATGCTAAAATGGCTTTAAAATCAATGGCACGATTCTCGACCCAATCTGCGACTCTTGTTTCCGCCCGCCCATTGACAGATTTCCCCGGACCCCGCGCCAATCCGAACGGTCCGTCCGTTCCTTGCACCTTCTCTCACATGCAAGTTTGGAATGTGGCTTCATTCTGTCCAAAACTGGGCGCATGCGCCCGGGCAGCGGCACAGTCTGGCAGCTGACATATGTCGGGCAATGGCCAAGCGCCGCAGCCGTCTGGGGTACGTGCAGCTGGCAGCCGCGGGACACTCCGGGGCATTCGGCTTTGCGTTTGGGTGTCGTCCCTCGGCTTGCCACTTACACCAAGCTGCCTGGCCGCTGCTGTCCCCCACAATGTACGACAGCCCCTGACCAATCAACCGACGGAAATAAGGACCACCAGCCAGTGAACGTCTGGGGATGTGTCTGGGCAATCTGGGGAGAGGCATGTTCGAGCATCTGGCAAATGACATGTCTGGCATGGACGACAATGGAGGGGTGAAACTGAACGGCCAAACAGTTTGAACGAGTGGGAAGGCAGAGACGGGCTGGATGGGAATAATAAACAGCTGGTGAGACCACCCTTCTAACCTGATCACCCCACCATGGGATGCCCTCGGATGGCTTCCATGCCACCATGATGAATGATCTTACGGCTCCCCTTCGGTTGACAGGCCTACTTTTCCACTTGCATATGCAAAAAAGCCCTGGTGGTGTTGCATCCCATATTGGCTACCCAACCCACACTCTCTCTCACACACACACACACACCCTCATGCCGAAGGGGCAGAAGGAGGCCGACGAGGATACATATACCTGACTCGCGCCTATTACAAGGAGAGAAAGGGTGACCGCTGAACCATCAGAGCATCTTCTACCCCCTGGCGACCCAAAGTGTTCCCAATCTCGTTGTTCAACTCCGCAATCCGATCTGCAATCTGCCCTGCCTTGGCCCTTTTGGGATCTCCGCTTCCCCACGCTATCTCTCTTCATTGCTCCAGCACAGCTCCAGTTCGCTCGAATCCTCCGCGTGCTACGAGCTAGGCGTGCCGTGAACAGGTATCCACCGGACGTCAACAATAGACCCATCTTGGAAATATATAAGAAGACGTCACTCCCCCCTTCTTTCTCGAAAGGAAGAGATCATCACCATCACCGTCATCATCCATCGATATATCAACACCTACATCCATCTACTCGAGCTCAAGACGCCTCAGTCACCTATAATAACAATAACAAAAACATCACAACAACAAACAACATCATCTACCACAGCAGTCAACAACAAGCTTATACTAGCGCCGTCGACTGCCTCTTACACCAAGTAACCAATAACAACTCAAATCAACAACACCAACAACCAAAAACTTAAAATGAACCGCCAGCAACCTTCCCGTCTCCTCACCACCTCGGCTCGCGTATACCCCAGCGCCCTCCCCCACCTCTACCAAGCCTCCAACAAATCCTCCAAGGGTCTCAAATGGTTAGTTTTGGTCCCACTTGCCCGCAAACCACCATGTATCTCACTAACACATTTCACTTCGTAGGCTTCCGCCCCTAGTAGGCATCCTCGCTGTCGGCTACGGCATCACCACCTTCCGCGAAATTCAAATGGAAAAGCGGGTAGCCGCCATGGAGCAAGCCGAGCTCGAGAGGCGGCGTCGCGCCAACATGTTGGCGGACGCCTACGGCGACCGCGGCAGCCTTGAGGAGCTGGAGCGGGCTGTTAGGGCTTATGAGGCTCAGCAGAGGCAGTGAGCGAGTCTCACTTCTGCTGCTGTTTCGCGACCGACACTCTTTTTTTTCTCGACACAACGACGAACTGAGTGACTGAGGCGACAACTTGAGCAAAGCTTGAGCCGATTTCATGAAATGATTTTATGACGAATCTGGAGTTTTTACGGAGAGATGGAGTTTTTCGGCGTTTTTTTTTTTTTTTTTTTTTTTTTTTTGGTTTCCTGGCACGGAGTTTGCCCTTTTAGGATATCACGGGAAACGGGGGGTTCATGCATCAGCGTCAGAAGCATTGCCTTTGCGCATCATCTGAACCATGCGATTTTGGAATTTTTTTTTTCAGGGGACATTTGGAGGATTGGGATACCCACGGGTATTGTTTTTGCTTTGTCATTTGGAAGGAAGAAAGGCGTGAGAAGTCACAATGGCCGACGCCTGGTTATCCAGCATCATCAGGATTAAAAATGGGAGGAGTAAAGGGTGAAAAGCTGAGCGAAATGCCCATCGCCGGCCTCTTGCGCCCCAAGCTGCCTCCTCATTTTATTCATCTTCATTTTCGATGTGTTAGTAGTTTATACATTGCCCAAAGTTTTGAGGGCGTGAAATATCTAAACATTTGAATGAACAAGACGACTGCTTCCATCTTGGTGATTGAATCCGTAGTCTACTTTTCAAAATCATCGCCAAACATCTTGGAAAAATAAAACCTGAACAAACCAGCAGACGAGCTCACCCAAACAAGCTTCAATCATCAACCGATCTTCCCTTCCAACCTCCAACCCAAAACCCCATGGAGAGCCAAGAGATGATTCCCCCCCCCCCCCTATTCGTTTACCCCGACCTCCCAAGCGACTCGGTCCTTAAATCCGAGACCCAGCCGAGCGTAACTACGGGCGAAAAGGTACGGAGGTACGGAGACACTCTCCGAGGCGCAGCAAATGGAGTTACATCCACTCCTGTACTTCCCTATGGTCCTATGAAAGTATCAAGCCATTGCCCACTCCATCTCGAACCACGCACGCAGGCAGGCACGGCAGACAATTGAGAAAAGAGAGGTACCCCACCAAAGTGGTGAAAAGAATACAGGTTACCCACTTATTTTTGTATGGCAACTGGTAACCCGAATTGCTTTCACCACCTGCCCACGAGCCGAGAGACCGAGCGTTGATAGGAGGATAGGTAGCTAGTGTAGGGGCTGGGCGAGAGGAACGGTAAGTGGCTCGGCTCGGTTCGAAAAGTGGAAGTGCAGTGGGAAGTGAAAAGAAGGGTGGGATGTGTTGTGGAAACAGAAAACAATTCACACCAAACTTCAACCACGATACCACAACACCACGACACCTTACAGCTACACTACAGGATACCGGCAGCAAGCTGTGGACAGTAATCCCGTCCTGTTTTGCCCCTCTCTGTAGTCTGTACACCTACGACGGTCTCCTCCGAGGCGTGAAACCGAGCATCTGCTGTCGTGCCATTACCCTTTTGATCACTTTGAGGGGCGGTTGATGCAGCCACGGGTTACACCGTCACAGACCGGTGCACATCTGGTGAATCTTGCCAAGGTTTACTTGGCAGGAGGACGGTGTTATTGAGATCATGGGTGTGGTGGATAGCGGGGAAGGGAGGGCACGGTGAGGATGGTCATTCATGGGATTGGTGTCTTGACAGTGGAACAGGATATCTGATGCAGGCTGAGTAAGGTAAGTGAGTGATCCTGGCTGTGTCTTTGGTATCAGCGCCAATACTATTTCCGATGAAGGGCTATTCCCAAGATACCGGCCCAGTGGTTGAGGGCATATGCTAACCGTAAAAACATGACATGAAAATTTGGACAAAAAATGAAAAGGGGGAGACCGGGTCTGCTCCACGTACACGACTTCTTCAGCACTCCCTCACCATCATCTCAAAGCCGGCTTCTTCTTTCCTTTCGCCTGCTCCTCCTTGGCAATATCCTCCTCCTCGTCCGACCACTCGCCGTCCTGCTCCATCCTGGCATTGACCTGCTCCTCAGCATCACCAGCCAGTCCCTCGCTGTCGTACATGTCGCTGTCATACGGGTAGTCTTCCATGTCCATATCCTCGTCCTCGTCGTCGCTGTCCTTGCCCTTTCCGCCGGTCGCCTTCCTGTGAGCAGCCTTCTCGGCCTTCTTCTTCTCCACGTTCGCCTTCTGCTGCTTCCTGCGCGCCTCCTTCTCTCTCCTCTTCTGCTCCCACTTCTTCTCCAGCTCCTTGATCTCCTCCTGGGTCTTGTGCACATACTCGTGCCACAACACCTTTCCTGAGCAGATGCCCTCCTCGACCTTGGTCATGCGTAGCCGCATGCGAGGTCCGAGCTCTACCAGCTTTACTGCCCTGCGCTCAACGTTGTCGTTGTGGCCCTCCTCCTCATCCTCAGCAGCCTCTACCGCCGCAATGGCAGCGCGGGCCTTGGCGCTCTTGACCTTCTTCGGGCCTTGGTCCAGGATCTCGATCTCGGCGTCGGTGTCGTATTCACTGCCGCTTGTGCCGTCTGTCATGTAGCCTGAGCCATCCTCTCCACCGATCATGAACTCTGAAATGTCGCGGAGCTTGCCGAGGTTGGGAAGACCGCCTTTCCTGCTCTTGGACTTGATGAGCTTCTCGGCGGCGTTCAACCGCCTAAGGGGCTTGGACATGCCGACGGCCTTTGTTGTGATGGCGTAGTGACGGAAGTTGATGATGAAGGAGCCGTCGTTCTCGGGCGACTTCTCACGGTTGAGAAGTAATACTCTGCGAATCGACTTGAGAGGGGTCTTCTGGGGGTTGATGGGAGGGAAGAGGGACTGGAAGGCGGTCGTTGTGATGGACTCGAGGTGCTTGGGGACCTTGGAGTTGGCGTCGGCATTAGAATCTGTGAAGTTGTTCATGACCAACTAGATTTACACGGTTAGCATGTTCCAGGACGAGAAGGTAGCTTCAAAGTGCGGACAGCAACATACCAATGGGGGAGTGAGATACTCCTTGCCGCCACCCTTGGGATGCCTTTGCGCCCTCCGCACATCTTTTGCGAGAGAGTACTTGTCGACTCTGAAGTTGAATGTAGGGCCCCGGGGAGCAATAGCAAGTCTGAGGTTGGTGTTTCCAGATTCGGATCTGGAGAAGAGCATAAGATGGGTAACGCCCAGAGGACCGCACATGGTAACGTAGTCGCGAAGTCTGTTGGCCTTTCTCTCCTTCAACCTTGTCGCGGTACCGGGCTCCATGACTCTCCTGACATCGGTAGCCAATTGACTGATGCTGGTTCCTACCTCGCCGGCGCCAATGCGAATGACCATGCTCTTGGGATCTTTGCGGTCGGCATGGCCGTTAAGGGCGGCCGAAGACACGGGGTTCTTGGCACCGACGTGGGTTCTCTTCTTGACTCTTTTCCTGGCCATTTTGAATGTGGTGTGGTGATTATGTGTGGGTGGGTGATATGTGTGGTGAAGAAAGAGGTGGTGATGATGATGTTTTTGTTTAAAGGTCTGGATCTGGCAGACTCGAAGAACAGTGCAGAATTGCAAGGCAAATGCCAATGGGCGTCCCTGATGGAGAAGCTTGGGACAATGGCCCGTTCTGACAAAAATTTCGGTGGGGCCGGGGCTTATCGTGCAGGACCCGCCAACCGATAAGCCTGGAAATTTGGGGAAGATCAATGGAAAGTGACATAAAAGTTCACTGGGATTTGAAGGCCGCCCGAACCACCGTCGGTCCACCCCCGATTATTCACCATACACATCACCACCCCATCATGTCGACAAAACGGAGGAAAACTTCTGACGAGCCCAGCGCCCTCAAGAAGGCGACTGCTCCTTCTGCCCCCGAGCTAAAGAAGGAAAAGAAGGCCGTCAAGGATAAGTCCTCCAAGGACAAGTCCACTACCACCACCACCACCAAGAAGGCCGAGAAGACGGAAAAGAAGCAGGATGCGCCAGAGCCAACAGAGCAGTCACCTCCCGCCGCCAACTCGACAGAAGAAGACTCCGCGACTCTCGACAATGCCCCGGAACAAGAAGGCGAGGTTGAGGCCGTCAAGAAGACCTTCAAGGATCTTGTATGTTTACCTGTTAACCCGGTCCATGTCAATGCTGCCAAAGTGCTAACTGATGCCCTACACAGGGAATTGTCGATGCCCTCTGCGAAGCTTGCGAACGTCTCGGATACAAGAACCCCACCCCTATTCAAGCAGAGTCGATTCCTCTCGCCCTCCAAAACCGCGACATTATTGGTATTGCCGAGACCGGTTCCGGTAAAACAGCCGCCTTTGCCCTCCCTATCCTACAAGCGCTCCTCGACAAGCCACAACCTCTATTTGCCCTCGTCCTTGCGCCCACAAGAGAACTGGCAGCCCAGATTGCCCAGGCCTTTGAAGCGCTCGGCAGCTTGATCTCGCTAAGATGCGCTCTGATTTTGGGTGGTATGGACATGGTTACGCAGGCGATTGCTCTCGGAAAGAAGCCCCATGTTATCGTTGCGACTCCCGGTAGGCTGCTCGATCACTTGGAGAAGACCAAGGGCTTCAGCTTGCGGAGCATGCAGTACCTGGTCATGGACGAAGCCGATCGTCTCCTCGACATGGACTTCGGTCCGATTCTCGAGAAGATCCTCAAGTTCCTGCCCCGCGAGCGCAGGACGTTCCTCTTCTCCGCCACCATGTCCAGCAAGGTCGAGTCTCTCCAGCGCGCGTCGCTGCGGGATCCCCTCAAGGTCAGCGTGTCGACTAACAAGTACGCCACCGTCTCGACGCTCAAGTCCAACTACGTCTTCATCCCCCACATGCACAAGGACACCTACCTAGTCTACCTCTGCAACGAGTTCGCCGGGCAGACCATCATCATCTTCACCAGAACCGTGCTGGAAACCCAGCGCGTTGCCATCCTGCTCCGCACCCTCGGCATGGGAGCCATCCCCCTCCACGGTGGTCTCTCGCAGTCTTCTCGTCTCGGCGCCTTGAACAAGTTCCGTGCCGGTTCCCGCGAGATCCTCGTCGCTACCGATGTTGCTGCTCGTGGTCTCGATATCCCCAACGTCGACTGCGTCATCAACCACGATCTTCCCCAGGACTCCAAGACCTACGTCCATCGTGTCGGTCGTACTGCTCGTGCGGGCAAGTCTGGTCATGCTATCAGTATTGTCACGCAATAGTAAGTTCCTTCCCAATCTTTACCATTTTGTACGACCAAAAATGAACCTAACCATCATATAGTGATCTCGAAATTTGGCTCCGTATCGAAGCCGCTCTCGGCCACAAGCTCGACGAGTACCCCCTGGAGAAGGACGAGGTTATGGTGTTCAAGCCCCGTGTCGAGGAGGCCCAGCGCCATGCCAGGAACGAGATGAAGTCGTTGATGGAGAACCAGGGCAAGCACGGCGGCATTCTCAAGCGGAAGCGCGGAAACGGCCAGGGTGGCGCTGGCGGCCGTGACCATATGGATGCTGAGGAGGGTTAAGGATTAAGAATCCGGCATTAATGTAGCGGGGCGGTTTTTTTCTGGTTAAAAGCGAAACAAAAACACGATAAAATGTTGAAACTAATACCCATTCGACCTGGTTGAGCACAAAGATGATGTATTGGAGATATACTGACAGTAAAGATACCCTGAGTGCAGCTCGATTTGAATGCGTTCTCTTTACGAATAGTCATGATGTATAGGGGTACCATAGGAGTTATACCCTCGAGTCTTTCCATATTGACGTTCCTAGAAAATGACAGAAAATATTGACCACAACCATCATCAGAAGGGCATACTCAAGCCCCCTCAGTCAATACCCTAGTCCAGTCAAACTTCCTCCACCGCTTCTTAAACCCTTCCGCCCTCTCCGCATCCCCGGCTCTGTCCCACCTGCCCTGCCTCTTAATCACATCTGGCTCAGCATCCAACATCCCGCCAATGATCTCCCTCGCAAAAAGGTCTCCCCGCGGCCACCTCTCCGAGTTTTCCACCACGTGTCCCAACCCGCCATCCAGTCCAAACCACACATGGAAATATGGCATCTCCTTCGCGATGCTCCTCCTAAACGCCATCCTTCCCATGTCTTTCGCCGCTTTGCCCGTGTCAATAATCTTCTTGTGCTGCGCCCACTCATCGTCGGCACTAAGCATCGCCTCCCGGAAGAAGGCGGGCGCGGTATCGCCCAGGTCCCAATGGATGGGGACGGCTGCCATGGCGGCGTGCAACCTGCGTCCGGGAGCGGCGGCGTTTTCGTAAAACAAAACCTCGCGGCCTTGTTCGTGGTATAAGCGGGTCAGCGACTTTTGGAAGTTGCGGATTTCTTCCCACTCGTCGTCGTCGCACTCGAGTAAATTGGTGCGGTGGCTGATGGGCACGATCAAGGCGCCGCCTTCGGCACCGTTCAGTTCGGGGGCAGGCGGTAAGGTCAGGTAGACGCGGGTGGCGAGGGACACGATGGGCGCGACTGGCAAGTTTCTCGGAGGGGCTTGTTCTTCGTGATGGCACAAGGGGCAGGTATCCAGGATCTTGTTTAGCTTGCGATACTCGGCCACGGCCACGTTTTTCAGGGAAGCCTCGTTCTTGTGCACGCGCTTGGCGAGTTTAGCGGCGTTTTCGTCCAGGTACTCGAGGTCGTTGTCAAACTTGGCGTCTTTGGCGATGCGCTCGGCTAACCGCAAGCCTTCGCCGCCGGCTTGGCCGCGCGTGCGGCGCTCTTCGCGAACCATGTCGTCGATGGACATGTCTTCGTTTTCGATCACGGTGCCGCGCTCGCGGCCGCGCTTGGTGTTGGTTACCGCTACGACTTCGCCGCGCGGACCGGCAAGCATGCGGTTGTGAGAGGCGTTGAGGACGACGGCGGCGCCTGAGACGCTGCCGGCTTGGAAGGCGTTCCCGGCTTGGAAGGCGGCCATGGCGGCGTTGTACTCTTCTTCGAGCTTGGCGGCTTCGGGGGCCTTGCGGAGCTTGGCTTTCATAAGGGCGGCGCGCATGCGGTTGAGGGTCGATTGGTCGATGGGAGGCGCCTTCTGTAGTTGATCCTCGATGACAAGGCCTTGTGCGGGCGGCGGTGAAGCGCCGCGGCCGGGGGATTCGGGCTGCCGGGAATGCATCTTTGCCAGGCGCTCTGCGTAAAGCTCGCCCGTTGGCTTCTCTTTGCCAGCGTAGCCCTCGCCGTACAGCTTCCTCCTTTCCAACTCGATTTTCTCTTCCCTGGCCTCATCGAATTCATCGAGGCTTCCGAAACGTTCAATGGCGACCTCCTCAACTGACTTGCCTGACTGCTCAGCCGTGTTGTAAACTGCATTTAGCTTGGTCATCCGCCATTGCGATCCTTCATCACCAAATGTGTAGGTGACTTCACGCTTCCGTGGAGGTTCTTCCCCTCTCTCGACACCCCGCTCAACCGGCACTGCCCAGTCCGTCATATCAGCTAACCCTCTGTTGACCTCCCTCTCGTGCAGAACCCGTTTCGGCTCTTCCTTCTTTGGCGACGGACTCCTCTTCCTGCCTCGTTGAACGTAATCGACATCGATCGCAGATGGTGCTGTCATCCACGAGTCGCGAACAAGCGCCGGTTTGTCAACGTCCATGGGAGCCTTCTCCTCGTCCGGCAAGGGGAGATCCTCTTTGGCGTCTGTTGGTTTGAGGTCTTTCGTGTCCTTGGTGCTGTGTCTGCGGTCACTTCTATGTTCCCTGTCCCTTTCTCTTGACCGGTCCCTGTGTCTGTGCCGGTGTCGCGACTCCTCTTCGTGGCGGTCATCGTCACGCGAATGGCGCGACCGCTTGTGTCGGTGGCCATCCTTGTCGTTTTCGTCGTCGTCGTCTCGAGATCGATGTGATCGATGGCGGTCACCGTCCCTATCTTTTCCCCTTTCCCTATCTCTGTCCCTGTCCTTGTCCCTGTCCCTGTGTCCATCTCGGTCGCGGTCGCGCTCTGATGATCTGTCGCGGCGATGATGTTTGTGCTTGCGTCGTTCTTCCTTTTCCTTTGCGCGCTCACGCTC
This sequence comes from Sordaria macrospora, assembly GCF_033870435.1. Taxonomy (NCBI): domain Eukaryota; kingdom Fungi; phylum Ascomycota; class Sordariomycetes; order Sordariales; family Sordariaceae; genus Sordaria; species Sordaria macrospora. Next base: position 4,288,529 of record NC_089373.1, on the reverse strand, counting down.
CGCCCTCTCCGCAGCGAGCTGCTTCTCAAAGTCTTCCAGGCTGTCCATGTTGGAAGATGGCAATTGCGCGCAATTGGTTGTTCAGGCAACTTACCGATTGATGACAAGTCGGCGATTGCTGGGTTGTGTCGGAGGATGCTGCGGTGGAGTGACGTATTTTATTGACATGTTTAAAAGCCCCAATTGCTACAGGCGCTAACCTGGAAAGGCAATAACCTTTTGACTGTTCCCTTATCGCTATCAGCACTTCAATCCGATGACGTCTCTACCGCTTTGACTCTTCGGATTGAACATGTCGCAACATTTCTCGATTCAAGACAGCGACGAGATATGGTATTGTAAACTGTCTTCTTATTCTTTCTTTATTTCAAATTGTTCTTCGTCTTTAAAAAAAAACCAAAAAAACCAGGTAACAGTAACAAAACAAATTCGCTGGGAAACCGCCTGGAAAACCCAGATCGCTGTAGACGTTCGCTAGATATTCGCTTCCTCCACATGTTCCGTTAAATGTTTCACTAGATATTCGCTTGTATAAGTATACTCGCTATTGTTCTCTGTAGTACGCTATGGTGAATAAGCCCACCATGGGAGAGTGGTGCCCAGGACTTGCCCAGACAGCTCTCCCAGAGAGTTCTCCCATAGCTGCGTGCCGAAAAGTCTTGCCCTCGACATCAATCGCACACATGCTCTTTCCAGTTTCTTGGAAGGCAGCGCAGGAACCACAGCCACGAAACCATTCTGGTTGTTTATTATCCGCTCAAGTGGAAACTGAGCCTATATTGGGATAGTCAAATCCGAACTTCAAAATGGCGGTGGGATGAAAGATCGTGCACGATGCCCCGATTTTTCTCTTCGTCTCATCCACGAGAACACACATCGCAACCAACAGATCGAACTGACAATAACCAGAATGAATCCCATATTCATAAGCGCTCACTAGACATCAGCGAAGAAGTTTTCAACTAAGCTATTCATGACGCACATACAGAGGCGGGAGGGGGGGGGGGGGGGGGGGGGGGGGGGGTTGGGTGGACTCGATAACCTTTGCAAGTACCAAGCTGTGTAATTCACTTTCAAGTCCACCGTTTTCTCCACGGTATGTCTTGTCCCTGCCGCCTCTTCACCATGGACAAGAAGTTTGTAAGGCACAAGGCACAGCAGCAGAACGGCACTCAAAACGGAAAACAAGTTGTTTCACTGCAGTCATCATACTATATAGGGACAGCAATGACTTCATTCACAAAGCCCAAGCTTGGCTGCAACGGAAAACTCACTTGTCGCTTTCTTTCTTGGAGGTGTTGATGACTGAGACCCCTCCGTCTGATAGGATGCCGCAGCTTCTGCACCGCCGACTGTTGAGAGAATGTTAATGCTCCGATACCCATTTTCGAAGACGCAGATGTTTTATGTTGAGGGACTTCAAATGGTTTTTGTTATTGATTCTTGGCAAATCTTAGAAACAGAATATTGGTGGTTGTGAGAATTGAACGAATGACCAAAGGCGGAGCTGAAAGTTCAACTCAAGAATGAAGTCGGGGTCTCGACCGTCGAGACCAAAGAGCTTCCAGGTTGCCTGTGGGGCGGCCGCCGTCTTAACCATTTCTGGGTTAGCGTTGGCTCTTGGCCAGAAGTTATGGGGCCCGTATTTGATATTCCACCACATTCACGCACATGCCGTGAATGCCGTGAATATGATGAACGGGTGACACCCATTTTGAAATCTTGCTGCCTGAAAGTGCTGTGGAGGAATTTTTCTTGAGCACTATGAGACAATAAGTGGTCTACAAAGCGAAGAATTACAATGAGTTTATTCCGAGGGCGAAGGCCGTTGGTGAAAAACAGGGATGCCTGAATCGGCCTTTTTCACTTTATCCAACAAATATCCATGGTCTCTAAGTTGTTTCAAGTCCGTGTACAACTACACAGCGAAGAAGAAAGCGAAGGGGTATAAGAACTTCCAAAAACCACCACATAACTCCCTGTCTGTCTCCCAACCATTACCAACCACATTGATGAACCTATCAAAATTTGTCTTCCATCACCGTGTATACGTGTTTTTATACAGCTGTTGAGCCTGTGGGGCCTGATGATACTGATTGCCAGGAACTTTCAATGGGTCCACGGGACCGTAATCTGCTGGGTTATACGGAGCGTAGTGAGACGGATGGGGGATACGAGGGTCGAGCTTCTTCAAAGTCTCATCCCTGTGCTCTTCAGACGTTTCCTGGTGGGTTTGCAGTCCAAAATTCTTGTCCAGACCTGGAGACGGGAAACCGCTGTGTGACGATGGGTTCGGGCTTGCTTGTGGCCTGTCGGACGTGCATGACTGGTTGGAATTTCGGTTGGAAGATGGCTGAGAATGAGGCTGAAGGCTTGATGGCGCGTGATAGAAGTCGCCTGGCATCTCGATCGGACCGTTCGAGGCCGGTTCAGAGTTGGTTGCAGGCAACTCCTGTGGTCCATTTGGCGTTCCGTAGCCGAAAGCCGCGGGTGCCTTTCCATGACTATTAGGGCGGCTGTAGGATTCCGAGGTATTTGGCCGGTGTTGACTTGGAGTAGCAGACAGCGGTCGCGGGATCTGGTAGGGAATGCCGGGAGACATTGGTGGTGGAGAGTGAGGTGGTGTCCCAGAGACCGACGAACTGGCAAAGGTCGGCGAGAATTGAGGACCTGGAGACTGCATCGTCGATCGTCGAACCGTGTTCCTCTTGTCGGCCGGGTTGAATGTCTTCAGCTTCCCGTCTTCAATCATGGCCTGAAGCACGCCAGCATCCAGCAACTCGGCCTTCTTGATGATGCGTCTCACCATTTCCCCACCCGCCTTCTTCATCTGTGACTTGACGAAGCTCATAACAGTGCGGCTGCACTTGATTTCGATATCCTCACGGAGGTACAGCCCGTCCGAGGGCGCCCCAAGAGCCGCCAATCCAATCTCAAGTTGCTCTGGAGGCTCGTAGTTTGGTTGATTGCCGGCGATGCGATACTTGTTGCGTAGATCAACATTCATGGGGGCGTAGATGTGAGTCTGAAGCCCCCATGGCATGTCGTGAAAGCAGCCGTTGAACTTGATGATGGAAGCTCCCATCCTCCCAATCCCAGGTACAAACGTGACTCGTTCAGTGATCTCGTACCATGTCGCATAATATTCATCCGTTTCTGCATTCTGAGGGGCCGCAATGGGCTTGTGGTCGAGAACAAGCGGGTTGAGATTGATGACCTCGGAATGAGAATGAAGGATGTCGATGGCCAACTGTCGAGGGATGAAGCCCGGGATAGGTGTGATGACGGTGAAGGCTTCCTTCTTGCGCAACATGGTGGGCAATGGGCGCCGTAAGCAGATGTGTGACACCGATAAATGAAGGTGTATATACCTCTATAGAGGTAGAGTCGTAAGGAGAGCGTAGTAGGTAGCTGATTCCAGAGCCTGGATGTGGTGAGTTGCTGGGATTTGGCCGAAACTCAAGTGATGAATCTTGTGTTGGTGTAAGACGAGAAATGAAGCAAGAGAGGGAGTGGGAGGGAGATAACCCAGCGGATCTACGGGGTCAGCTTGGGGTAAAATGGGATAGAACGTGGAGGGTGGAGGTTGGCAGGGCTGAGTACCAGGAGCGGCACCTCGTAGATGACCGCTTGGTCCCCGGCCACTCTGCCTCCCGTAGTACAGAACAGATGGATCTTGCCTTTTACGTTTGTGGCTTACCATATTTCACAACCCAGCTCTCATCATCTACCGTTTTGAAGAGTTTTGACGCGATAAGAGGCCACCGAGGCTGCGCCCTCCCCAGCGCGGGACCACAACCACCCGCTCAACATGGTTAGCGGTCATTGGTATTGGTGGTTTGCCCCGCCAGCATCCTGGCTGTAGTTCCTGACCGTTTCTTGGGGATGACGTGAGACGCATTTTCCCTCATTGGGTGCTATGCTGGTTCAATAGCTTTAAATTGCCACTTTGACAAGCTCTCCAACCGTTTCACAATCCTTCCATATCCGTCATCGTTGCTGGGCATGAAAGGATTAGTTGGAACTGAGCAAGTGGACAAACCTCATTGAACAATAGCCTTGGAGGTCATTGAAACTTGTAGGGCTCGACGGCCCCTGGCGAGTCATTCCATCCGGCCATTGGGACCTTGAAATATCTGGGCACTCAAATACCAGTGTATAAATCAAAGAATAGAAACTGCGAGTTTCCCAGGTTGATTGACAACTGCGGCTCAGGGCTATGGTGCTCGTAGATTAACAGCGGCTCGGCTGAAGACAAGAACCTGTCAAACATGTTGTATGGGCTGTTAACATACGCATGATAGCAAATCCAGGTCGGCAGCAGATTTAGTTCATGTTTGTTGAGGATGATATTGGGGGCGGTCGGATATGGAACAGAGAGGATGTTGAGGAACACGGAGACAGGATGGAAAACGTGTGGGAAGAAGGGGAAAATAGAATCAATTGAGGTTCCAAAGTCAATGAAACAAAAGTGCCAAGACCTTCCGCCCCACCCCTGCCGTTGATGGAAACCTTCTCGCCCGCTATCGACGGACATTTTTTTGCGGCGTTGCCCCTCTACGCCCCCCGGACATTCACCCCGTCGCAACCACCTGCGGCCATCTTTAGTGACCCCGCCGTTTACGACATCCGTCAAACTTTCCTCCCGACACTACAACACCATCTCCGGCGCAAACTCAAATCTGCAAGGGGCTTCCAGTTTTACCCGCGCGACAGCACAGAAATCAACAAACAATCTCCCACATCAAGACATTGTTGACACACAATGGCTTCAACTTCGGCATCGGCATCGTCTGCCGCTAAGGCTGACCAGCCTGTTGCCATCGTCTGCGTTGGCATGGCCGGTAAGTTGTCATGCTTCGAGCTTCACCAGTCGCGAGCCGAGTCAAACATCTAACCGTTATCTCCAGGATCTGGCAAGACGACCTTTATGCAACAGATCAATGCCCATCTCCACGGAAAGAAAGAGCCTCCTTATGTCATCAACCTCGACCCAGCAGTCACCCACTCGCCCTTCGAGAGCAACATCGACATCCGCGACTCGGTCAACTACAAGGAGGTGATGAAGCAGTACAACCTCGGACCCAACGGCGGCATTCTCACATCGCTCAACCTCTTCGCTACAAAAGTCGACCAGGTCCTCGGTCTGCTTGAGAAGCGCACAACCCCCAAGCCCGACGACCCTGCGCATACGCCCATCAAGCACATCCTCGTCGATACGCCGGGTCAGATCGAGGTGTTCGTCTGGTCCGCCTCGGGCCAGATCCTCCTCGAGTCGCTCGCCTCGTCCTTCCCCACCGTTATCGCCTACATCATCGACACCCCCCGGACGGCCTCGACGTCGACCTTCATGAGCAACATGCTTTACGCCTGCAGTATCCTTTACAAGACCAAGCTGCCTATGATTCTGGTGTTCAACAAGTCCGATGTCAAGGACCCGGCCTTCGCCAAGGAGTGGATGACCGACTACGATGCTTTCCAGGCTGCGCTGCAGGAGGACGAGACCAACAACGCGTTTGGCGGAGCGGAGGGCAGTGGCGACGGCATGGGATCGGGCAGCGGATACATGGGCTCGCTGTTGAACAGCATGAGTCTGATGTTGGAGGAGTTTTACGCACATCTCAGCGTTGTCGGTGTCAGTTCATTGTACGGAACGGGCATTGACGAATTCTTTGCCGCGGTGCAGGACAAGGCGGAAGAGTTCAAGCGCGACTATCAGCCTGAGCTCGAGAGAAGGCGCGAGGAAAGGGAGGAGAACAAGAAGAAGGCTCGGGAGAGGGAACTCAACAAGATGATGAAGGGCATGTCGATGGGTGATACGGCGGGCGATGTCACAGTCGGCGATGTTAATGATGGAGAGGCCCCCGAGCCGCTGAGCACGGATGAGGAGAGTGATGAGGAAGCTGGCGACGACCCGAACGACGAGTATGACCGCGAGGGACTGCAGGCGAGGTACGCCGCTGCCATGCAGGGTGAGGATGACTCGGTTTTGGCGGAGGCAAGTTTTGCAAAGTACCTCCACACTCAGCAGAGGTGATAGGGGCTGGTTATTTTGCAAGGCAGCATCCTACGGAGCAATGGTAACGAAAAGAGATACAGAGGAGATGGGCATTTAGCATACAACCGGCGTTTTAGAGTGATACCATACCAACATTTTAGGTGGCAAAAACATGATCAATAATGAAAAAGCGATACAGAACTGATCTGTTCAATGTTGTTGGTGTTGATGATGAAAAGCAATGCTTTCTGTGTATGAATTCCCACAAGTCTACCGATATTTCCCAGAACGCCGCCATCATGATATTGTGATGAATGTGATGTCTTCCCTCTTCTGGTCACCTCGAGCCATGGGCTTAAAGCTGGGCCATTCTGAACCACCGGTCATGGTGTGCAATTACACCAGAGTATCGACAGTCCGAACCTCCAAGGCCACAGCTTCCCTCAACAATCTGTCCCCGTCGCCTCAAGCCTAGCCCGGCTCGTTCCTCAGCATTAATACCTCCAAGCCGGTTTTGGCGAGACGAGAACTTCAGCCCGGTATCGAAAGATCGACCGCCCCTCTTCTTTTGCCCCAAATCTAATGAAAAGCACTTAGCGAGCCTCGAACTGAACCATTCTGCAATTCCCCAAAGCGTTAGCATATTGTTCTCCTCCCGCCTGACCAGATTCTTCTATCCTCTCCGCTCAGGTCCCTCCACAAACCCTTCGGACGAAACATACCTCTTAGTGCGCTCCTTGTACAGAACACGCGCACCGCACTTCTGGCAACGGATGGGGGCGCCTTTCTCAAGCGGCACACGGACCGCGCAGTCACCGCAAGTGTACCACATGACGCTGCTGCCGCCGCTGTTGCCGTCGTTGTTGGAGGCGCCGGTGGTGAAGCCCTGGGAGTTGGGGACTTGGTATTGCTCGCGGGAAGACATTATGTCGTGTTTTTCGGGGGGGTTATTTGTCGTCGGGTTTGTTCGATTGTCGAAGGAAATTTGGTAATTGTATAGTCGGCGACGATGTAATGCGATGAATGTGCGACAGATGATGTTAGGTAGGCTGTTCGGTTGATGCCGTGATGGTTGAACGATTACCGGTGGAGTGGTTTGCGACAAAGAGGGCGGGGCGCTATAGAGAAGCGAGTTTCACTATAGTACTGAGGTGCTGCTACGGACGACGGACGCGACAACGAATCGATGGGAGGGAAAAAAAGGCGGGACGCTGAGGCAGAAAGTTCCAGACTCTGACAAAACGGAAAGAACTGAATGACAAAAGTTCTCTGGACCTTGCGAATGCAAGTTGCCCCTGTCAAAAGGTCTCCACACTTCCGCGGGTACCTGCCAACGCGGCAGGCAATTCCCCCACGTTTTCGGTGGGGTTTGGAGGCCGAGGTTCATGTTGTTTCCAGCGGTGCCCTGCGCTGAATGGGCCGGCTCAGGTCCCGCCGGCAAGCGGAGGTGTGATGCACAGGTGGGAACGGGCCGGGCATGGACATTGATTGTCTTTCAGATCGTATCCCCGGGCCTTTCGTCCCGAATTCCACTTTCTTCACAACTCCTCATCAGTTTGAAATCATACATAAAGAATCACAGCGAGCGTTTCGTTTCTGGATTGGTCACGGAGAAAAAGGCGTTTTCCTTTTTTGACTTTCCTGTTGCATTTGGTTACGGCGCACGGCATTCAGCAAACAATCATTTCCGGCATCACCTTCGGCATCACCTAGCACCTATATACATAGAGTTCACTTCTGGCATCACTTGTTGACCCTTCTCTTGAGTCTCTCTTCACAACAACAAGTTTAACCATCGGCTTTTCAACTCACACCTTACGAATACTCAAACAACATCACAACGCTCTTCACCACAAATATCTCAACAACCATGGCTTCCTCAAACGACAAGAAACCCCCAGCAACACCAACTCCAACCTCCATCGTCCCCGACGCCAACATGTTCGATCCCGGCCTTCCCGCCTCGAAAACCACGAACAGCGCGGACGACAACGACACCCAACCCAACTGTCCCTTCTGCCACATCTCCTCCACCTTCCCCCCTTACTCGCCCGTCTCCCCACCGACCCCCTTTCCCCCATCCACATCCACCTCCCCGCATCCACAAACCTTCCTCCTCCTCTCCACCCCTTTGCTGGTTGCCTTTCTGGACATCATGCCCCTCTCCCCAGGCCACTTGCTGCTCTGCCCGCGCCGGCACGCCGCCAAACTAACCGACGTTTTCTCCGACGAAGCCGCCGAGCTGGGTAGATACCTACGGATCCTGTCAGAGGCGGTGACGCGGGCGACGGGCATCAAGGACTGGAACGTGGTGCAAAATAACGGGGCGGCGGCGGCGCAGGTCGTGGAGCATATGCATTTCCATGTGATTCCCAGGCCGGGGCTGAGGGAGGCGGAACGGTTCACGAGTACCATGTTTGGGAGGGGCAAGAGGGAGGATTTGGATGAGGAGGAGGGGGGGGAGTTGGCGAGGAGGATCAGGGAACAAGTGAAGGAGGTGGTGAGGGAGGAGGAGGAGAGGGAAAGGGAAAGGGAAAGGGGGCGGAAGGCCAAGCTCTAGTTAGGGTTGGATTTGGCTTGATTCTTCGGCGATGAGGTGGCGCCATGTTCGTGCTTGGGCCGAGGGTTTTGTTTGGAATTCAAAAAGGCTTATTGCGCCGACGGATGTTGGTGAGCGAGGAGTTGGTCGGGATGGATGTCACAGTTGTGTGGTCACAGAGCATAGCCAGCCATGGAAAAAGCGGGCGTGGTGTATGGGTGTCATATCTCATTACTCTCTTGAGCATTTTCTGGAAAAGGGTCATTATTCATTATTTTTATTTTTTTTCATCTAACTACAGGTGCCTCCAACCGACATCTTTTTTTTTCAGTTGAAAAGGTGTTACGACATTTAGTCGCTGTCACCAGCGCCGAAGAAGACCTTAACAGGCAGCCAGTCGTCGCCGCAGACCTTGAAGCTGTTCTGCTTGTGAACCTCATCAATCTGGGCAATCTCCTCATCAGTCAGGCTCCAGCCATCAAGGTCAAAGTTGGCCTTGATGCGCTCCTCAGTGACGCTCTTGGGGAGCACACTCCAGCCTTTCTGGACACCCCACTGGAGGAGGACCTGCTGCACAGTCTTGCCCTTGGACTCGGCGAGCTTGGCGAGGCTGTCGAGCTTGTAGAGCGGCGAGTCGCTGCTGCCCAAGGGGGAGTACCCCGTGCAGTGAATGCCCTTGGACTCGCAGAACTTGAGGAGGTTGGGGGACGGGTTGCCGGGGTGGAGCTCGATCTGGTTGACGGCGGGGACGATCTGCGATTCGATGTGTCAGTAAAAGGGCCTCACCTCAGCAGTCCACCACGACGCTTCAGAGGGGAGGATCATAAGTCTTTCTTACCTTGGTGCTCTCAGCGCTGAGGAGCTTCTCAAGGTTCTTGACGCCAAAGTTGCTGACACCAATGTTCTTGACCTTGCCGGTGTCGACCAGCTTCTGCATCTCGCGCCAGGTATCGACAAAGTCCCAGTCGTTGTACACCTGCTTGGGGTTCTGCTTGTCAAGACTGGCGGGCCAGTGCATCAGGTAGAGGTCGACATAGGGGGTATCGAGGTTCTTGAGCGAGGTGTCGATGGCCTCGGCGACGTGCTTGTGCCAGTCGTTGTCCAGCTTTGTGGTGAGCCAGATCTTCTCGCGGGGAACGCCCGAGGCCTTGATGCCTTGGCCGACCTCCTTCTCGTTGCCGTAGGCGTACGCGGTGTCGATGTGAGTGTAGCCGGCACGGAGAGCAGCCTCGACGGCCTTCTCGACCTGACCGGGCTTGGACTGCCAGGTACCGAGGCCGACAGCGGGCATCTCAGCTCCCGTGTTGAGCTTGTAAGTTTTGCTGCTGTTGAGAGTTGAGAGCTTAGCTGAGCTTCTTGAGGGTGGGGAGCTCTAGACACTACGTCACCCAATGATGGGTACTTACGTGGTAGACATGATGTTTGTTTTGCTGAAAAAGTGTCTGGTGGTGTTTGTGATGTTCGGTATCTTGGGAATTGCAAGTGAAATGGGCAACATGAAAGACAACAGAAAGTTCAGATGATTGAGATTCAAAGATGACTTCAGAGGGGAAGGTAAACATTGTTTATAAAGCTAGGAACCCCTCTCTTGAGCAAACCCCCACTTTCTCCTCCCACGAACGGTGGAGAGCTCGGCTTTCCTATCCGTTCCAATGTATTCTTCTCCATCGCCCGATCGTTTTGTGGTGCCTGTTTGGCATGTTACAGTACGTACACGTACTTCCATTGTGCTGGCACTAACGTATTTGGGCTCTCTATCCCACGCTTCTAATGACGTTGATGGTGGCACCGTAAGGTACCATGTAGCCCCGCACCTCCGGGGATAGCAAAGAAACCGCAAGCTTCCTGCAGGTTCCAAGGTCGGAGCGCGAACTGGGGACCAAACTTTACATGTAGGAGGATGGACGCCGCCTTGTGGAACGGATGGGGACCAACCGGGGCCGGTCCCGTCATGGGCAAGACCGGCCTGATGACGGGGGCTCCTCGGAGTCAAAGGGGGGCCCCCATGAACTGGTGTTTTCGCGCCAATCCACGGATCCAAGACCCTAAAATGGTTCGCCTGAAATTTTGGATACCTTGTCTTCTCTCATCAAGCCGCTTAAACTCTCCATTAATAATAACACCGCTCTCATACTAATTATTCTGCGATTGCTCTCCCCTGGGCCACAGTCACCATGTAAACATCCGTACCGTGTAGAGGGTTTTATGGTCGTCCCCCAGCAACAGGCCTTAGCAACCTAGCCGTCGGTTCCGCTGCTGCGGAAAGTAGCACACAACGCTGCATAATGATGCGTCAAGTCCAGAACGTTCTGTGGCAGGTTGGTCGCCTGGATGATACTCCTGACCTTCACAGCACCCTCGTCCTCGATGAGTGTCCGGATGGTATGGAGTAGCTCGGGAGAGAATTCGCTGTACCACCGATATTGCCAAGTCACCAACCTGATAAGAGCGGCGACAGTCTCGCGTGTGCTCTTTTGCTTCTCGAACACCTTGAGAATACCAGTAAGAGCCTTGGGGCTGAAGCGCTGACCCAAGCACGCCCGGTAGGCTTCAACCGCTTCGTCCGTATGTTGTAGACGTTCAGCGAGACTGCCGAGAATCTCCCACTCTTCCGCCGACTTCTTGTACTGCATACTTTGCGCCCTGTATTGAGCCATCTGGGTGCGCCAGATGGTATATACGCGAAGGTCTTCGTAAAGAACCATGAACAAGCTGTCCAGCCACCGTTCACATAGACGCTTGTTGTTGAGACGGGAGAAGTGATCCTCGTTATCACCCTATCACGCGTTAGCATTGTACCCAAAACAAACTGCCATGGAGAAGCATCAGCTTAGAGACTCACGTTTTCTTCGGCCTTGCGGACTACCTCTGGGTCGATAGCGCTAGGAGGTCTCTCCAGGTCTTCCGTTTGCTCAGCAGCCAAAGTATCATTCTTTTTCTCGTCCGCATTCTCTTCACTTTCGGCACCCTCCTTGGGTGCGGCTTCGCCGTTCGTAGTATGATCCGGGGTTCCACGGAGAGCATCGGTACTCGCGTTCCGCTTGGCAGGGTAAGAAGGCTCCTGCTTCTCGTTTCGGTATTCGTCTTCCATAACAAACACGTTGCTTCTGATCTTGAGAAGTTGATCCCAGCCAATCTTGGCAGTCATCTCGGTGAGAATGCTGTATGCCTGCTTGAATGTTCCCCTATACGCAGCTGCGCGAAGACCGAGCAGGCTTGGGTCTACTTGCTCAGAGAACCTCGAATCTGGCTCGCTGTCTATCTCGTCTAGCCTTGTCTCTGGGAGGGTCGGTAGGTTAACGTCTTTCGGTTCTGGCATGACTGGCGCATCCTTGTCCTGGTATGTGAACATGGGGCACGAGTTGAGGATGGTCAAGGCGTTTTCCCAATCCTCCATCGCAACGTAGACCTGGGCCAGTCTTGCCCATGTGCCGAACTCGCTGGGAGCGGCTATCGTACTTCGGTCTGCGCAGCCGAGAGCCATGCGCAATCTTTCCTCCCTCAGTTCTGGAGTTGGAGCGGTTTCGGACTTCTTGAGAAGGAATTCGGCCTGGGTATCAAGCATAACGTAATCCATGGGTGACTCCTTGAGGGCCTCGTACAAGACACGGACTCCTTGCACCTCCTCGTATCCCATGAAGAGCACCTTTGCCAAGAGAGAAGCCACTTCAACATTTTGCGAGCGAAGCTTCTCGAAGAGGTTGATGCCGGAAGCATGGCGTCCTGTCGTAGAGAAATACTTTAGGAGTCCGGCTGTCAAGTGGTTAGAGACATTGTTTGGCACCTGCACCACGGAGTCTGAACCAAGTTGCCAGCCTACAAGAAAGTCAGTGAACGGCATCTATACAGAGTGGACAACGGGGGAGCGTTACCCCTGAAGAAGAGCTGCTCGGCCGCGCTGAGGAACTTGTGCTCGGTCTCGGTACTGGTCACCGGGTTGAAACGCCGGACGCCCATAATCTTTCTGATTGTATCGCCGCTACCATCGTCGGCATACGAGTATGCGCGGAGGACACTACAGAGGTATGTTTCGAGCCAAAGTTCGTCGGTCGCCTTTCGTTTCTCGCCCCGCTCGTCAACGCAGTAACTCTCCACGGAGCCGGGGAAGGGGGCGTGTACGCGCATGTCGACGCGGGAGAAGGCATTGTAACAGCTGGAACGAGTGTGTTTGTTAGGTAAAGCTCAGGACGCAGTCGGCCAAAGAGTAGTGTTTACCAGTAAGTGCCTTCGACGGTTTTGGCAGTGGCGGAATGGCCAAACTCCTTGTAGGTCAGGGTGTTGATGTAAGCCGCCAAACTGGCCGAGGAAGACGCGTCGACGCCGGTGACATGGTGATAGACACCGTACTGATGGATCTGTAGGTCAGCGTTTGTTGCCGTTTTGCATCTGAAAGAAATCGGAGAGACTGGTACGTACGTGCTTTCCGGGGTTCTTCAGGGGTTGCTTGACAAGGTGTACGAGATCGGGGGGGCCAAGCTCCCTGAGTGAGCTCAGAGACTCGGTACGAGTGTCAACCGCTTCGTGGAGTATCTCCTCGGTGATCCTGCCCAAGAAAACGTTAGTTGAAGTCTTGAATGCGCTTTCTTGGAGGACCAAGTCAAAGGGTTGGCTGAAACTCGGAACGGGGCATCACGAACTCGGGGACAGCTGGCGCAACCATGGTGATGGCAATGAACCGCCAGGCTGCGGCGGGATGTTGATGGTTGGTTGGTTTACAGCGACTAGGCAGCGACTAGGCTTCGGTGGCGCAATTGCCGGTGTTGTCGAAATACGTCGTCGCCAACAGTCGGTCGACCTGTTGTTTGTCCAAGATCGGGACGAAAACGGGAAGATGGACGGAAGAGGGATCGTCAACTTTTGGTGGTGTTCGGCTTATTCACAGCTGTTTTGAGTCGATGTTCGTGGATTCCATGGTGCTTGCGTTCCAGTGGGGGAACTGCCACTGCAGTGCATGTACCGCCAGCGCATGGAAGCTCAGCCCCGGCAGGAGCTCCAGCTCGGGCACCTACCCTGGCTGTCCGTCATGCGATTGCGAATGGAGACAGGGGAAGTAGCTTGAAGGCACAGGCCACATGCCCATTGTTTCTGACCAATCATCCCTGCGATGCCTGCCGTATGGAGTTGTGAACCCTTCTGGCACAGCATGGGTTGCACTAACAATTAATTTACCTGGCTCTCCAACACCGCAACCTGATCGCGTCTCACTTTGGGGTCGCGACCTGACAACTACCAGTACCTCTCCTTCGACAACTCACTGCCCTTTGGCCCAACATTCACAAGTTCCCATAGGGCTTTACCGTATACACACTTGGCATCTCTCTATCGTTGCGTCCTCACTCTTATCCACCAAACCACCGCATGATATAAATATCGATTCTGGCAACATGGTAAGATTGGCCGGTAGATTGGAGTGCCATCGATTTGCTAACTTGTGTGTGTTTCCTGTAGCCAACCTTTCAGGCGATCAACGTCGAGCCCGAAGAGAACGTCGACGAGGAAATCGATACCACCAAGCAAATTCAAGTACATATTGTCTCTCCGCCATGATTGGAACGTCCGTCTTCTGCACAGTGACTTATACAAGCCTTGTTACAGGTCGACGATGCCTTGAAACTATTCCAGAACGCCCTCAAGCTCCACTCCCAGGGCCCCCGATTCTTTGACGAAGCCTCCGACGCCTACAATGCCCTTTTCGAGTCCGAGATATTCAGATACCCCGAGAGCAAGACCGAGTATGAACGCACCGAAGAGCGACCAGATGGCACGCTTGTCATCGAACCCACCCTTGCCCAGGGGCTGGAGGTTGGCGCTGCCGATGTAGATGGAATTGCCAGCACTCTACCGCAAACTTTATACCTATCTTTCAAGAACCACGGCCAATTCATCGTCGATCGGATAAAACACAAGGCACGGGCCAGTAAGCAGGGTAGCGAGTTCGATTACGAGGATCCCGCCATTCAAAATGATGCCAGGAAAGCCTTGGACGAGTTCAGCGCTGCCCTCGACTATGACCCCTCCGATGCCGACTTGTGGAGGAAGACTGCGAGGGTTGCCGCTTTTCTCAAGAGCGCAAGGCTTAGTCGGTACAGTCTGGAGGCGGCTGTGGAATTGGACGATGACCCCGCTGTTACCGATTTTGAGCCGCCATCGCTCGCCGAAGGATTCGCCGGTGAACAGCTAAAACGACAACTCGAGGTCCTGGACGACAAGATGGCCCTAAGTCACCCTATAATGAAGGCATTCCGTGAAAAAAGTCTCCCCAAGTTCTTGGAGCGTTACATCGATCCGATACCATCCCTCCCGGATTACACAAAAGCTATAGCTGCCCCACGACCGGACTCCGACGAGGTCAGCCAACCTCGTCCTGTCGTGGCCCTCCCGAGCTACTCCTGGACTGAACTTGGTATTGCGTTGGTTCACTTCGTTGCAGAGCATGGCTTTTCTGGCCAAGCTATCACTATCCGACTACCAGAAGGGATCGTTGAAGACGAAGATGTTCAAATGGAGATTGATAAACAGCTGCAGCCCCCTGAAGACAACATACAGGAGGAGACGGTGGCTGAGGCCATTGTGGTCGAGAAGTCTAAGGCACAGGACACTGAAGAAGCCGAATCCAGGGTTAGAGAGACCAGAGTTACTATTATTGAAGAACCCAAAGAAACGGATCAGCCCCAAAAGGACCGTACATCGTTGCCAACAAGGAAACGTTCGCAATCTGCCGCTGGCATACCAGATCCAGCAGATGAGGAGAAAGGCGAGACCAAGAGGAGCAAAAGGACAAGGCGAAGGGACACTGCACCGGAGGAGGCCATGGACCCTGCCACGCTACTGGCCACTCAGCTTCAGCCCTTCCAAGCCGCCGACCAGAACCTCTTTCAGATGACCAAAAATCTGCTAGAAAATTTGGGCGTGACAGACCGCGATACTCTGGACAGGATAACCGAGATCCTGGATTCCTGCGCTTCTGATGATCGAACGAGTAAGATCCAAAATCCGGCAACAACTGACCTACGTGAGGCGATACTTCATTTCGACGAAGAAACGGCAAGCATTCTGCTGGACGGCAGGGAAAGCCCACCACTCAGCCTGTCTGCTTTTCTAGAACACTCAAAATCACCAGCCCAAAGGGCTGTTGAACCGCCCCAGTTCGACGACGTGCGGAATATTCGTGGTTTCGTTACGAGAATGAACTCGGGCTGGAACACAATTCAGGATGTCGTCTATGAGTACATTAAGGCTCTTTCAGAGGGCTACTCGACAGAGAAATGGTCGGATCAGATGAAGGTTGCCGTTGTCCAAGTCATCAGCCGTTTGGACGAAGGAATCCACCAACTGGTTGTTTACGACCTTGAGCAATGGCAGTTGAGCGATGAAAGCAAGCGCCAGCCTCTTACAAACATTGCCCGTCTGGTTCTCATGCTTTTCGAGTTACACTTGGATGTGTATGAGCGGATCACGAACCCTAACAGCGTCGTGGACCTAACTACGCGGACTAGAGCGAGGATAAGATTGGGGAGGTGGTGGGATCTAGCTACGGAAGCTAGCCGGCGGCGCCATCTCGACACCGATGATGATCTAACACTTCGCTTCCTCTGGGCAGCTGTGGTCTACATTACAGTTAGTGAAGGTGTACCCCGTGAACACATCCTTAATTGCTGGCACAGTCTGCGCGATCACCTTGCGACAACTTCGGTTCCCGATATCGTTCTTCCAAACAACGCCGTGATGCCGGAGATTTCGGTGGCTGCTGCTGATCGCGAAGTTAGCAAGCTCACAACCATGGAGTTCTTCCTGGGCCTTTTCCAAGAGGATCAGAGCGATCCCGTCTCTGTTATCGAAACTTTGGAACCTGTGCTAAATCCTGATTCAGTATGCATCAACAGCTCGTCTGCTTCGGACCCTGCTGAAGACGCAATGGACGAAGACACCGAGACTGCCGGACACGTGAAGTCCATTAAAGATTGCGCCAGCCAAGGATTGCAAGACCTGTGGAACTTCATCGAAAAGAGCAGCACTGATCTCCGGTTGCTGCTCTGGTCGAGGCTCGGCGACGCCTACGGTAAAATCAAGTATACCACAAAGCAGTTCTCGTGCTTCCTACGGAGTATCGAAACTATTGTGCATGATTTTGAGCGGGATGATTACGTCAACACACCACAGGCAGCTCGCAAGGAGTTGTTCATGACAATGCTCAAGGCTCTAGATGACCAGATCATTCAGGCGTTGCATCTGGCGCTGAATCACAACAATTCGTTCGATATCATTGATGAGGAGCACATCAAGACTACATCAGCCGCTCTCGCCAAGGTCAGCTGTCTTCTCCACGTTGCTGCAATGTACGAGGATGAGGGCAGTGTAGGAATAATTCAACCACCGGCAAGCGGATCTCCAGCTGCAACATTTCTCAACAGACTTAGGGAGATGCAAGTGAGAACATGGTCATTGCAATACGCTGTTATGAAGACGGGAATAATTCTTCACCCCGACATTTTCCCGACGCCCGAGAACGATCTGGCTGATTATCTGGCCGCCGTACACCAGGTCCTTGGTCTAAGGAAATACTGCAGGTCTTCCAATAAGATCTTCCTCAAGATGATGCGGGTCGAACTCTTGAAGTTGAAGAATATCGAGAACTGGGAGGACTATCTCGGCCAAGTCCTCTATGACCTTCATGGCCTCAAGCTAGGAGTAGGCATCTGGGACGTCCAGGAGCACGATTGCCCACCTGAGAAGCTCGAGAAGCGTCAGGCATTGGCAATGGTGGAAAAGATCAGCTTGCTTGCCCACCGCATGACAATGAAGGACTTGTTGAAGTCGGACCTCAAAAACACCGTCGAGTCGATGCAGCAAGCTATTGGCTCTGCTAAGTCAACAGCTCAGATGATGCACAATCACCGCAACTTCAACGAATATCTGAAGACGCCGATTCACCCCTTGCATTTGTACAAGGCTCTTACCGGCAATGTCGACCTAGATGCAGTCACTATCAACACACCGGATAGCGCACCCGCAAAGCACGGCTGGTTCTTCTTGCTGGGAATGATTGCCCTTACCAAATTCAAGGGTGTAGACCTCAACCGTCGCCAGACTCCAGGTGCTCTGGATGATTTACGCATCGCAGTCACGTTCTTGCGATTGCAGCTCCAGTACACACCAGACAGATGGGATGCCTGGTTCCGTCTTGCCGAATGTTTCGACTATGAGTTGGATGATATGGTCCTGTGGACCGCCGACAAGATGAACAAGGACCGGGCGGATCTTGTCAAGTTCCAGCGCCAGTCGATTCATTGTTACACTCTCGCGTTATCGCATTCGTATGCTTCGACTTCAGATTCCAACGCGTATACAATGTCGGAAGGAGATACCGAGGCGCTCTATGACCTGTACCACGAGTTTGGCATGCGAATGTATGCATCGAGCCGCGAGCCATTTGCCATGGAGCCCTTTATGCATTCGGACCAGCACCGGTTTTTCATCGAGACTTCGGGCAATGGTACGTACAAAGAGATATTGCACAATCAGATGTCGGACTACCAAGTTTGGAAGTTCGCCGCGAGCTTGTTCCGAAAAGCCATGGCTGGCAAGCCCAAGGACTGGAAGAATCCATACATGATAGCGAAGTGTTTATGGAAGATGTACCAGAAGCCGGTGGAGGAGCTCGACGAGAAGAACCGGCGCGGTCGGCCATCGGTTCAAGCGGTCATCAAGGCTTTGGAGAAGACTGTCGAGGTTGTCCGGGCACTACCCAAACCTCGGCACGGCCAGGACCCGATCCTTGAGCCGCACTATAAGATCCTGTCTGTCATCAATAAGCTGGTTACCCGAGGCGACCTCCCTCGCCAGGAAGCCGCAGACATTCTGCAGCGACAGCCTTTCGCCCCTGGCCGCGGTGAACAGGTTACGCTAGAAAACCACGAGGACTGGCATGAGTATATGCTCAGGTACATGCGTCACTTGAGGGATAAGGACAAGTCAAACTGGCAGCATCGTATGATCATTCGTCATGCTCGTCTCTTGTTCGATGGAGACGAGATTGAAGACGAGGAAGATGAGGCAAAGAAAGAGGCAAGCAGGGAGGCTGCTTCCAAGGCTTTTGCTGTTCTGCGCGAGAACATGTTCACCAAGACGATGGTGATGAACGTCTGGAAGTGTGATGCTGAACGCCCCGGTCGTCATCATGTCTACACGGAGCAATACATCAGGTACATGGCCCGGCTGTTGGCTGTCATGAACGACAGAGCCAATCTTGAGGCCGTACTGCGACGCATTCGGAAGAAGGGCGTCGACTTTTATCATTTCAACGAGCTTTGGCAACACGGTGTGCAGATTTACCTCAAGATGATCCGCAAGGCCTTCGACATCCCAGCAAACGATGAGGATCCTTTTAAGAACGTTGCACCAGAGGACTTTGAGACCGTGGCTGAGAAGATGCTGGAATGGGTCATCACGCCAGAAGCTGAGAACCATGCCGCCCTGAACGCCATGAAGGAAGCCATTGAGCTCAAGAAACTGAACGCCAATTTGATGAAAGCTGGACCGATCGATGACTTAATCAATGATTGCTACTCGATCATTCACCATGAGTTGCTTCCTGAGCGGGCTGCTTCAGAGGCACCGCCTGGCGGGGAAGAGAATGGCCGGACTGCTGACGGAGAGTCGCCCAAGAAGCCGGCAGAAGGAGAAGAACCCAAATTCATGACCCTCAGCATTCTGCCGGCTCTTCAAGAGAGAGATCGTGCTGCTGCTGCTTCAGGCTCTCTGCGGGCCCCGTCCGAGCAACCCGATAAGATGTCAGAAAAGCAACTATCCTTCAATGGGGACGCCACTCACCGCGGTCGCAAGCTTGGCGTTCGGAGACCCGATGTCCTACGCAAGGCCGAACAAGCCGTCTTGAGGGCCGCAGAGGGTCCACCGAAACCTTTGTCTACTAGAGGAATTTCATCACGAAAAGGCTCCGCATCTAGCGGTAGCGGAAGGAAGGGTCAAGCAACCCGTGATGATGGGGCTGGCAGTGATAACGAAGAGACAGATGAAGATGTTACTCGCCATAATGACGAAGATATCGAGATGAAAGACGCCGATGATGAAGATGACAACCGCCCCTGCAGTCGTCGCAGCAGAAGAGGTGGACATAACGATACCCACATGGCCGACGACGAGCACGAAGAAGAAGAAGCAATGTCCTCTCCTCCCGGTAGCGTCCACGATTCGGCCGACGATGAAAGCGATCTCAGTGATGTGCCGGCGGACTACGAGGACGATATCCCGCCGTCGCTACTATTCCCTAACCTCAGACGCAGCGTCGATGTCACTGCTGCCGTCGGTGCTGCTGCCGGGTCCGCCACGACCCCTATTACTCCTGGCAGACCTACGATATACAGTTCGAGCTCAGAATCAGGCAGTGATAACGCTGATGAGAATAGAAAATCTGTAGAGCCAAAGCGGACGCCAAGAAAGCCGAGCTGGCATAAGAACCAGGTAGCCAGAGCTGCTCAGCATGAGCATAATCAGCAGCGGCCAGGAAGCAGCAGCAGCATTGACCATCATAAGCTTGCGACAGAGGGTGGCTCGATAGGACCCATGAGATGGGGGTTGAAGACGAGCTCAGGCAGACCTCACAATGGGAGTGGTGCTAGCGCTTCGGCTGTTGTGCATGAAGTTCCGGAGACGGAGGATGTTGAAGACGAGGAGGAGGAGGAGGAGGAGGAGGAGGAGGAGGAGGAGGAGGAGGAGGAGGAGGAGGAGGAGGAAGTGGAAGGGGACATCGAGGATGAGGGTGATGAAGAAGGTGAGCATGAGGGGGTTGAGGAAACTGTTGAGATTGGAGAGACGGAGGAAGAGGAAGAAGGCGAAGAGGATGCTGATGAGGAGATGGAAGATGTGGAAGGCGAGGAAGATGTCGAAGGTGGGGACGAGGATCATGAAGATGAGGAAGGTGTTGAAGTGGAAGAGGACGAGGAGGAGGAGGAGGAGGAGGACGAGGGTGAGGAAGGTGACGAGGAGGTCGAAGAGGCCGAGGAAGACGAGGAAGATGTAAAGCCAGGTGAGCATGAAGGTGATGTAGGGGAAGGGACAGAGGAAGAAGAGGAAGGGGGCGAAGAGGCGGAAGACGAAGAAGAAGAAGAAGAAGAAGAAGAAGAAGAAGATGGAGAAGGCGATGAAGAAGAGGAGGGGGAAGAGGAGGAGGCAGACGAAGAGGAGATTGGGGAGGAAGATACAGATGATGGGAGCGAACATGAAAGTGCGATAGGGGTCAATTAGGAGCTTGGTCCTCGGTTGGGGTCGCTCGACTTAAGCGATGGGTCTTCGAGCCCTGACGAGTTTGAAATATTTTGGCGCTGGTGATCCCAGATGAAGGCTCACGACTCAAATGTTGGTAATGGTGATACTGGCCGGGCCTGGAGTAGATGTCTTTAGAAAATATACTTATGAAGAATCGGTCTTGACTAGAGAGACCAAAGGTCTTTCTTTACTTTGTCACCCGCTGCTGATGTGTTCCTTGCTAACATTTTGTCATCCCGATGTGCTTGTACTCCTACATGTTATCTTTCCTGGGACGCCTAACATTGAACCCTAACCCCCCGTGTCCGGCCTCTGTCTTCCACTCAAGGGCCTTGATGGCCCAAGCTCTGTCTCGTCCTACGTAAACATGCACCACGGCAGGGGCGGCCCCGCTCTGGATGCCACCACATTAGCCCCACAATGAACCGCCCTACTGGTCTTGGCAGCATCGTGGAAGCCTTGCCGTGGAGCGCTGCAGCCTTGACGACGGAGCTCTCCTTCTCTTTCGTGGAGTCATCTTTCCCCCATTCATCATCTTCACATTCCCACTTACAACTGCATATATATCCGAGTGTCCATAAGCAACCCAAACATCACGTCTCCCTTCACTTCAAGATACCCTTCGTTGCGTTGTCAGTTGCTGGTTAGAGCACTTGTTTGGTCTTTTCCCCGACCAAAGAATACTCAAGGTACCTCACCAGCCAGCTTACCGGTACATACCCCGCCATCAAACCAACACAAAGCAAGCAAACAAGCTTATGCAGGCCTCGTTTGTTAGCCAACGTCACCACCATCGGTCTTATACTAGTCACTTTTGAGTTTCGCAACTGCCAAAACTCATCTGAGGTGGTTCACAACATATAGAAGTGAACACCTCTATTTTTCATTCATCCTCACACGATCAGCTGTCATCGCTGTATACGTTCCACCCAGTACACTACCTACTTCCTCGAGTCGAACCTGCTACCTATCAGCAAATATGGCCTCTACGAAGCGCATCGCGAAGGTATATATATATATATATATATCACCTCATATTCATCCCACCGGACCCTTACCTCCTTGGTTGCAAAGGCCTAACCCAACTAACTCAACTCCCTTCCTTCTCCAGGAATTCGCAGACTGCACCACCGCCCCACCCCCGGGCATCTCCATCACCCTTCCCTCCGACGCCGACCTGCACACCTGGCACGTCACCGTGACGGCGCCCCCTAACTCGGTCTACGCGCCAGGCCGCTTCGGCCTGATCCTCAAGATGCCGACCGAATACCCCTTCAAGGCTCCGACCATCAACTTCACGACGCGCATCTACCACCCCAACATCACCAACGACTCGCTGGGCAACATCTGCCTGGCGCTGCTCAAGTCAGAAAACTGGAAGCCCTCGAGCAAGATCATCAACGTGCTCGAAGCCGTGCGCAACATACTGGTGGAGCCGATGCCGGACGACCCGCTCGAGCAGCGCATCGCGGACGAGTACCGGCGGGATCGGCCCGAGTTTGAGAAGAATGCGCGGGCGTACGTGGAAAGGTATGCCAAGGGGACGGTGAACTTTGTACAGGGTCCGGATCCGAAGGAGGATAAGAGCAAGAGCAATAACAACGACAAGAATAGTGGTGCTGGTGCTGGTGCTGCTAATCCTGGTCGCGCTGCTGCTGGTAGGCAAGGAGGTTCTTCTGGCTCGTCATCTCGCCCTGCTCCTCCTCTATAGAGCCGTAGGGCCCTGGGGATACGTGGTTATTTGGATTGGCACGCACCCGCCTTTGTTCGTCCGACGAAGCTGTTTACTTGCATGGCGATGACCAAGCAAGACTCTTCGATAGGAGCGATGGGGTGCGTAACGGGAGCGGTGACTTTTTGAGAATGGATTTTAGATGGCATACACGCAAGCAGATGGGAAAGAGCAATTGAGGATCGGATATTTGGCGACCTCTACCAGAGTCACTGGACTTGATGAATGAGCGTAGGGTTAGGTTGGAGATGGTTGAAGGTTAGACTAGAGTGGTCTTGACACTGCCGAGTCATCAACACAGAAGCTGGCAGTGTTAGGCATCACTTCATCGCGACCATAACATTATGGGCTGTTTGATAGACAAGGGTGTGTTCAGCACATTAGCGGTTGTGATGGTGGAGAGCCCGGAAAGTTAAGACGCGAGCCAGCGAGCTGTTGCGTTGGTAGTGTCCACAAATACCAAATGAATCTCACGGTCCCACTGACCACTCAACCATTGCCGAAATTCTAGCTCAGGTTACATAGACCATATTCTCGTTGTTTGTAGTGTACTCCAAGTTATTCAATATACTTATGCAGTATGCTTCAGTTATGCTAGTCATATGTTAAGCCATGCCATGCTACGCTTTCTTTCAAGGTTTCCTCATAGCAGTTCGCTCGCTCGCTCTTAAGTTCTTTTTTCTCTTTGCCTTCCTTTCCTTTCGCCTTTCGCCTTTAACCTGCCTGACCTTATGTGTGAACCTTGCCTTGTCCTACCGTCCTTCTAAAAAAAAAAAAAAAAAAAAAAAAAAGCCATTCCGCGTTGTTCTATTTTCGAACCGCCCCCCTCTGCCGCCTCTTCCTCTCATGTACATTCAGAGATCAAAAAAAAAACAGACAAACAAACAAAAAGCACAAAGCGCCGCAACCGCTTTCCACTTTCCTCTTGACGACCCGACTGCCCAAATAACACGAGAAGGGAGGTTTTTTGAATATGTACAAACAAAGGAAAATAGGGAGGGTGCCCTCTGCAAGAGGATGTGGTTGGTGGTGGTGGTGATATAACTATGGTAGTTATAGAAATGCAAAGTGTTAAAGAAGAAGATTATGGTTGGTTACCACCACCAAGAAAAAAAAATTGTCTAAACAGCCCCTCCCTGGGAAACAACAAAAAAAAAAAAAAAAGGAGTACAAAAGATGATGATAAGTGTGACGGGTCATGACAACATCAGCAGAAATAAGTAGTAGGTTGACGACGAGATAGGGGAAGTTGGAGACGTCAGGTGAGCCAAAGGTAGATGGATGGTCTTGGTCGGGTAAAGTGTTGTGGTTGTTGTTGTATGTGCCTTTTGTTGTTGTTGTTTGTATTGTAGGAAAAAAATGGCTTGGCCCCTTCAAAGGGGTATTATTTGATGTGAATACGCCCATGGTATTGGAAGATTACAATATGTAAAAAGAGCTGTCTGAGCGGGGGGTTATACAGGGCGGAGAGAAAAGGCTAGTATTTGGTTGGGTATGATGCCAGATAGTTGAAAGGTGGGAATGACATGAAAAAGGAACATTTTTTTCTGCTCAGTAGCTCAGTAGCTCAGTAGCTTCCCCTCTCCAAGTGGTTATGGTTATGAGAATGAGCGCCTCCACCACCCAGGTTCAGGTTCAGGTTCAGGTTCAGAGGACCAAGAGCAAGTATGGACACGGGCCGAGGTGCACACTACATCACCTCATCCGCCCTTGCTTGTTCACGATCCCTCCTCCTACCAAACAGCGTTCCCTTCCGGTCATCGGCAGCGAGGTCCAGCCCAGCAGCCTGCGACCTGGACGCCGGGTTCGCACTATGAGCAGCCGTATTCAGCCGGGGTCCAGCCTCGCTCGCGGCCTCCTGCAAGGCCCTCCACTTCTGGATGTTCTCGCGTCGTTCCGCCCGCTTCTCCTCCACCGCCTCCTGGGTCAGGTGTCCGATGCCGTTGCGCCGCTTGTAGCAGGCGTCCATGAGCATGTTGCAGTCGATCAGCCGCCGGGGGAAGGCCTGCACCACGCCAAACATCTCCATCGGATCCTGGACCGCCCGGATCTCGTTCTCGCCGAGCTTAAAGATGGTAAGGGCGATGCGGAACAGGGTACGAGAGCCTTCGTAGAAGAACACGTCCCAAACGCGCAGCACGGTTTCGATTGGGAGCGTTCCGATAAAGCACGACATAAACCAGGCCGTCATGCACAGCGTGATGGCGGGGAGTCGGTTCGGGTCGCTGATGCTGAGGTTCTTGCCGCCGTGCCTCACGCGGTTCCCTAACCGGTGTCTTTTGCTGGGGTTCCCTTCAAGCTCGTCTCCGCCGATTTGTTTCCATACGTTGGGCAAAGAATCCTTCAACGTCCCCATCAGCACGCCAAGATCGACCTTCGAGCCTTCCAAGCTCATTTCGTGCGTCCCTGGCAAGTAGACTCGCGTTATGACGTTCAACAACCAGAATGCCTGCTCTTCGGTCTCGACGAACAAAAGAAGCAAGCCTGCCAAGAAGTTTAGTGATTGACAGTATCCAATCCGTGGGTTGTACAAGGCGAAGGCATGGAGAACGCGGCGCAGAGAGCTGATAATCTCGGGCTCGTCGGCACGCTCGGCCGGTTGGGTGACGCCCGGAATATATCCACCAGCAGCCTGGCTATCACCACCGGGCGTTGTCGATTGTGGTGGTTTGAATCGTACGTTATCCGGGAATGTTCGATGTAGATCCTTTTCGATATCCTCGCAGACCAGCGGCTTTACTTCACCCCTTACACCCTCCAGCTTGCCTGGGCCTTTCGGATCTAATCCTGCACGCCTGACCAAGTCATCGTACACACCCCTGTGCTTGCTGAGAAGTGCCGGACCTCCAGCGTAATAGAACCAAGCCGCGCCGCGCCAGTCGGGTGGAATGCCTTTCCGGATAAACCTCTTCGTCTTGGTACTTCTTGGGGGAAACCTGTTTGGCCTGTCCGTCATGAGAGAATTATCCTTGAGAAAAGCGATCCATTTCCTCCTGCGACGTGCCAGGTATTCGCTGTATTGGGCATCCCAGTCATCATACTGCTGACGAGTAACGTTCGAATTGGCCTTTCGAAAACCGTATCGATCACGGCTACCCGGTTCCTCGGGTGGCTCGACTGGCATATTCGCTGTTGGAATCGGCGTTAGGATAACGCGATATCGCTCCTCCTCCTCCTCATCCTCCTCTTCTTCTTGCGCATCAAGTTCGGGGGTATCCATCGGTTCCATCGACTCCATCGACTCCATCGGTGCCGTGGGAGTGGGAGTATCTGCCGCAGCAGGTTCCTGGGCCTGCAAATCAATTACATTATCGCCATCCATTAACTTGGCCGAGTCGTGCTTTGCCGGGTCCTTCGCGTCAGATTCCTGTCTCCTCCTTTCCGTAACCTCCTCGCTTACTGATTCCTGCCTCTGCTTCTCCATGTACTCTGTGATTGACTGTTGCCGTTTTCTCTCCATGTCTTCGCTGATCGCCAAACCAATGTCCTTTGGCAACGAATTCATTAGTCCCGATTTCCTGAGATTCAAGTTGGATTGCCTAGCGGATTTTCGGGATATCGGTCTCGCTCCAGGTAATGGTAATGGCTCGTCCTGCATCGCCTCGAAGATCTTGGTCGTCCGGTCGGTGTCGGGGTCTGAATGACTGGTCGCGGGTCGGGAGGTTTCCCCCATTGGAAATACTCCGAGGTCCGGGTCGAAATGGTCGGTATCGTCCAGGAACCTTCGGCTCTTGCGGAATCCAAGGTTCTCAATCTCCGAGTCGTTGAAGCCCCGCTCGTACATGACCATCACGTCTTCAATGCTCGGGCCGTCGTCGGCTATCGAATTCGTCCGCCAGCTCGCGCGAGCATAGCCATTGATGATGGATTGCTCAGTGATACTGTGGGTGGTTAGAATACTGCAGCGCTCTCCCGAGTTCGTGGCAAATGGAGAGCGGAAGCTTGGTGGCCTGAACTCCTCCTGGATCCAAGCTGGAGGGTCGCGAGTCGCAGGCGGGTAAAAGTTGTTGTAATTGTTGTAACTGACAGGAGGCGCAGGCCGTGCAGGGAGGCCAGAGACCCCGGCAGGAGGTGCAGGAAAGGGGCGCCTCATTACTGGCGGTTGGTCCCTGGCTGCGTTTTGAAGCTGGTCATTTGACGGGCGTTTGGCAATCGAAGACGAAAACGTGCTTGACGAGTGCGAAGACGCAGTGGAGAAGCGCCGGTCCTGGGGCCATAATTGATTAGGTGCTATGTTTTCGTTGTATTGTGTCGGGTGGTTGTTTGTGTGGTGGTGCAGGCTGTCGAACGAAGGTTCATGTTGATGCCGGATCGGGGGCGCCGCGCGGATGACGGAGATGTCCGAGTTCTTGGATCGTATAGATGTGCTCGTCTTCCGCGGACGGGAGAAGTTCTCAACAACCATGACTGTGTCCGTAGTCGCCTGGCGAGAATGGACAATCGACGAAGTGTAGCTGTGGGTGGGCGAGGTGGGCGTTAGGGGTATTGGTGAATGGCGCATAACCTCATCGTCGATCTGCTGACTTCCTCGGCCGATTAGGGGGAATTTCCGGATAGACGGCCGTGATGGCGACGGTTCTGGATCTTGGTAGTCTTGTTGTTGTTGTTGTTCTATGTCACGGACGTCCTGGTCTGAGTCTTCGGGCTCGAGCGCCTCGGGTATAAAGGGGTGGGAGGAGAGGCCGGGAAATACGGAGCGCGGCGTCAGTCTCGGGGTGCCAGTGGGTGTAGTCGACTCGGCCCGTGGTCTTTGTGACGTGATGTGGTGGTTGTGGTTTGGTTGGAATGGACTCGGAGGGACGGGCGAAACATTTCTCGAGCGTGCATCGATGGAATCCCAGCGAGGGGAGGCCGGGGTGCGGTTCGGGAGCAGCGCCAGGGGCACAGGCCTGTTGTGGTGATTCATTGCACGGGCATACTGGGTGCGCTGCGGGTGTTGGGAATGCTGTTCAGAAGAAGCAGCTATTGCGGGCGAGGTCCGACCATGTCCATGACTCCCTCGGCGCGGTTCCATGCGGATCGGGTGATGGTTGTGGTTGTGGTTGTGGTTGTGGTTCAGAATCAGGTGTGGTGGGTGTTGCTGCAGCGGATTGAAGTGGACGGGATGATGGTTGTTGTTGAGGGCGCCGTGGGTGCCGTGGTGATGGTGCAACGGACCTGAAGCGCCGGCAGAGCCAGCATTGGCAGCGTCGTGTTTCGGCCAGGGTCCGGGTCCAACATGAGCCGGAAAAGGGTGAAGGACGCCGCCACTGGCACCATCGTAACCCCCTCGTTCCCGTTCGTTTGGAGGATGCATCATGCCGGTGACAAATGCTGCCTGCTCTGCTGGATGGTTTAGTTTGTGGAAAACAAAAAAAAAGAGTGGCTAGGTTCTCGTCTCTAGGGATCAGTCATGTGCAGCACGCAGC
Organism: Sordaria macrospora; assembly: GCF_033870435.1. Lineage (NCBI taxonomy): Eukaryota > Fungi > Ascomycota > Sordariomycetes > Sordariales > Sordariaceae > Sordaria > Sordaria macrospora. Next base: position 4,260,570 of record NC_089373.1, on the reverse strand, counting down.
AGCATCATCACATCCGGTGATCCAGATTTAGACACAGTTAGACACGGCAACCAAAACCCAGATGCCAACCCAGATCCCTATCGGCAGCTGCGTTTCAACCAGCAGGCATCAGGTTATCTCAGGTAGGGCAGTGATATGAACCGAACCGCGGACTGGAACTGTGACTGTGACTCTTGGGACAAGTAGTAGTATCGAAGGGCTTTGGGTGTCCAATGGAAGCCCGAGAAGTCCCAGATGGGATGAAAGCCTAGCTTCAGGTTCCTGGGAAAGCCGAATCTGGATAAAAGTGCTGAGGGCTGGGCAAACTCCTCTGTTTGGGAGACAAGCTGGGCTGGAGATTGCCGGAGTTGCTAGCTTCTCGGAAGAAGTGGAAGGAAAAGGTGAAAGGAGTTCAGGTTGCTGGGCTTGGGAAACTGGAAAGAGCAGGCCGAGAGTGAGAAACCCACTCGGCTCCTCAGGTCACAATTATTTTGTTGATATTTTCGCGTCGCTAATTACCCACCCAAAATGAGGGACTGCCCTTCTTACAGGCTGCTGACAGACAACATCCTGCCCCTGGTGGATTCCCATTGAATTCAGCTGTTATTTCTTATTCTCACAATGACTTTTTCAACTTGCATATCCGGTCAGCCCTTCAAGACACTACAAGTTGCCCGCTTCAACCCGAGATTCATGCACACTCGCTCAAAAAGGAATGTGAGCTTTGTGATTAGCCGTACCATATGACGGGAAGTTTTGAAAGAGCACACTGCAGCTGCTCTTGAATTGAATTCCCCGTGGAAATTGTCCACTGTGCCTGAAAGTTGAGAATTCTTTTGAGACCTAAAATTTCTGACGTGGGATCCTGGCCGCCCCGTACCTGCCTGTAAGCCTGCGCGGTACCTGAATGACCGTGTGGATATGTGAGTGGTACCTGATTTGCCGACCTTTTGATTGGTACCTTTCTGCTTATTCACCGTCTCCCGTCCCCTTCTGAGTTCGGTTGTTATACATAACGGTACCTTCTGTCGTTTGCGGCTTTCTTGTTTGGGTAAACAAGGAAGAGCAACTTTCTCAAACACACAGAAAAACGAAAAGAGATATCAGGTCCGGGCAAGGGGCCAGGATATTTGGGGCTTCTTCCAAGTTCCAGCCTTTCAACGCTGCGGGCGAGATCGAGTTACTGTCGTTTTATCCAAGCAATAACCCAGCTTTTCTCTCGATTCCTTCGAGAAAAAAACTGGGCAAATAAGATGACGATAGGCGAAACGACAGCGACATAAAACGGCTCCTCCGTACCCTTGCTCTTTCACAGGCACCCCGAGAGCTCGTGCTTTTGTCGTCATCAAATGCATCCTCTCATTTCATTGCTCGCCTTACCTATGCTATGCTTGCACAAAGCCGCTGAAAAAAAACTCACAAGACAGCTATGCATCGAGTGTCACGACAGCGAGTCAAAGCCCGAGTGAGCACAAGGCTCGGCCTGTTGTGGAGATCAACGGGTCGGCAGCTGTGGGTGACGACTCGCTCGCCATCTTTGATAGCCCGTTCTCACTTCTCACCATTTGTTATCCCACTTCGGAGACGTGGTGTAAACAGAGTTTTACCCAAAAAGCAATGCCGATCCTCGGTCAAGCGTTTCCCGATATCCCTCGCATCACCACTGTAGCTCATGAATGGCTACTTTCAAAGAGCTCCAAAGGCAAAAACAAAAGCTGTGCGGGGTATCGCATGCGAAGTGACTATCTCCCACATATCAACCCGCTGCAGGCGTGGTAGCCCGGTGATGAAAAACAACGGAATGCGTTTTTGTGTGATGGTTCCAACGGCCGGCGGCTACCATCTTTTCTTTCCCACTTCTCTTTTGGGGTTTCATTGTCAGGGGCGGCATCCGTTCAGACGAAGGTTGTCTTTCATCTTGGCAACTTAAAGTCAACCCACACAAAGGCGCTGCCCATCACGGCTCTCGTCAGTTTGCATACTGCCTCGACAGCGCCGCAAACTAACAAGCGACCACATACAAACGGACTTGGAGCTGGATTGATCTGCTCGAGGCATTGTTACAGGCTGAGAGGCTGTAAAACTTACCTCTACGCAGCCAGTGGCAGCACACTAACCTCCACCGTAGTAGGGGGTTCGGGCGTGGCTTGGTCGGGGCACCGGCGGAACAAACGTCGAATGAGCTAGGGATGATCGGCAACCTTGACTCTGAATGACACCCCTAAATAGCGGGGCGGTGGAGTGGCGAGAAGCCATTCCAAGACGTCCATTGGCGGACATTGCTCACTTCCTCGATCTTGTGGTCGATGAGCAGCGGCCATCCGGCGGGAACTCCCCCCTGGCCGTTGTTTTTAAGCGAACCCGCGGCTTCGGACCACTTGGAACCTGGCCCGTGATGCTGGGCTTGGTTGCTTTGTTTTCAGCTCCGAAAGGAAGTCGCTTGTGAGCATCGCGAGTCGAGTGTCGAGTGTCGAATACTTAGGTATTACTAGTGTAAGGTATGAGTATGCCATCGAGCAGAAAGAGGCCCCTTCCATGAACTAACAACAGAGCAATGGAGCTGGCGGTCGATCAGCCCCAGTTCCCGGGTACCTAAACCAGGAAGATATTGTCATAGAGAGACAGAGAAAAACTTTCCAATGTCAATCACGGATTACGTGTAAGTATGTGGGACCGGGCTGCCATGATGGTCCTGAAATTGGACCGAATCACACCAATAGTCAGCGGCGATTCGAGCCCTGACGATTACCCGTGGGTGTGAGGTTGGCTCTCCACAGAGGTAGCGTTCCAACGCTCCACTTCTTCTCTTGTTTTCTCGAAATTCCAAAATCTCTTGGCCTGCGACCTCGCATCGACAGTCTGACAGCCTAGCCGTTTTCTCAGAGCAGAGAAGATTGCAAATTGGCAATTCCACAGTTACGGCCAGAGTGGAAACTGGCCTTCAGCCAGCCCGGCAAGTCCGTCTAATAATGTGCCTATACAGTTAGCCTAGATCTCTTTGGGATTATATGTTTGAGGAGCGCCGATATGTGATTTCAACAATGTCAACTCCGCGACACTCAGCTCTCATTAACAAAGTGGTGTGCAGAAGACTGTCGTCGACGCCGGATTCGATGTGAGGTCACGCCCTTCAACCCTACAATATCAGCTCATATGATATGTTCCCCCGAGGCGTGGAAACTTCAACATCGAAGACGCCTCGTTTGACATCCCGGATGAAGATCACCAGTCAAATCGTCAATGGATAGCGGTCCAGGGGTGTGGCGTCCGCAAACAGGGCCGAGTCTGGGCTGCATCCTGATTGCAATTCCCTTTGTTATGTACGCCAGGCGCAAGCAAACGGATATAAGATCATGGACCCCGAGGGACATCGTCGCCAATCTCGCAGCATGGCTTTTCTGTCCACGGAAGTCGACACCGGCTGGCTAGCGGTCATGTACCCCAGGGTTTGCACACATGGCTTGACGGGCAAACGAGAGAACCACGACGGCGCTGAACGCGAACAAACCGGAAACGGGTCTACCTTCGTCGTCCGTGGGACGATGGCTGCACGACGTCGATTGCTCAGAATACTGGATGCATTTAACAATCAATTCTGGATCGTGGACCGGACAGTCCTTCGATGACTGCAATGGAGCGTTATGGCTTGAGGAGAGCCCCAACGACAAGGTTGGAATGCCACAGTGCAAACTTTGGAGACCGAGTGTTGTCGGACGTGAATTATCACGACTGGGGCCGACGAATATCTGTGGTTGTCCTGCTGTGGACCGGTCAGCGCGTCCAAAATTCGAAAGGATGATCTGAATCATCCACTGGTATGGAACCAGCGACCCGGTAGCCGGATTATAATACAGCATACCAGTACGTCATTTACGTAGGCTTGGTCCATCTCATCAAGCTCGTAAGGGACAGTTCGCATTCTTGCTGTGGTCTCGGCCAGACGACCGCCGTCTGTGGAGGCGTGGGTTTCATACAGATTGGGCGGAACCGGTAGGAATGACAAGGACGGGTTCCAATCCCGGCTCACGGTTCATGGTGTCGTTTCCAGCAATGAAAACTGTACGCTCATCCGCCGACAGCCTGAGACTCATATCGTCGGTTTCATGAGATATGCAATTGTCAAGTCTGTCACTGGAGTTTCTCACCTCAAAGCCCTTTCTTCAGAAAACCAGCAACAGCCCTCCACCAACTTCACGTGATTGCGCGATCGAATCGATGACGTCCTCGGTGGACTAGTGTCATGCATCAACACTACACGTCGTCTGGACTGCGTGCGCATTACTCGAGAGCATGGCGCTGGCATTATGAAGAGTGGATAGACTGGCAGCGAGTGCGACGCATATAAGGCCCCATTGAAAGGAGATGAAAGACGTGAACCCGAGTTTAAAAGAGAGCGACTTGAGACTAGATGGAACAACGGACAAACTCCGACCAACAATTGACTTCAAAATCTGGCTGAGATTGAGATGGAAAGCTTGCCGCGAACGTGCCCTCCCAACACGTGCAGTCACGTCACGATCAACAGTTCCAGCCACTCAGAAGGTCAGATTTGGCAATTTGACCCGCATCCAAAGTTGTGCAAGAGCTTGTTGGTAACGCACGAGCCACGTAAAGGTCAGAGTCCCCAGCTGAAGCAGCTTCGACCAGCTCCCCTCTTGGCGCTGCAAGACTGCATGCAGCTTCGCTCCTTGTCGTCCCCTTGTCTCCGGCAACGCGTGCAGGGCCCGTCCCCCAACACGCAGGCGGAGCAGCCCCGTCTCTTCTCCATTATGGAAGCGTCCAGCATCGCCCACCAACCGGGGCGTCCTACCCCAGGCTGACTGACAACGGAAACCTTTTCCTTCCATCAACCTTTCGGACCAGAACGCTCACCGTTCCTCTCTTCGAGGGTATATGGTCATATTATGAATGTCGCTAACCTTCCACCACGCCGGCGGTGATGTTGTCTTCATGGTGTGGTGTCACTGGTACCCCAGTTCTCAACTGCTGAGCTGGGAAGGAACCTTTCAGCTCACTTAAAGCTGGCAGGTGTATATGGCTTTTATGCACAATAGGAAATCCAGTGTGAAAAGTCTCAGTAATAGGAAAGGACGAAGTTCAAAACCCTCCTTCCCTTGCCTATCCGCCCTCTCAGAGTCTTCCGAGTCCCACCTTCTCTTTTTCCCCGGGTGGCCTGGCAACTGCTAGCATCATCCTCTGCCACCCCCCAAAAATGAGGTTCTCCGCACGCGTTCCCCCTTTCTTCCCGCTGTCTCTAGCGTTACCTCTAGTTACTTTGCATGTAACACTACCAGATGTACTGTCATAGTGGCGTAGCTAACAAATAGGTACCTACCTGCTACTGTGTAAGCTTTAAAACCCAAGTCTAGAGACAGGTGGGAACCTAACCAGGGTACGTAACAATAGAAGGTGCGTAGCTCTCTTTCCATGGCTGGCCGGCGCGGTCCAGGTGTTAGTTGGAGCTTCCCCCAGTTCCCCAGTCAGAGTCCCCCCAACTGCCTGGAGGTGTCTGTTACCCTAGCCTCTTCAACTTCCACTTCTCTCTTTCTCTCTTCGGTCTTTTGCCGCCCACCACCACCCACCACCCCAGCCTTCTTTCCCAGACTTTTTCCGTTCTCTCTTCCTCGTTCCTCTTTTCCTTTTTCTCCATTACTCTACTTTTCAAACGCGCATTCACCACCCCAGTCGGACTTTGCGAACCTCTCCGATATCGCCTACCTACCTGATTGACAAGTTCTCAAGAGCCATTGAGCCTTGAAGCAAAATGTCTGCCACCCGCAAGAGAAAGGCCGAAGAGGAGCCCGAGGAGCTCGTCTCCCTCCCTGAGGATTCTGACGGTGAGGAGGAAGAGGAGTAAGTACCGCCCGCTGTCTTTATCTTCAGCTTCATTCCTTTGGGGCTTGTCTCTGGTCCTTCTACCAGGTGTGCCCCAGCAACAAGAACACGCCTTTGTGAGCTCTGTTGCATTGTGCATTGCGGCGCAGATGCTTTTCGTGCTGGCAGCTGAACCGCGAATCGTGTGTTTGTGCGGATCACGGTCAGCCCGGCACTTCAGGAGGTTGCGCCATCGCCTATGATAGGAAACAACAAAACAAGCAAAAGACGTCGATGCATATGAATCTGCCTGCAATCCGAGCCAAGATAGCTAACAACTTGGCCCACACAGGTACGTCTCCACCGGCGGTGAGGAAGATGACGTTGATGACGACGAAGAGGATGAAGAGTTCGACAGCGAGGCAGGAGGCGAGGACGAAGAGGAAGAGGAAGAGAAGACCACAGGTACCCCAAACCCACCACCCATCCGTAGCTCAAGCCCGGGTACAACCTTGCTAGCTACCTTAGCTGGGCCAGCGTAAACTAACAGAAATGACTTTGCCAGACAAAGCCCCTCCCAAGAAGAAGCTAAAGACGGCAGCTGCCGAAGACGAGGAGGAAGAGGAACAAGACGACGAGGAGGAGGAAGGTGACGAAGAGGAAGATGAGGAGGAGGAGATTCCCGAAGACGAGGAGGACGACGACGCCGAGGTTGAGACCGAAGAGGGCAGCCCCAAAAAGGCCCAGCGCTCTGCTTCCAAGGCTGTGGACGAAGATGACGAGGAGGAGGCAGATGCCGCCAAGGCTGCTGCTGGTGGCGATGATGAGGAGGAGTAAGGGGGGCAGGCCTCATTGCCTCCATCTCTCCTCGGTTTCACGGCCAAACCCCTTGTTTGGCTTCGCCTGTCTTCTTCCTTATTGTCATTACTTGAGTTACTTGAGCTGATCTAATTGCTGGGAGTCTTCTTGAATTTGTTGCTTTTTTTTTTGGGTGGGGGATATGGACTTGATAGGCGCCTACTTAGTGATGAAAAACACGAATGATGGTTACGTACTTCTTGGGTATTAGGAATGCTTTGTTTGCGGCTTGAGTTTACTTAGAGCTTGATATTGGAGGGCGGTGTTCAAGTGAACTCTGACGAGCGTGTGTCACTTCCGTCAACAGCGGGGAGAAAATATGCCGTTAGGCAGGTCGCAGGTATGTAGTGCGACACCAAGACACATTCATTATATCCACTTCTTAATATCTAATACTTTCAGTTATAGAGCCGTCGTCACAACTAACATGTCCGGGAACAAAAAGCTCCTGCGTCATCCAATAGGTAGCTCAACCGAACAGGCGCATTTGAACAGTTACGGTCCCGGCACCCCACATACAGTACGTAAGGTACCGAACGAACGAACGAATGAATGAATGATGTGTTTGCGTGACCATCTTAGATACTCCCGTCCCCTTGATTGACTGGCTCGCTGACTTTGTTATAGATGCAATTGCGTGCATCCGTCCCATGCATTCCCTTGGAAAGTCAAGGTCGAGGTCGAGACCGCGGATTGGAGGGTTAGGAGCATCCTTCAGTGTGGACAGTAATGAATGGTCAGGGGCTCAAGACTTGACGAGACAGGTATATATCATATCTGTTCGGGCTCCACACGCCGAGGGGGACTATATCGAAGGCCGTTCGTTTGGCTGAAATTGCCTGGTCCTCTTATAAGTACTACGCTGGAAACGCCTTGATATCCTGATGTCAAAGGAGAAGAAGTCACTCCTTTTTTTCGCATAATCTGGACACGCGGGTTCTTGCCTTATCTTTCTTCCTCATTTTTCTTGGATGGCATTTGCTGTGCTTTGCTGTTTTCGACACGACGTAGGTAAGCGGAGATGAGCATTATCACTTATGGTGGCAGTTGTTGTGTTTCTCGTTACTCTAATAGGTTGTGTGAGACCGGCTTGCTGTGTACCACTCGACAATGTCCTTCCTTCCTTCCTTGGCCCTTCTCTTCCTTTTCATAATCCACTTTCCTCAAAACCAGGCGGTTTATTTCACCTGTTTCTGTCTTTGTTCCGATCAAACCAATGCCTTCTCGTTGCTTTACCATGCATTTCGTGTGCAGAACGCTTCAGTACTTTTCGCTTACCATGCGTGTATAATGCCCAATTCAGCCAACCAATGTCTTGTAACGCCTTTTCTTTCTTTCTTTACCCATTCCCCCCTTTCCTCCCTCCTCACATTTTTTCTCTATTACCATTCCCATTCCCATACTCATCCCACATCTTTCTTAACTGCTTCTTCTCCGCCGCCAGTCGCTTGTGCTCGTTTTCCAACGTCTGGATGTACAACCTCGCGCGGTCAAGGACTTCGGACTTGCTTACTCGGCGTTCCTTTTCCGGAATCCCGAGATCAACCATATCAGTAGTACTGCTTCCCAGGACTAGTGGCTGGGGATGATGCTCTGTGTCGTTGACCGTAAACCCGCCGTCTTCGGTAGGAAGGGCCGCTGAGGGCGGAAGTACGTCGAGAAGTGCTTCAAAGTGGGCATTCAGTCGGTTGCGATATTTTTGTTCCACCTTGTTATGTTTGACGCGGGCAATTTCCTGCTGCGGCCTCGCTGGATGTCTTGCTGCGTCGCGGTCCGAGTCATACACGGTGGCAGAGTGTCTCCTGCTGTTGTTACCGGGGGTGGTGGTATAGTCCATCATCACCACATCCTTGTCGTCATCGTAGGCCGTGGCTTCCCGTGTCTGGCTAGCATATGAATTCCTTCTACTCGCTTCATTTCCCGAGTTTACCCCCTTGTTTGCTCGTTGATGAACCGGTTGCTGCTGCTTCGTTTTCTTGTTGCCCCTGTTGTTCTCCTTTCGCCCTTTTTCTTTCCCCTTTGGATTCATCAAGCTCCCGGCCACATCTTCCTGCACCCACAGCAGCGAGGACGGGCGGCTTGTCTTCAGATCTGGACTAGCAGCGGCTGAAAAGTCCATGATGGATGACAACGGGCTCTGCGTCGGTTCTGCATTTGCGAATATGCCGCCAATCACTTGCCCGTCATCTGTCTGTGCCAGTCGGTGCCGTCTCTTTCTGAGCTTCTCCTTTTTCTTGACAGTTCCTGCTGCCCCTGGAGATGTTACCTGGCTTTGCTGATATGCAGTTGCATAGGTAGCGACTATGTCCCGTTCGATATATCTGTCTTCTTTGTTGTAGTCGTCACCTAGCACAGGCTTCAGGATGCCGGGTGGTGATTGCAAAAGCAATCCCGTGGTAGTTGGGCTTTCGTACTCCAATTTGTCGGCCACGTGAGGGGACCATGCGGTATGTTTTTGGTTGTAAGTTGACCATGTGTCGGAAGGGAACGAACTGATAGTAACGGCATCTGTTGAATAAGCCGTAAGAGGGGAGACAGGAGAGCTTAGGAGATAAGCCGAATGAGGTGGAATCGGTATCGAGTCGGAGACAGCGAGTGCCGAGGTGGACAACGTCAGCCCTACGGAGCTAGTTCTATCCGAGAAGCTGCTTGGGCGGAGAGGGTGTGGTATGTAGTAATCCGGATATACGCCATGGAAGCTGAACGGTGTCTGGTGTACCGGCGCAGAACTGGTCGATGAAACCGTATAGTTGTCTGTATGAGATTGCAGAGCAACCGCGGGATTTGAGAAGCCAGATTGAGCGAGGTTTTGGTAGCGTGGAGAAGCATAGCCGGAGATATATGCGTCGTGATGGTGAGTGTATGGTATGCTTGGATGGGTCGATGGCTGCCATGTAGTCAGTTGACGTATTCCAATGGTCATGAAATTTGAACTGTGAGTTTCTGGCAGTGGTTCGATTGTTTCCTTGGCTCATTGGCAGCGGGTAGGTTTGGGGACGATGGCAGATCATATGTGAGTATCCCGGCAATATCAGGCCATTATATCGGAAAACATGCCACTCTGGGCCACGGTTATCACATTTCTTCGGCGATAAGATTCTGACAGACATGGACAAGCAGATCCCCAGTAGTACAGGGCTGTGATCAAGGAAAGCTCATATAAAAAAGGCACAGCAAAAGATAGGAGTGCGAGAGATGGATACTTACTTGCGTATCATCGTAGTGCTGACAATGCTCACTGTCCGAAGGACCCATGGTTAAGGGGCGAGTAAGTGGTTATTGCCTTGGACATGGGATCTGACTGATGCCAGGATCAAGGAAGGACACTCCCTGGCTCTGGCGGCCATGTTCTCTGCTACTTATAGCTTCACCAAGCGTGCGTTCTGTTTCACAACGAGGAGGAGCCATGATACTGACTGCCGTATGTCTTGAGTAGGTGTTTGCAAGGATAGGGCGTTGTCTGGCTCGGAGGTACTAGAGTTGCAAGTTTGCCGACGGGACGAGACGCCATCCAAGGACTGGGACGCCTGACGAGGCTATCCGGAAGGGATGGGGAGTTACTGTACCATTGTGCCCAGACCGGGAGAGGACGATAATAGCCCATTCGGGGAATTCAGGGGATCCCATTCGGAAAGGAGAGCATGCATGGGTCACCGTCTCAACAACTGACTAACAAGAGACAGGGGGCGGCTATGCCCGGCTCCGCGCTTGTTGGCTACTTGAGTTTCCTGTATGCGGTAAGTTCGATATGTGTGATGGGTTTCGCGGTTGTCGTTTCGATCATCAAAGAGTCAGTTGTCATTCTCGTTGGATCTGAGACATGATCGTTTCCTTGTAGCCGCATATCCACCGACGGCTAGCTTCCGAGGTCTCAGTATCCAATGGCGCGCTGTGAAGCCATTGAAAATTTCTTCTATTGATTCTTCTCCGTTAGCCCTATTGCTACATGCTCAGATGCTGGATTCTAAAAACGGCCGCCCATTCACCCGGGTACTAGTGCCCTCCGTCCGAGTGCGTGGTAGAGGAGTTACATTGCTTCCGAACCTACCTGACAGCGTTGCGTTCCATGGTTTTTGCCATTTTGTTCTTGGACGTCGAGCTGCCATTGGCCTGCCGGTATAGACTTCGGGACGTGTCATTCGATTTCACCTCCAGAGTCACGCCATACGGTAAGAACCGTGGCGGACATCGGCGACTGTGGCGCCGAGTGTGTTGGTCTGGAAATGCATAGTTGCAAATCATATGGTTTCAAGGATGTTGGGGGCCAGGCACAACATCTTCAGCCCCTGAAGATCACTGAAGAACTGGCATTGGCTGGAATAAAGTCCGCATGAGTTGATTAGCCACTTTAGCTGATTCCCGGTGCCAAATACTACGGTCATAGACGCTATGCGCCATGTCATCGAGATCCAACAATATGTTTAGCGTCGTAGTGTATATGGAAACGAATCCGTGCCGAGTTTCTTCTTGTCGGTAATTATTTCTGAGGTCGGGAAGTGTGGTATAAATCCACCAATGTTTATAGGACGGAGGTCGGCAGTGAGCTTTGTAACATCAACTCGCACACAAATGAGCTCTATCTGTGACCTTCAGATATGGCACTGCAGTCCTAAAACATCGAAATTGCGTTAATCCTCCGATCGTTACTGCATCTGGCTATCAGTAACGGTGATACATGTCGAGTGAAGCAACAGACACATGGCGGGCTCTATGGTGCCACATAGCACAACATGAACACCAACTAGAAAAACCAAAGAGCGGCCGTTGGTGGCTCTTGATTGTTTCGTAGTTTGTCTCCTGGATTGGAAAAGTAGTGTCTCGGATGGGATCCTTGCCGACACTTACAAAGCGTCGAGTGTTTAAATTCTTTCTCTCTGGTCTCTTCATTGGCGAGTAAGGCACCAACCACATTGGTTAAGGCAGATAGAAGGATGAAGAGTCCGTGTTCAGGGAGGGCCGATATGGGAGTAGTGTCCTTGCGGTGTCCGGTGAAGTGTCTCCCGATATTGTATCATGCGTATGTACCGGGCGCGGCTAGCTTGTGACTTGCGATGCATGCAGCGGTTGAAACGCATCATTGATACACCTTTCTCATGGGAAAATGCCGTCCAGACTGGAGCTGACGAACTACTGCAGGTCTGGAAACAAACATGTGGTTCGGGAAGCGGTTGTGAACCTGTCATTGATCGAGATGCTCGTCGGGCGGTCGGGTAGCTGCATTCGAGACTTGGAGTTCTATTAGCAAGGCTCGCGGTTTACGCGCGGGATGGGGATGCGGATGCTGTACTCGCTGGTTCCTGCTCCCGCCACGCCCACTTTCATCTTTGGTGGAATTCCTGTGACCGCACTCCCAGTTTCGAGAATGTGCGAGTACTGCCCTGAGTAGCCCGGTGCAGATGCTGCAGCTTGACGATTTGGGATAGAAGGCGCTGTTGAGAAGGCGTAAAATGACCACTAGAAGTTGGAAACTTGGAAAGTTATGAGAAGGAAGAGGAGTGTGACTCGGATTTCAAGTTTGAAGTCGAGCTCAAGCTCCGGTGGCGCGCTGCCGCGGTGTGTCCAAGGACTGACCAGCGGCAGGCACTCGCTTGTTGGCCCTTCATTTGGCGTCCGTCGTTCTTTTCAAGTCATGGAGGGTGCCACTTTGAAAAGGGTGAAAAAAAAAAAAATTTGAAAAAAAAAATTGGTCCTAGTGGAGAGGAAGAGTTCTCAAAAGGCAGGGGCGATGGGAGAACACAAGGGGTTCCTCCCAGCAAAAGAAACCAGAAAAAACTGGAAGGAACAAAACCCTATGTGGGACCTAAGCCAAGAGCATGGAACGACTTGCACTTTCCAAGGTACCTACGCACATGACCTACAATGGGCATTGCCGAGTCTTTGGACAAGTCCATTCACACACACAGGCCAGTACACAAGAAATTTCACAATTTTCTTCTGTTCAACATGTACCCCAAATGTTTTGTATTCAATGAGCCTAAGCAACGGAGAACCAGTTGAACCAGTGCCCAAGCCTGCTGAACAGCATCAAGGTACCCAACCTAGTTCTTCCTCCACCCAAGTATCCTTTCCATCCATCCATCCATTCATCCATCCATCAAACTAAAAGAGCTTATAAGTCTCAATAGCCTCATCAAAGCTATCGATGATCGGGGCACTCAGACTCCTAGCAAAGTCCCGGAACAGCTCCGGGATCTTGGAGATAATAACATCGTTCAGCTCCTCGGTCGCCTTCTTCTCGAGCTTGAGGTTGAGGAGGATAGTGGGGCTGAGCAGGAGCTTGTCGAACTTGGGCTTGGAGGTGATGATGGTAGTGATGGTCTGGTTGACCGAGGTGGCGAGCTTAGAGGTCTTCTCGCCAACGCCGAGGGCGCCCAAGGTGTCGAGCTCCTCGGACTCTTCGGCCGTCTGTTTGCCGCGGTTGATGCTGGCCAGGAGAGAAGTGCTCTCGCCGACGATGGGGATGACGGTCAGGAGCTTGCCGTTCCACGTGTCGACGTAGTTCTTGAGCTTGAGCGTCGACAGGTTGATGGTGTCGAGGGCGGTTTGGATGGAGGCGGCGTCGGCGGCGACGGTGGAGGCCAGGATGGCGACCGGGGCGAGGAGGGTGGTGAACTTCATCTTGAAGGGTTTGAAGTTGGTTTGTTGGTGAGGATTGAAGATAGTGAGTGGATGATAAGATGAGGAGCTTGGAGGACACCGGTCGGGTCTGGAACACTGGGAACACTGGGAAGGATGTTGTTGAAGTGAAGAGATCGACCTGGACTCAGCTTCTCCTGGGACAAAAACTGGGGATGGTCTGTCCCCCTTATACTCGCCTTTCACAAGCAACCTAGTCCTCTCATCCTGCAGGACGACAAGATCGTCGCCGAGGCAGACTCTGGTCATGCCCAAGTAGGCATCGTGAGTTCTATCTTACCCCGCCTATGATCAACCTGAATGCTACTTGACCTTTCCATTTTGCGGGGAAGACCAGCACGACCAGATCTTTCCGTGCCGGGAAGACAGTTTGATCTGTAGCATAGTGCCATCAGGAACAGGGTTCAACGCGGAGGTGTGATTGAAGAAACGAGGTGCGAAAACAATGGTTTTCTGCAGGCAACGCATGTCAAGTCAAGGATAACTGAGATCGACCAGGTATATTGCTTCATGTGGTATGGCCTCGTCGGCGGTGAATCCCATTTCAAGTTTGCAGCTCGAGACTGCAGGCCTTGAGCAGCGGTTGGGATGACGTTGGGGGGTGTTGGAGGTCGTGGGAGGAGGATGGCATCTTCAGGGGTAACTAACCGTGGAGGGTAAGGTGCAATGCGGGGGGACAGGGACGTTGACGGCTGATTGGGAGAAGACCTTGCCAAGTCTGGGGAAGCTGTTGGCCGATCCCTCGGCGATTTCGTTCAGATGGGTAGCATTTGTGGTTATCAGCCAGCATGTGAATGGGATCGATGCCCCAGGATGCTTTTGCGGGCGAGGGGTGGAACGGTGTTTGGGGATGGTGTGAGCTCCAGGAGCCCAACATAGATAAATACGAGTGAAAGAGGCGAAACTCTTCAGAAAAATTGTAGATGCCTGGCAACGCAGCTTGCTAGTTCTGGTCAACCTTCAGTAAAAACATTTCTTGACTCCGAAAGTGCAAAAGAGCCTATTTGAACGTACGTGTGAAAAGACTCGACGGAAGAGACGGTTCACATCCAAGAGTGCACCTCGGCACCCATCACTGAGAAGTGCGAATACGGGCCGTGCCATGAGATATAAGCATGTGTGAACCTTGTTGGGCTTGAACGCTGTAAAGGCCGCCAACGACCCATGTCGTGTGTTCCGAAGGAAACATTACTGCATTTGATATTGTGATGTAAAACTTTATCCAATCCCTTAAGCGCTTCGAGACCCATATTAGACCGCACGGTATCTTCCGTTCCCGTTAAGGACCTCCATGTCCATCCGGTACACGCACCAGCATCTAATAAAGGGCGATGCTGTGCCGTTTTAAATGTCTCCGAATAACGGATATGCCATCAAGCCGAGCCTCCCTCGCAAGAGAAGTGGGATATTTCCTTACTTATGCGTCTCCTTGGGCTATCAGGACCGTCTATCAACCTCATGATATTTCATAAACCACTTGGAGGCGTCAGCCTCTTTGTGAATATAAGGGTATGTTGGACCTCCTCTTAGATTGTCAAGTTAAAGGGTGGACAAAGACAAGTGTCTCACGCAGGTGACGCGTAGTAGCCCTGAGGAGGTACAGCAGGTTGTTGTTGAGAGCCCACTGGGATTGCTGGAGGTTGCGGCGCAACGGGGGCGTAATAGCCGTTATACATCATGTTCTGCTGAGGAGGCATCGGATGCTGTCCAGCTACCATCTGCTGAGGTATTTGGTCCATTGGCATGGGTACAGGTACTGGGACCCGGACGTAGGTGATTCTTCGGGCCTTGTTGGTCGAGTTGACAATGTGTGTCTCAACACAAGCGCGAATGAAGAGGAAGAAGTGGATGATCCAAAGGATGATGGAAAACGCAAACAAGGTCCGCATGAGATTTCTTAGGAGGTTAGGTTTGTCGGTTTCATCTTCATCGTAAAAATCCGAAAATTGGATGGCGAAGACGCCACCAATGCCAGCACCCAAGGAAGCCAAAAGAACGATGATCAGTTGAACACCGACATGAGCACCGGGATGGATGCCCCGACGTTCTTTAGAGGCATATACTGTTAGTAGCTCAGCCGCGGTCCATAAAATTGCTAGCCCAGCCTGGAGAGTATTAGTTAGAACATGGTCATGTACAGAGATACGGTATCGAATAAATGAAGTGAATAAGGTTAGAACGTACTGCGGAGACCTCAACACCAAAAACGATGGGTATTTCCCACGGATCCCCCCATTGACTGGCATAGGTGCCCAGTGCCAGACCAACTCCAAAGATGATGGCAGAGCACACAAGAGATGCGGTCTGGAAAGCGAGCTTCACAACGTGCCATCTCTTGCTGTAAGCAATTTCCGAACCAGGGAGCCGCAGAGGAAAATGTTGATATGTGCCAGTGCCATATCCAAACGGTACAGGCGCCTGTTGTTGCTGGAAAACCGCACCATTCTTTTCCTGAGTGATTAGATGAGGCGAAGGCAGAGGCTGAGGCAGGAGTGGCGCTGCTTGTCTGGCTGCGATTCCATCATGGTCAGATCGTTTCTGTGCAGCCATCGTGCTGCTGGGCGGTCCAGCTGCTGCCATTCTATTCGCTCGCTTGGCCGATTTTCGAATGTCTGTTATCAAGTTACTGATTATAAGTCAATTGACCAGTGATTAAGCGCGAAAAGAGCGATCAGTGCGATGACGACGATGCAGATGTTGTCGGCGAGAGAATGTCGATGAATAAAAGAGAGGATATGCGCAAGATGCACACGGAGTTGTGAAGAGCGAGCGACAGTCGACAAACCGGCGGTGGTGTGCCAAAGAAAGAAAAAGGGAGGAATGAGATTTTCAAGATTGCAACGCAAATTGCAAAGGGCCAGACGCAGGCTGCCATTGACTTTGGCGCAATCCCCAAAGTCTCTTTTACGATCCTATCGTATAGCGGTTTAGCGGCGCCTTGGCATCTGGTATTACTGGCAAATCAGCCGGCGTGGCTGCCTAAGCCCCTTGCCGGTATTGTTCTAGTTCACTTGCGACGAGCACTTGGATCCCGACCCTAGCTTTCTCGAATGTCGAAAGACAAAGAATCGTAGGAATGGGAATTGATAATTGGAAAGCGGGCTGTAACGGATATAAGATGGGACAGTGTTGGATCCTAAGTCATTTGACTTTGACACGGTGTTAGCTCACCTCTTTTCCTTTCACCCTAATCACCTTGGTACCTCTAGAGGCAAAACATGGTGAAAAATACATGTAATGGTCACAAACCAAATAGTGAAGGTGGAAAACAAAGATATCATCGCTGTTCGAGAGGGGAATTATGCTATAGTCAAACGCGGCTATTCGCGCTGCAAAACCACCACTAAACCCATGAGTCCGAGCATGACAGTCTTGAGCCATGGGTGCTCGGATAAAAGAATGGTAACGTAGCCAACAAAAGGAATGTAGGCAAAGACGCTCCTGTTTGAGTGGTAAATGTTAGCGAAATAATCGTAGCATCTTCGGTACAAGTGAAGCCAGAATCATCATACCCGATAATGTCTTTCCTAACCAGGTAATCCTGTCCACTTGCGTAGAGCTCTGTATCGTCCGAGACATTGTTATCTCCCTTTGTGAGTAGCTTCGCTTCGGGTCTTCGAGAACAGGTAGTCCTATGGTCAGCCATATGTCCGTGACAGCGCAGGGGTGTAGCAGATGGGAAACGAACCCCTTTCCAAACTTCCTGACTATCCTGTGCACGATGGGGATATCCTTGCCCTTCACACTGTACACGACAACCTCTCCAACACTGGTTTCGGTCACGACGTTGCGGTTCCATAAGAACAAGAGGTCGCCGCGCTGGAAGGCCGGCTCCATGCTACCGGAGAGGACGACGACGATCGGGGATGGCGAGTCTGTGATGACCGAGAGACCTTTCCACATCTGCGAGAAGGAAGCTTGTTAGTATGCTGGGGATGATGCTACATGAAGACAAAGGGCATGGCAGAGGGCAGCTAGCGCAAGAACACACCATGAATGCGGTTGACAGTATCAAGCCAAAGTTCATAAGCTGGACGGCAGCTTGCCGCGGGTTTGCAAGGCTGGACAACATGGCGGCGGCGGGAGAGCAGGTGCGATGTTCAAATTCGGTATATTATACTGCAATGTGTCCGTTGTTGATGAATTCGGCGTCGTCCAGAATCATGCGCTTGAAGTTCGGAATAGCTGATTCCTTTCGTTGAGGTTCGCGATTGACATCAGAGCCAGGGACAGCGGGAGCGGACACGGTGACAAGAAAGCCGCGGAATGACAGCTTCTGATTGGTGGTTGCGGCTAGCAGAGACCCACTGGGTTCCATCTTGAAGGGCCCCACAAGGCATTCAAGGTTCCTCCTGCGGCCTTCGAGGTTCCCGTCCTCTTCCACTTCCTCTTGGCAACAACTTCAACCTCAGCTTCAAGCTTCAACATCTTCTTTTGGCTTTGCAACTTGCGCTCATTTCAACATGAAAAACCCCAACCTCATGTCTCTAGTTCCTAAATTGCCGAACTTGATTCTATTTACCTGAATCCTGGTGCAAGCTAATAAATACGCGCCCATCCACACACGTCACAGCAAACGCTTGTGGGCAGTGATCCAAGGCATAGTTTACGCCTCTTTCAGCATCGTCATTCTCCCCAAGGAAACCAGCTACTGGAGTATAAGAGGTCAAACCCGACCAATCCCGAGACCGCTACTTCTTGGCTAAACCAGTTATCGAGACCCAAGATGCCACTTTCCGCTGTGCTCCGTCACTTCTTCGAAAAGAAAAGAAAAGAGCAAGCGTAATTTTCATGGTCATGATTCCTTCTCTTCCACGGATATCCCGGTAGAGTTCCAGCCTTTCTTGCCTCTTTCGGATGATTGTGCTTTCTGGTAGCTTTCGTCAAAAATACATTGTTAGGCATCTGGGTTTAAACTATTCACGCAGTCGAGTAGTGACAGCCGTTTTTGTACATCGCTACCTCCATGTCATCATCTTCTGGTTCGTGGAAGGAGTAGCCAGTGCCAAGGAGAGTGGCAGAGAACGCATTTCTTTTGTCTGGTTGTCATGGTTTTCTCTGAACATCCTCCTTCTGATTCATCTTCCGTCACAAGTGGTTGGCGTTGTTTCCGCCTGTGCCTCTAACCTTTTCTGAATTTTACCCCGAAACGACCAGACCTCCCTTGCTCGTCAACATGTCGAACGGCAACGAGGCAACAGAACGGAGCTCGCTCCTGGGCCGTGATCTCCCTCGGCCGAATGGCGTTTTCCAGGACCATGTACGTATGGCACAAGACTGACTGTTGCACTCACATCTTGGATCATACTGACAGCTTACATAGCCCATCTTCCTTCGCTTATGCCACGCCCCCTGGGGCTTCATCAACCAGACCACCCTTGTCGCCCTTAGAGGCCTAATCCTGATCTACCTCACCATCCTCGCGCCCATGCTTCTTGACTACAAGCTTTACAAGCGGGAAGATGGCGACTCTCCCTTGCGCATTATCTTCCAGTTTTCGACCATCACCTTCATCCTGTTGTGGTTGTACCACTTGGCCGCCTTTGTATGTTCCTTGTCACTCTCGGGCGGCTGTTTTGCATTTTGGTGCTAACACTGACCCACTTGCCTAGTGCTGGAGCTACACGCACCTCTACTATCCCGATCTCGATGAGGAAGACAACACCTGGGAAACAGCTCTGCTACGAAAGATGTCGCCGCCTGAGCAGACAATCACCTCTCGCAATCGATTCTACTTCAGTTTGTATTACACAGTGTCCCACGTATTTGCCTTTATAAATACGTTCATCTTCTGGGCCTTTGTGGTGCCAAAAGGTCACGGTGACCTACCTCGAGACAGGCAAAGGGGTGGTGGTGGAGATGACGCAGGCAGCCTCGAGGGTATGTTTTTCCTCGATATCAGACACTCGTCGAAAGCGCACTAATGAGACTAGATGGAGGTTTCTTTGGTCATGGGTGGTTTGAACCTTTCTGTGTTCTGAACCTATGGGGCTATACGGCACTCCTCGCTCTTTTCGAGATATTGCTGCTGAATAGCATCAAACGCCAGATTGTAAGTTGTCAAGTATCTTGATATGACAAGAAGACTAATGACTCCGAAAAGCCCGTACACACCCATATCATTGGCTTGGTATTCCTTTTGTGCGTCTACCTCGGTTGGGCTTCCTTTGGAAAGCTCTTCATCGGCCGTGCCCCTTACTTCTGGCTGGATCCTGAGTTTGTTCGGTACAGAGAACTCATGTTTGGATACTGCGCTTTGTTTGTGGTTTTGGGGCCTGCGTGTAAGTCACATCTGCTTTGTTACCGAACCCTCCATCTAACCGCAATTGCTCTAATAGTTTTCGCCCTTATGTATGGCCTCATTGGCCTGCGTGAAGAACTAGCAGAGAAATATGGCAGCCCAAGCCAAGCCAGTACGCCAGAAGGCTCGCAGCAGGGAGATGAAGAGTGAGACGGATAAGTTGGTCCCTGTTCTGATAAGATGGGGCTTTCCACAGAAGTTACTGCGAGATAAAGACCCTCCACATTGTTCTTCCGCCCCTATCCCTATAAACCCTTTTCCGTCATTTCAACCGATACTGAATCATGTTCCTTTCCCCAGCAGTGCTGGTTTCTTTACTCAACGGCTGTAGAGATCGTACCTAAGCCACGTAGATAGCCATAAAAAGCATGAAACTATCACTTTTGAACGGGCCTAGTTTTCTTGTAATCGAATTAGCAAACCTTCCAAGCATCAGACATTGCAAAAGTACACATTGAAGGAATACGTACCTGGTTGCGGTGGCCCCCTGCTGCCACGCAGCCGGAGCGGAGCCGCGAAGCTTTATTTCACGCCCCGACTACCGGACCCCGCCCCGTGCCCCTAGCGTCCCATTGGCATGGATCTCTACGGGGTCAAGAGGACGGCAGCTTGTCCGGTTGAAGATTTGGTGATCGCCATCTGCGCATTTACATGCGTGACAACAAGACGCTAATGATGCCGACAAACGTTGACACGTCCAAATTCAAACCACGGATACAAGGTGGGCCTTAATCTCAATGGAGATCCGGGAAGACTTAGAGTGACCAAGTACTGAGGTGGTGCTGCGCGATTGCTATGCAGTGCCTGTTTAGGGGGTATTGGACAGAATAATCCTCTCCGGTCATTGGATGAACCATTCAAGCTCAGGCCAGGGCAGACGGAGGCCCCCTCGTCTGTTGACGTCGATGGACAGCTCATCATTCATCGACGAACTTCCGATTTCACCACTGGTTCTATCTCACAAATCCATCGCAAGGCATAGCAAACGGCCTACGCCATACCGCAGAGGTCGAGGAAGAAGTCGAAACATGCAACCATCACCGGAAGCGCCATCGTACACACCCTCAGCATGCACCAAGGCAGGCTGCAACGTGCAGTCAGTGCAACCAACCGCACGTCGTCTGAGCGCGGTGAATGGACGATAAGTCGATTTCCAGAACATGGCCCCCTGTTTCTGGATAACGATTCACGATCCTGATGGTTCTGGGTTTGGCAATTTTTGTTGCATGTTTAACATGACCCCTGTCGATACAACCAAACAATCGCCGTCCCCGCCCTGCTTTTGTTCGCTTCCCATCAGTCCGGCATCACGCCTTCACATTGGCCCGTGAGGCTGTCAACGGTAGGTATAAATCATCAACCCCTCCCTCCCTTACCACACTTCCTTTCCTGGTTCTTGCTCCCTGTCCCCCCATCTCCCCCCAACACACAACCAAAGGGCTGCAAAGTGTTTGCTGGTGTTGTCTCGAGGTTTATTCTGTAGAGATAGCACCGCCCGGGCCCTGTCAATTCTTCTTATGTGCTTCCCCTTCCTTCCACCCTTCTTTTTCTTTTTTCTGGTCCTTCGTCTGTTTTTGTCGCTCTCTTGACAGCTTTCTCCTGGATATCCCGTCAACACCGTCGCAATTCTCCGATTCATCTTCCCCAAGACAGCCACCATGTTCAAGCGCTCGTTCCGATCTCGCGATGCGGGCAGTTCTCAGAGGGAGCCTGCCCAAAAATCAACCAGTACGGATTCGCAACATCGGGTGGACAAGTCTGCAAGACTCACCAAGAAATCGAAACGGGATCTCCAGAAGCTGTCGAATCTCAAGCAGTCGCTCACAGGCGAGCACTCTTCGCACAAAGAACAACAGTCAACACAAGCGAAGCCTGCCAAGGAGCCACTCGTCATCACCCCTGCCCCCATTATTACCATCACCGTGGGCAGCGAAGGGCGACTGTTTGCTGCGCATGAGGATATCCTGTGCCAGGCTGCTCTGTTCGAAAGGATGCTACGCGGCAGGAATCAAAGTGCGCAACCCAAGAGGATCTTGCTCGAAGATGAGGAGCCGGAGGTCTTTAGCGCCATCCTCGAATATCTCTACAAGGGCGACTACTACCCTCGCCTGCTATACAACCAGCAGCAGGACTCTTGGGAGCTCGAGGACTCTCTCTCTATCCCCGCCGCCAGTCGGGCCGCACCCCTCATACCCCCGACCGGCAACAACTCACCACAACAACGCGGAGGTGGCCGCGCAGGCCAGGGCCCCTCTCCGTCTGTCGAGCCGACTGTGTTTCTCTCCAGCCTCAACCAATATCTGCTTCGCGACACGGTGGTCTATTGCGCCGCGGAGCGCTACGGGCTGGAGGAACTCAAGAAGCTGGCGCTGCGAAAACAAGGATTGCAGACTGGTATCGACGTCAGCACCATCCTTCGCAGCGCGCAGTACTGCTACGCGCACACGCCCGACTCCGACAGCCGCCTGCGCGCCCATTACCTGGCACTCATCATCCGGTGCCGCAAGACCTTCAAGCGCAGCGGCACCATGCAGGCCGAGATGGAGAAGGCCGGCAGCAGTAATCTGTACGGGCAGGGCAGCGGAAAGCTGTTCTTCGACCTGTTCGTTGCCATGTGTAACCACCTCGACGACGTCATTGAATTGAGCAATGCGGCGACGCGGGGGCCTCAGTTACTTTCTTCATCTCACGACGATACCCAACCATAATTCTTTTGCCTTTTGTTTTGGCTTATGCGTTCTTTTTCGATCAATTGACGGAGTTCGGAAACGACATTGAACGACGACTACGACAACCTTTGAGGGAGGATGCTTTGGTCATTCCCTTAATCGTGTTGCAAACAGCAACAAACACTGGCTTTCCTGGCTTACAAAAACGGACAACGGACATACAAACGCAACTCAGACTGATACCAAACGATCGGGGAGGCATTAACTTGCTTTTTTTATTCTCCGACATATGCGTATAGGGCGCTCGCAACTCAATCCTTCTTTTTTCCTTTTGTCTTATCGCTCGGACGGACAGACGATGACACAACACACACGTACCTTATGGATGAATCCCCTGGTTGGGTGATCAAATAGCGTTTCGAAACGAAATGGCAGCCTGCATGGTTGGCTGGCTTGGATAATTTGAAAATCATATGGGAGAGGCTTGTTAGCTGCACAGAGTAAGGAGTCACTCACCCACAAACTCATTGGCGCGGGCCGGTCGCTTTGATTAGTGGACTGGCCACGATAACTTTATGATGTTATGAATGACTCTTATGCTGAATATGATGAACACAGCTAGTGAAGGACAATGGTAATACTTAAATTCCATAGCTGCCTTAGCTAGCTGGCAGGCACTCTCCTCGCTTGGAGGACTATGTAATGGAAAAACCTTAACCACCTCCCAAACTGTTTTCCCGTCCCTGCTCGCCAAAAGTCGCAATTGACAGTGACAATCGCTTTAGATCAACCCCATCCATCCTATCAAGCCTACTCCTCCTCCCACTTAACCTCCCACCCCCTCACCTTCACCACCAACTCCTCGCCCCCCTCCGCATTCTTCTCGGGCCTAGCCGCCATAGCCACCACCTCCAAATCCCACGCCTCCCCGTCCAATCCATAAACCCAACAAATCTCCCTCAACGCAATCCTTTCCTTCTCCTCGCCCGTCTTCTCATCCAAAACCACTCGATAGACCCAAAGACTCTTTCCATGCTTGTCCCCTGATTTTTCTACCAAAATAGTCGTCCAGTCGGTTGGAGAAGTAAGGGGGGTAACGCTCCAATCGGCCCAATTATCCGTGGCCACCGTGCTGAATTGAGGCGCGGATTGGTAGAATTCGATGCCGGTTTTTATCCATTTTTGTGGGATTTCCTCTTTCGTCTCCGATGGGAAGGAAGATGAGCGAGGGCGGAAGGCAAGCAAGATACCGGCTTGGTCGTAGCGTTCGCGCCAGGGAAAGGAGAAGG
Organism: Sordaria macrospora; assembly: GCF_033870435.1. Classification (NCBI taxonomy): domain Eukaryota; kingdom Fungi; phylum Ascomycota; class Sordariomycetes; order Sordariales; family Sordariaceae; genus Sordaria; species Sordaria macrospora. The sequence continues at coordinate 4,237,024 of NC_089373.1, read as the reverse complement.
AGGCGCGGGCGGAGAGGAAGGAAGATAAAGGGCCGCGGGAGCGGGTGGTCCGGGGTGCGGCTGTTGGGGCTTTTTGTTTTTCAAAAAGGGGTGGTTAGTGATCAAATGATTGTACGAAAAGGGAGGTTAGATGTTATACCGTTGTAGATGTTGGTCGTGGGTGGCTTACGCCAGATATCGGTGCCGGGGACGGCGTGGATGGTGAAGATGTCTGTGTTGGTGTTGGTGGACATTTTGCTTGGGTGATGAGGTGATGGGAAGCAGTACTTGGCGTGAGAGCTTGTTGGCTTCGGTGTCATTTCCTCTGGTCGAGATATGTGGACTCTTTTATACCTGAAGGTAAGGCAATGGCAAAGGTGTCTAGAGTATATTGATGCTGGTTTCACATTTTCAATCATGTAAGATGTTTCTAGATGATGGGGGGCATCGTGTTTTGTTTAGAAACCAGGACCCGGAGATCAACCGACAGTGATGGCGTACGATAATGATAGGAGTAACGTTGGCTCGGCTAGGTTACAATGAGGGGCCTCACGAGTTCACCTTGGTTCAGCTACTCCCGTGCATGAAACATCCGGTATTATTGGTATATGTGTTTTGCTTGGCTTTTCGTACATCTCGTGTTTCTGTCCACACAAACATTCGAAGAACGAGGGGAAGAAGTAAGAAGAAGGTACAGCGGCCCGGTTATCCCAAGACTATGGGAGAACTTCGGGAGAACTTAAAGTTCGGTCGGAGGTCCAGAAAGTCAGGCTCCTGTCGGGCAATGATGAATGCCCTTTGCGGTTGATATTGTGTACAATGCTCTTCCTCCTTCGCATCCAGCTGGGAAGATCGTGGGATAAACAAATGCAATCCTCGCACGCAGAAGGACTGCGAAAGTCCGTTTCATTTATTTCCCACATATCCTTCCGGGTAAGAGCTCTCGCGGTCAGGAAGTCGCAAGGCACCAAACCGTAATTCACAGCCATTGGTGCCATCTACAAATTAATCTTGGATGCTCCTGTCCTCTCTCTCCCTGGTTTGTTGCTTCCCGTTTCTGATACAGTGGGCAGCGGGGGCAAGAACACTGCAGAGAACTATAGCGATCATTTTGCAGGACCGCTCTTCTTGAACTCAAATCTGTAGCAAGGATGGACCTTAAGAAAAGCGATATGTGAGTCAACATCACAAGCGAAGAACGAGTGAGACAAGTGTGAATAGCGATGTGAAGTTCGGATGACAGCACAGTGAAAAAGTGCAAGTGAATGGGAAAAAGATTTGAACAAATCCTCAAATCGAACTCACGCCCTCTCGCTCGCGGGACCCACCGGGCACGAACCTATTTGCAGTCAGTGCGTTTGCGAGTTTTGAGTCTGCATCACACCCCGCTCGACCACCAGGACACAACTTTTTCAAACCGCTCATTTCATTTCGACCTCGCAACTTTCTCCGTCACCAGTATCACCACCCGGTCCAGGAACTAGCCCATCTTCTCACCAATCGTCTTACACCCCTTTCATCACCCCTGGATACTCCTAAAAGGGGCTGGATATATGTCAACATCAACAACCTCACTTTTCTCTCGATTCTCTCAATTGCTCATCTCCTGGATCGTCCCCCTCCCTGAAAGCTTTCCAGGTGGGTGACGAGACCAGCGCCCCACTATACTGAACTTTGAGATTCAACAACGCGTCGCTTTCAGCCCACGCTCACAACTTCAACACAGCAACACTCCCAGCCAACATCGCACCTCCCATCAACCACCAGCCTTTTCCTTGCCTACATTTTCCTTTTTGCTCTCAACGTCGGTGCCCTTGCTTGGATATCCTTTTTGTGAGATAGACAGCATCACAGAAAGACGGCAACAGACAGGCAAACAGCAACAGTGAGACAGCAAACCAGCAATCATGTCGTCAAAGCCAAAGCCCAAGCGGCCAAATGCCGTGCGCCGCATCATGGAGCGTGAAGAGAGCCGCGAGCGCCGGGTCAGGGAGGCTTCTATAGCGTCTAACGGAGGAGCCAGCAATGGCACCACACCTACAGCAGCACCGCCTAAGCCTAACCGACCCAAGTGCGCCAACCCGAAGTGTCCAAAGCCCCATGTCGTCGACGGAACCTGCCAGACCTGCGGTATGGTCGCTGATGACAGCAACATTGTCTCCGAAATCACTTTTGGTGAATCTTCTTCAGGTGCCGCTGTCGTTCACGGTACCCATGTCGCCTTTGATCAAGGCGGTATCCGCGGCGTTGGTGGTCTTGCATTCCGCCGTGTCGCTGGCGGTGGTGCTTCTGAGGCCCGTGAACGTAGTCTTCGCGAGGTCAAGGCCATGATGCAACAGTACTCTTACCAGCTCAGAATCGGACAGAGCATCAGCGACATTGCCTTCCGCTACTACAAAGCCTGCTCACACGCCAACTTCGTCCAGGGTCGCCGTAAGCAAAATGTGGCCGCCATCTGCTTGTACGCCGCTTGCAGGGCGGAAAATAACCACAAGATCATGCTCATTGACTTGGCTGATCTCCTCAAGGTCGACGTTTTTGCTCTGGGTCGTGGCTACAAGGACTTTCTCACCCGGTTTCCGGAATTTCTCACAGGCCCTCGTCCTATCGTAATCGAGGATCTCATTTACCGTTTTGCTTCCAAGCTGGAGTTTCTGCACGACACTAACAAGGTCGCTCTGTCTGCTGTCCGTATTGCAAAGCGCATGCAACACGACAACATCACCCATGGTCGTAGGCCTGCTGGTATCTGCGGTGCTGCTCTCATCATGGCTGCCAGAGCTCACAACTATCGCCGTACTGTCAGAGAGGTTGTCTACATTGTCAAAGTCACAATGGCCACCATTCAGGAGCGTATGGACGAGTTCGCCAGCGTGCCTGCTGCCCAGTTGACTGTACAAGACTTCCACAACAAGGACCCCTTGGAAGCGGGTCCAGCACACGATCCCCCCTTTGTCTACAAGCAAACAGACGAGTGGAAGGCCAAGCACACCCGCCCCAAAAAGAGGAAGAGAAAGGAGGCTAGAGATGGCAAGAACAAGGGGGCTAAGAAGATGCGGGCTAACGATGGATCCTCCGCTGCGCCCCCGACTGTCGACAAAGATGGCTTCGTTGTCCCTCCAGTTCCGCGACAAGAAGGAGACAGTGATCCCGAGGTTGAGACTGAGGCTCTTATTGTTACTGCCGTTAGTGGTGAGGAGCAGCAATTGAACACCTTGGTCGAGGAGTACGGTGAACTTGATAAGGAGGAAGAGGATGAAGACGACTCCGACTCCGATTCTGATTCCGACGATGATGAGGATGAGGTTGATCCCAGCAGCGAGGTCGCCTTCGCCAAGGCTCAAGGTGTTGACATTGCGACTTCTGGAGCCTCAACCAGCAATGGCGAAACAGCGGGAAAGAAGGGCGAGAAAAAGAAGAGGGGAGCAAGGAAGCTCAGGAAGATCACGATGCCCATCACTCAGGAATGGCAAACTGATGAGGCTCTTCTGGAGAAAGAAATGGAAGGTCATCTCCACGATCCCAAGTTTCTCAATGCCGCTCAGGCCGAAGACAGTCGTTCTAAGAAGGAGAAGGCGGAAGAGGCTCGGAAGAGGAGAATTCTGGCGCAAAGGCAAAAGATGAAGCAACAACCCACGGCTTCTGCCTCTACTTCTTCAGCCCCTGCTCCTTCTTCTACCGCTACACCTGCCCCTACCCCTACTCCTGCTACTACCTCCGACTCTGCTGCCAACCCCACTCCTACGCCTAACAGTTCCGAGCAGCCAAACACCAACAAAACCGACACCGTCATGGCAGATGCTCCTGCTCGTGAAGAGCGCCAGCAAGAACCGGTCACAGACCGCCCCAACCTGTCATCCTCGATGCCGTATACCCGCCCCCAGTACGTCTTGAATAAAGCATTGGATGACCCCATCGTGCATGAACACGAGTTCGCCGACGATCCCGAAGTCAAGTACTGTCGCCTAGGCGAGGTCGAGGCCAAGATGAAGGAGCAGATCTGGGTCAACATTCACGTGGACTTCCTCCGATCTAAGCAACAGAGGGTGTTTGACCAGAAGCTGGCCGAGAAGAACAAGGGCCCCAACAAGCGCAAGAACAAGAAGAACCGGGTCCACGAGGACAACGGCGTACCTGAAACAGCCGAGGAGGCGGCCGTCACCATGATGCGCAACCGCGGCATCAGTACCAAGCTCGATTACTCCAAGCTTGGGCAGATCTTTGACTTGGACTTCAATGAGCAAGGGCCGGGAAGCAGAGAGGCGGACAACGAGCTGGCTAGTGAGGCTGGCGATGCCATTGAAGACCGCAGCAACGAGGAGGGCAGTTCTGGTGGCGCAGCCGCTGTGGCCGTTGAGGCTGAAGAGGAACCAGCGGAAGATGAGGTTGAAGAGGCACCAGCGGAAGAGGAATATGAGGAGGATTATAATGAGAACGAGGGTGGATACGATGACTACGACGAGGGCGGCGAAGAAGAGATTAACCCCTTCGCCGACGACGATGAAGTGGAGGATGATGATGAGTACTGATTTGTCAGTGGTTTTTGGTCACTTGCATGACGACGGCTACAGGGATTCATTTGAGCAAGCGAGCGTTTGGTTGTATCTTATGATTCTTATCTTAAACCACACAGATTTTATGTAATAAGTAGACACGCGCAGCATATGTCGAGCATAGCTAGACTCGAGAACACAAGTTCATTCGCGACTGTCTCATGCCCCAGGGAGGCAAGAAGTCGACATTAAAAAATAAGTTCGAATTCATCATGCCGGTTGTTGTATTCCATGGTGCTGTCCTTACCTTGGAAAGGCGTACTGATGCTGATGATGACGATATGTTCCGTAACGGTCTACCATTGCTGTTTGTAGGTATTCATTGTCCAACATGATTTAAGATAACGCGTAGCGAGTTCCTGCTCACATTATTCCATGCCCGTGATCCCGACCCTTCCTGCGATGTTACCTATTCCGACGTTTCGTTATTCGTTTCTTGGAAATATAGTCCGAGACATGATCACTACATCAAAACCATGTAAGCGTCGCGCATGATCTTCTGGGAAAATGATACATCTTACCTCGGTCATTATTCCCCTCGAAGCTGACCCTCCTCATTGAAGAGTCTGTATCAGATTCTCCGCCTTTGCACCTTCGCCCACTCCCGCTTCCGCTCCCTCTTCTTTAACGTCCTCGAACGAAATGGCTCCATCACCGACTACCATGGCAGGAGAGTAGGCGCCCAAGTTGATGTTCAAGGGGAGGGCGGTGACGGTGAGGGTGAGTATCGTGAGGAAGAGGGAAAGGAATAAGCGGGTAGTGTGCATTGTGAAGGTTCGCTGGCTAATCTCTCGGGTTGTGGGGAGTAGTTGATAGTTGTTGTTGCGGTGTTCGCTTTCGTGGATTGGAAAAAGTGGTTGATGTAGATTAGTATGAGGGTTGACCGGACCCGGAATGGAAGGATATGCGAGCACAGCTCAGCGAGGCGTGGGAATTAGTTCAAGGTGGAAATGTCGAAGGATGGACGAGAGATTGTCAGGGAAAGTGATCATGATCGTCTTTATTATATGAGGAGCTACTGAGAGGCTCAAGAAGGAAATTCCCCTGATCGTCGAGTATGAAACGGCATGGTGCCTGTGGGAAGAGGTTGGAAATATTCTGCGACATCTTGGCTCCTTGTGTATCTCGTCTTTTGTGGTATGTAGTCCCGGAACCGAGGTAGCTACCGAGGGCGTCAAGATCTATTTCATGCTTATACCACGCTACTTGTCTTGTCCTCCTAGTTCTGGCTATAGCCTCGAAGTGACCCCTATTTGAAGGGAATGTAACAAGCTTTGGCATTCTGGATCGCAAGTGTCACGGATCTCAAGGAGGCTTATTTGAGATAAGCTTAACGCGCGGGCCGTCTCAAGGGGTTGCGCCCTGAAGATATCAAAGACCGTGATTCTCTTGGGTTGAGACGAACGCCAAGTCAGGAGTCGAGTTCGTCCCGTGTGGTATTTGAACGTCTCCGACCGCACTTTCAAAATGCAGTGCCAATGTTGGATGTACGGAACTGTAACTGTGAATGAAGGTTGACGTTGAGGCTTTCCACCTGTCCCCGCACTCCACGACGGCATGTGTCAACGGAACTATGGGGATATTGGAGGCACAGCGGGCAGTTGTGGAGATGATTCGCTTCGCTGTGTGGGGTTTTGTCGGGCAGCCCTGCCGCTGTGGTCGCCGCCTATCACTAGCGAACATTTAAGCATGAATAGTGGAGCAAGGGGCCTGGGTCCTTTTTTCCCCTCACATGCTTTGCAATCCTTTTTCTCGTTTCCCGGCCCATTTCCTCAACAACAATCCGCGAAAACGTCAAGCCAAGATTCCCAACAACTTTTCGTGCCAAATCTCTTTCCTCTCCACTTTGAAGCAATCAAACCGAGCAAACGTCGGTTCGACGCCTTGCCGTCAAACACAACTGTCCTTTTTATCTTTGGTCGATGACGGTCAAATCCAGTGGCAAATCCACCTCGACACCAATATCAGAACACCACTAGTGTAAAACAACAGACCAAACCTTGGACTTGGTACGCCTGCGCAAGCTGCGGTGGTCAGGATTCATCCATTTTATCGTCATTATCTTCAACCCGTTTTGGTCAAGTCTGAACGTGTCAATCTCCGATGGAGTTGTCTTGCGTGCATGCATCCGGAGTTTTGCTGATGCAGACACCCCGTCACGGCCCCGGAATTCTTAGGCCCATCGAGTGGGGACCCTCCGAAGCTGGAGTTCGGCCTTTGTTCCTCTGCTCGCCTTGGGAGCGCCGATCATGACACAAGTTTGGTTCAAAGTTGGGGGTCTCTTCGACATAAGTACACCACACTACGTTCTCAGCTATTACGCTTGGCCTTTGTGTGATTTTTGATATCGCGACGCTGTGTCCTTATCATCCCGGATTCGGACATTTCATCAGACACATCTCAAAGTGTGAGAGGCTGAGATGATATCGCCATGGCAAGTGCCGCCATATGCGCCTGTGATGAAAGAGCATCTGCAAAAAGGATTGCGGTGAAGTTCTACATTTAGCTTACCAGATTTGAGCTAATGGCTGCAGCCGGATCGATGCAGCCGGACTGATACCTCAAAGGGCTGCCATATCTGGCATGCGTGGGCAGTACCCATCCGATGTCATTCATACAGGAAATCATCCATCTTTTTTCAGGACTGACGATAGGTACCCATCACGCCCGGACCTCGATAGGGGAAGTCCGCATACTGTAGGCATACAGCCAGTCTGCCACTTATGATGGGTGTTGAAGTGAGAGGCGTAAGAGGTGTGAGAGGTTCAAGGGTTATGAGCACAGATCCATGGCGTCCTTGTCAAACCGGGGGAACCAGTTTTTGATGCTCATGTGACTACCTTGCAGCTTCTCAACAGAAGATTGCGATGTGGTGGAAGAATGCAAAGGGTCGTTTCAGGGCGACTCTGTATCGCCAAATCGCATCTTAGCTTCTGGGGTCAGGATAGCATCGCTGCGGATCGCCGCCCTAACAGGTGGGACTGACGCACCTCAGTGGGTGCAGCTAGGCTTTGGCATGCTGGGCTCTGCTTGGTAGACTTGGGCAACTGGGGGCGCCTCCAATCTTGCATCTCAGTGACAACAGCACTCCGCCGGCCGGATCTGCCTCGGCCAATTGCTCGACTCCATCGGTGATATAAAATCTCTTGAGAACAAAGTGTCGCCCCTCCCCCGTCATGGCTCGTCGACGTTGCTCCAAGTTGTTTTCTCTTATACATACCTGTGTTACCCGTCTTACTTGCCGTCTTTGGATAAAGCTCTCAACAGCGACCATTGCAACCTCGACACCCCACGCATTACTATCCCTTGGCAACCACGAACCTTGTTAACCACCCCCTTTGGAACCTTGTCCAGCTCTCAGCATCACCCACCTAATCGGTAGACACCCTTCACCTTGAGCTTGTCAAACAAAACCTTCAACGGTTCCCACGGCAAACAACATCGGCTCAGCTATTTATCCCGGACCTGGCAAATTCCGCTGCTCTTCTTCCAACTTCCTCAAAACACGACATCGTCCACATCGCTGCTCGGACAACGATCCCACCCGCAAGTGAATTTATCATACATCATCGCCCACCTACCCCGAATCATCATGGCTCAAACAATGGAAAAGCCCACGCCCGTTGAGGCTGCCCCAATGCCAGCAAGCCATATCAAGCCCACCAGCTTCTTCACCGCGCGTTCTCGAGCTTGCTGCAGATGCAACGAAGAAGGCTCATCTCACGACCAGCAGTGCATTTCCGAAAATTGCACCCACGGCTACTGCACCGACTGTCCCCAGCTCGACTCACGCGGAAGGGAAGTGATCCCGCACTCGTTCCCTTGCAACTGGGTCTGCAACACGTGCTCGGAGGTGCACAGCGTCCTCTCGATCCTCGTCAAGAACGTCGAATGCAAGTGCGAGAAGCCGACGCTACAGGCTATTTACGACCAATTCGGCCGCATCTTCCTGTACTTCCGCAACGACCCCGCTGTGGACGACTTGACCGATTCGGCTAAAGTCCAGGAGGCGGCCTGGAGGGTCTGGGAGGCGGGCGCCGAGCCGTGGTTGCCGCATGTTGTTGCTGCTGAGGAGTCCATTGCGAGGGCGAGTTCGAAGAAGGGGTGGAGTCAGTTATCGTAAGTTCGACTTCTTGTCTCGGTACCTTTGATGAAGGTGTGGTATCTTGGTTGGATGGGCTCAGCTAACAGTTTTGTTTCGACGCCTCTAGTCAAGCTAGTTTCTCGAGTGATGACACCGTCGACTCCGAGTTCGTCGTTAACGACTCTTATTAAGATGGTTAAGAGCAGTTGATATCGACTGCTCTCGATTGGATGGTCAAGTGTCTTCGGCAATTCTACCGTCCCTCAACACCGACGTCATTGCTCGGAATATCGACTACTTTCTCGGCATCGAAACTCATTCACCACGTCTGTCACGACTACCAATTTCATTGCTCTCATATTTGCTTCAGACGTTCTTTTTAGGACGCTCTCATCATCATCATTTTGTCGAAAATTTCGGGGGAGAAGCGTTGCATGGATAAGCGTTGGGGGTGGGCTAAGGCGTTGGACTTTTTTTTCTTTTCTCCCTTTACAGATTCATTTTGCTCTTGGTTTGTCTCACAACGAGCAGGTTGGCGTTGGTTAGGTATGAGGAGGTTGGACGTGTTTTCTGGGTCACCGCTTTGGACCAATGCTCTTTTTCGGTATTTATATTTTTGTGATTTATGATACCCTCGTTTCAACACACTAGGAGACGAAGAAATTGAAAAAAAAACTCATTACAATCACTCACTTGATCTTCTTCAACTCTCTTTCTCCGTGTTCAATATTGTCTCCACTCAAAATCATACCCCATCACTGTTCAGTCTTCGGTATCTAGTGTAGCTGGTCCCTCTGGGCTTCTTGTTCTAATTCAGCAAGCCCAAAAATCACTAATCCGGACACCCAGTTTGGTTTGTTTTCCTGTTCCTCAGTTTGCCTCATAAGCTCCATCCGTCGCCGCCACTTTCAGTTCACGGGCGTGTGGCTCAGTTGGTAGAGCGTTCGCTTAGCATACTGATCTGTATGCGAAAGGTCCTGGGTTCGATTCCCAGCTCGTCCAAGTTTCCTTTTTTGGTGTTATCATAGTTCATGATACTTCTCTCTTGTCTTCTTTTTCTCCTTTCCTTTCTTTCTTTTGGTTCTTGATGCGCGGCGTGATCATGACTTTTTGAGAGAGGCAGTTGTTATACGTACGTAAGGTTCCCGTTCTATGCCATGTGAACTCAGGAATGACCCACCTACTAGTTTCAGTACCGTGGACGAGTGTGTCGATGACTCGATGTTGAGTTTTCACATCAGTTTAGTTGTCTTCAAATTAAGGTATGTTTGTAGCCTCAAATGACAGACTATTTCCCGCGTTTTCATTCATCTAGACACGTGAACGAAAGTTTGGCTGTGTGTTTTAATAACCAACAACTCGAACCATCATGTGTGCCCAAACGCCTCCTACCATAGATAGGTGTTTGTGTCACCATTCAAGTTCTCCATGCTTTGTCTCTTACGTAGAGTCTTTTTAGAATGAATGCACTTTGCCCTTGCTCACTCCTCATTCTTAGATAACATGGTTTCAATTCCCCCCTACCTTATTCCGGGAGTACAACAGAGGGGGATCCCTTTGTACCAAAGTACCTCTAAATAGAGGGTCCAGGGTTTGACCGGACGGTCAAGGAGGGGAAGAAGAGCTACCTACCTATGTATACAAGGCGTGTCATCAGTGTGAGGTGGGCGATACGATACCAGGACATGTGCGTCGAGAAGAAGAAGAAGAAAAAGAAGAAGAAGAAGAAGAAGAAGAAGAAGAAGAAGAAGAAGAAGAAGAAGAAGAAGAAGAAAAAGTCGGTATGACTTAACTTTGATGGTAAGTGACTGGAAGGAAAGACGAAAATGGAAAGAAGTCTTGGGTGACTGGAATCCGGCTGTGGTACGTTTCACGACTCGATGTCTTGTGGAGTGTACCTTGAGTAGTGTATCAGTGATCGTGGTCGCGAGTGGGTAGGTAGGGGCTTGCCACATGACAGTCTCACACACTCACTTTCTTTCAGCTGGTTTATTTTGACTTCAATTCCTTCGGTGAAAGATCGTAGCTGGTTGTGACTTAAATAAATGTAGAGGTAGGGAAGTTGACAGCGCTAGAGTACTCCCCATCATCGACATCACGGAGACCATTCTTTTTAATGGAACATCAGTGAGCTTGATACACATTGCTAGTACATATACGGTATGAGTCTTGAGACAATATTGAGAGCTGCAACAGTTGGGTCTCCCAGCGTTCAATGTTCGGTTTTTTTCTTCTTATTATTCCTTGACGGGAACAGTCATGTATGCCCCGTGCACTCAAACATAGCAGGTACGTAGTTGAGTAGGTAGTCGGTCAGTCATCCAACAAACAAAACAAAAGCTAAGACGGCTACATCCTTTCAAAAGAAAAAAAGACCCGAATAACCACACTATCGGTAGAGGGAGCTTCATACAGTAAAAGATCCATGTTTCTGAGAAGGTTTCCAATAGGTAGTCTAGACCGGCACGAGCGGATCGCATCGGATATCGGATATCGGATATCGGATGCTGGCACGGAGCGAAGCACCTCGCAATGGAAGTCAAGATAGTACCAAGACACCACCAAGCTTTCCGACTCCTACACTACCTCATATGTACCTACACTACACATCAAAAAAAGATCCCGACCCAGCCAATCGAACGGTATCGAACGGTATCGATGCAAAGTGACGCACACATGGTAAAAAGTACACTTAAACGGCACATGGCACATGGCTTTCCAGGTTGCAAAAGCTTGAGATTTTTGATTCTTATTTCGTTTCTCTCTGTAAAAAGCTTAAAGGTGAGCTGAACGACTCTCCCTTTCTCTTTTCTTTTTCTAGCAAAAACTTTCGTCTTGCCATCTACGACATTCCTAATCTACACGCATTTCTCTTGATCAACACACATGGACCGCAACTACATGCGCTTTCCGTAATCCTCGCATCGGGACGAGATCACGGGTTACGAATCGCGGATCTTCACCGCTACCAATCAAACCAAACTTAACTACATCGAACGGCCTTTCCCATGCAGAACGATCGGGAAACATCATCACGCTTACAACTCCAGATACACCAATTGCGTCTAATGCGATGTTTGTCAGAAGACAGCGAAGCAAAAACGCCAAATTTGCGAGTGTTAGACGGCACCATGGAATTGATCCAGCCCCGCTGCCTGGACTCGGAACTTTTTGGCGAGCGTCGGGTTCCTTGCGATATTCATTCGGTAGACGGAGTTTGATGCTCTTGTTGGGCTCAGTATGAACCGGATGACGGCATTATTTGTTTAGGAAGTTGCAAACCAGACCTTCGAGGCGCACCTTGCCCAGACTGGCGATCGGAGGGTATAGAGGAAGGAGCGATGGAGAGCATCGAGCCTTCCTAAGAGCCTCGCAGCACGGCTATGGACTTCCCGGGAATCTCTGACACAACCAACGTTGAGATGTGAGAAGGTCATTAGGTTGGGGCTCGACCCTCAAGAACTTCACGGGAGAGTCGCAACGATGGATCCTCAGATGGTATTATTGCACCTCACTTTCACATCACCTTCGACGGAGGCAAACGAGGTAGTGTGTAATCTTCTTCTATCGTTCGCTCTTTTCCTTGTCATATATATATATATATATAATACTGAAACTCATCCATCAAGTCATCCAGAAACGCCATTATCTCCAAAAACAAGCATCCTCCATTTTATATTCCCTCTTGTCGCTGTCAACACCAAGCCATCCCAAAAGGCCCGCTATTCATCCCGCCTGCGCCGAGAACAAAACACAAAAGGGGTATAACGTCAAAACCATAAAACATGAACAAAGAAGAATCGCGAAGGAATCGCTCCGTAACACCAGGCTCCGCCAGCCATGCAAACCTGCCCCATTCGAATATGGGTTTCTCGTCCTTTTTATTTCCTTTTCTTTCCCTTCGGGAGTGATGGTGTCACGCCTCAAACACCTCCACGCGCTTCCCAACCTTCTTCTTCACCTCCGTCGCCATAGCCACTCCGCTATCCGGCACGCTGCCAACGGGTTCGGGCGCCTGAATCCATTTGAGGCTGCTAGCCTCCACGATACCCTGGTACCAGATGTTGGCCATCTTGCGATACCCGACGTCGGTAGGGTGGGTGGTATCGAACATGTCGGATGGGATCGGCCCCTTGGAGGCGTCGTGCATGTCCACTAGAATCACTCGCTTGCCGGCGTCCCTCATCCGCTTCGCCAACCCCCTGAACTGGTCGTTGATGATCGCAACGCGCGCCTCGGTAGCGGGTACTGTGTTGATTATGAGCGTGCTAAGGATAACCACGGCGCGCGGGCTGGCGGCGAAGACTTCGTCAATCATGGCGCCCATCTTATCGCCTGCCGTGGAAAGGTTGACGTTCCCTGTTGCGTCGTTGGTGCCGGCGTTGATGAGGACCACGTTGGGCTTGTAGGCGGGTACCGCGGTGCGGGCTTTTGCGTGGACCTCGTGGATCTTGTAACCCGGCCAGCCCTCAACTTCGTTGTCCTTCATGCTTCCGTGCTGACGCGAACCAACCATGTTCACTTGGTTACCGAGCTTGGCGATGGCATCACGCAGAGAACTACGGTAGCCGTTGCCGTCGGTAGATGCCTGGCCGTATGTGATGGAGGCACCAAGGGGCATGATGCGAAGGGCAACCCCGTTGCTGAGGGCAGCAACCGTCTTGCCGCCATTGCCAACGTTGTCGGTTGTTATGCCCTGGTTAGCCAAGGGGGTGGCCAAGGCTGAAAATAGAATATCAGTGGGATGGCTCATGACAGACTTGGAGGGGATGGAGACACTCACCCATCAAAAGGGTCTTCAATGATGGGATAATCATGCTGAGCTTTGGGGAGTGAGAGTGATCGACGTGGTTTGAGTTGCTACTCGTATAATGTCGTCGAGATATGTATTGGCGCCAATGTCCAGCCGTTGGACTCGGGGACTAGGGGATGTAAATGGCCTCCCGAAATCGAAGTCGTGTCGTCTCTTTGATATCCCGGCTGATCCGTCAACAAAGAGTTGGAGACAAAGGCGACTGTCAGGCACCAAACAAGGGATGGGTCGTGGTCGAGGTGAGGAGAAACCGATCCACGGTCCGGATGAATACCGGTAACACTTGTAGTTGATATTGCTGTGTGACTGAACAAGTCGGGTGTTCTTGAGCAGTCAGGTATCGGAGGATCTGTGATGCTGGGGACGGACAGGCTAAAGTCAGACCACGCCCGGGTCGTATCACCGGGACGGTATGTGATACTATGGGGGAGGGTGAAGTGGAGGGTTGGGTAACGTTCACTCGAAGTAGAGGTTGAAGGGGCCCGAACAAAGCGACACAGGGAGACGGTAGGATATATTGGGAAGCAGGAGGGAAGGCCGAGTTGATGGGGACCGGGGACGGGAAACCTCACGATGGTTTTGCCCGATCAGCCTTGATCCGTTGTCACCTCATCTTGGTTAGACAGAGCTAGTGATGACTGTGGCGGCCATGATGGTGTTATGTCACGTACAGTGCGTCCGTGTTAGAAAAAGCGGGTAAGGGAAGAAAAAAAGAAGGTGAAAAACCTGAGAAAAGAGGACCATCCAGCCCATCACCAACGCAGGTGCCTAGTACCGTGCGTGGTCACAACCTGTGAGTCTGGGATGAGGGGATCAGACCGTGAGAGAGAAAAACCCCGGCCATGATACCGTCCAATGTCCCATGTCCCATGAGCAATGGCCGCAGTAGCTAGTGTGTTGACAGTTGCTGACACAACGGGACTAGACCGGGATCCAGACCCAATTCCGGAGAAGCGGCGGTTGCTAGGCACCTGAGCTAGGGAGAGAAAGCTGAGAAGGGTGTACCTACAGTATGTATTCTTTCAAGGTGCGCTCAAGCAAACCATTTCGTACCATTGAGAGGGCACAAGAGAGCGGCCGCAGAGTGACATGGTGGAGGAAATGGAAATTGTGCTAAGCGGGAACGTGGTGTTGAGGTTCATTGTGTGTGGTGAGCATGGAGGTGCTGACCTCGCGAGCGCGACATTTGAATTGAAGCTTGACATTTTCTCGTGTCTGCCCGATGGAGCCCACAGACTTCCCCACTCAGGAAGTCACGATGTGTAACAACGGGCGCCGCGGTCGAAACAAAGGATGAAGCCAAAGGAAGAGAAACGAGGGAGTGAGACCAGGGAGATCGGAAGATGGGAGGAGGGATGAGATGGGGTCTTGGCAGGATGAACAGAAGCGCCCCTGGTAACCAAATAGACAACAGTCCAGACTCGGAGCGCTCATTCCTGGGGCTTCCTGGTTACGGGCCGTGCTACGTCTTGATAGTAAGCAATAGCGCCGGCTGTAGTATTCGCTAGCGTGGGAAAGGAACCGAGTGCGTTTTAGGTGAGGATCCCCCAGAGCTTCTTAACATCGACAAGCCGGAAGCTTAACAGGAGCCCACACCCCGTTTTGGCCCGTCATACAGTGGTTGAGTTGTTTGGTCTGGTCGATCCTGTGCCGCGTTGTGCCTGAAAATCCGAATAAAAGAAGCTTTATGACGTGCCACTCGCCACACAGCTTGTGCTTCAACGAGAGTTGCATCATAACGCGGTGATCCCTCAGTTTTTGCCAGTTAATAGCGACGATGCGCATCTGATCCCCACCACTGCAACCGTCATTGATTAACCTTTCGACATCGTTCCGTCTTCGGCATTTCGTCAGTTGGCTCATCGGATCTGCAAAGGGTCCAAAGGGATCAATCAAGGTTGAGATGGTGATGTTGTTCTAGACCGCTCAGCCAACTGAAGTCAGCGACAAAGCGAGGTGCTTGCAGGTCCCGCCTTGCCGCCTTTTGTTACTTGCTGCTACCGTTTGTTGCGCGCCGGTCTGGCACAGGCTCGCAGCTTCCCCAGCGGTCAACCTCAACAGCACCCAACCGATGCATGCACTTTCATTTGACACCTCCGGCCGTCAATCTGGCTTTGTGGCTGCAGCGCGCAGAATGCTTGATTGGAATAACCGACCAACCAGCGTCCGGATAATCTACGCCGCGGCACATGAACAGTGCCGAGTGAGGTGCTCATCATTTCCTTTCTCCTTCTTTTCACTCGTTCATTGGAAGCTTTCACGACTCTATTGCTCCCAATTTTACCAAGGGAATCCAACCCGTCAACCTTATTCCAGTTCCTTACCTGCTGGTCTTCCCACACCGACCCCGACTAACTCCCAATCTGGACGCCAACCGTAGGCATCAGCTTCAATGAGCTGCTCAGATCCGCCAGGGTACACAGTGCTTCTGCTACTGTAAACTTAGGGGCCCTTCTAGCCCTACGCAGCGGGGCTGCGCCTCCAAGGTATCCAGCACGGCGTCAGAGAGCCAGACACGATGCCGACGAGGGTGCGACTGACTTTTCACCATGCCAGCACAACAAACAGCTCGTATTCCCGTCATTATATCTCAACTCATTGTTGTCTTTCGGCCCGGAAAATCTTTGGTACCGGACTTTCATTAACCATCAGCACCACCTCAGGGGTTGAGGTCGCTACCTATTGGAAGACGATGCTATCGCGACATCGCAACGCGCCCAGTGAAAGTGCCCTCGTTCAGCCGTCCAATCAGAATCATCAGTTAGCCCTCCAGTTTCTCCCCGTTGTCGTCCGATGATCCGGGACGTCTCGCCTGTCTGAGAGCCATGTGCTAGTGGGGTGGTCGGCATCTCGCCCATGGCCTTGACCCTCTCAACAAGCTTCAAGGAGCCGACCGCCCGGTACCCCATCAGCATCTCGGCCCTTACTACTGCTCGATGGCAATAGCTTTGAAAATCTTTCACGAAAATGTCCAGAATCCCCTTCCAAGCCTTCCAGAACTGGTTCGAGAGCATACTCGCCGCCGCTAAGATAATATCCAGCTTTCTCCTACCTGACCCTCTTGACCTTCGATGCATCCGTTGTACCTACAAGGCTGGGCAGCTCGATCACCACATCACCTCAGAGTTTGACAGCTCAATGTACGTTACACAGATCTCAATCAACCCATGTCGGTTCCCGTATGTAGTCAGATGGCACCCACCAGTCGAACACGATCTTTCACAACAACGTGCCCCCCTACGTCCACCCACAAACAGTCCGCCGGAAAGAACGCCCAGGAGCTTTGGTCACATGCCTGATACAAGCTCGTAGCTGCCACTCAAGCCCATTTAGGGTACAAAAATTGGCTCAACATAGGTAGGGAGGCCTGGAACCAACAGCATGAAGGGGAAATTAAGCATCATGCCCAGAGGTGTGATTTTGCTGCCTACGTAGGGGTTCCGGATAGGGATTCTTCTGAATACCTAATCTTTCATCACCATACACCATCATTATTATGAAAGAAAGACAGCCAACATGACCAAAACACAACTCCACGGAATCGTTACAATACTCGCTTTACGCTATCGAGAACCGTGCATACAGACCATCGAGACAAATTGGGGCGGACGTAGGAACAAAGCCTCTCGCTAAGCGGAACCATGCTACAACATGCAGACAGACTTGGCGAATACGATGTACAAACTGTACGATAAATGGATGCACTCAGTGGACAGCAAGTGCCGTGAGTGTTTACGAGTTGGAGCCATGGAGAACATCGTGACCATGTGATGATGAAAGAGGACCAACGGAACGGTTGGAAAAAGAGTACATCTCCACAGGTAACACAAGCCGACAAAACTCCATCGTTCGTGTTGGCCTAGCTCTCCTCAGAGAAACAAGCAAATGCCCAGAGGTCATCTCGCCCTCTGTTTTTTTTTTACCGCGCTCTCAATGGCCATACTAACCAACCCTGCCTACCACGCGCTGTTCACGATGTAACTTTGGTAAGCTTTTCGAGGGTTTCAAGCGAATGGGTTTCCTGTTTCCGAATCTCACCCAGTCAAGACCGACTGAGACGTGCCGAGAAGAGGTGATGGTAGGGTGTTGGTTACAATTGTTTTGAGACTGCGGCGGTTTAAAACCCCTGCGAACTCTTTTCAAAAGAATTCGGTGCTACAAGGGACTATCAACAAGTTTTTGGCGTTGTCTTTGTCTTTGTTGGTGTTGTTGGCAGAAGCCCCAACGAAGTGTCGTTCCGTTGTCTATCAGAAATTGACATGGACCAACCAATACAACTCAGAAACATGATCAGAGACAGAAACAACAAAAAAGGGAAAACAAACACGAAGATCATCAATGTAAACCGAAATGACATCAAAAAGAAGAAAAAAAACAGGAAAGAAAAAAATGATGTTTGAGACTCGGATACCGGGAGTCGAACCCGGGGCTGTTGAGAGAGCAGTCACTCCTAAGAAGTGAGAGTCAACGATGTTACCGCTACACCATACCCGATTGAACGGATAAGGTCCGATTGTTGTTGATGGTGCACTAACAGTATCTTATTATAAGTGTGGTGCCTGTTCAGCCCTGCTGACTGCCATTTGGACAACACCCGAATCCCCCTCCTTACAGAACACTCCGCTGGTAAGAGGCCTCATTGACACATTTCTCTATTGAAAGCCGGTCTTTTACTCTTGTCATTGTTCAGGCAAAGTCACGAAGGAAGTCACTACCAACGGACAGCTACATTAACAGCCGAAACCAAACCTTCAACGCACACTCGACCAACAGGCTGTGGACAAGCTGACCCAACTGCAGTTGTCTCTACTCGCCATCTACTGTAATGTATTTATCCAGCGGCCGCCTGCCAAGTACTAAACTAACCGCTAAGACCAAAGTTGGCATTGTGGTCGTATTCGAAATGACACCGGTCCTCGATGGTTTCACCCTTTGTCCACCTACCCGGTGCCGGATCGGACGGGCTGACTGACTGACTGATGGGTTTTAATTGACTGACCCACTAACGGGCTAACTGACAGGCTAACAGGCTGACACACTGGAAACCAGTCAGCTACCAACGCGAGAGTTAACCCACAGTTTCCTTGTGGGTGTTCCAATGTTGAAAAAGGGGAAAACTCTGGTTTAAGGACAACTTTTCTCCGTCCCTGGTTCCAGTCACGGTCACGGTCACGGTCACGGTGACAGTCGCAGTCGCAGTCCTAGTCAAGGCGCCCAGGCACATACCTATGCAGGTAGGTAAGTACATTGCACACAAACCACCACCGTTCCTATTTACAATGTTCTGTACCGCATAATTTGGGAAAGTCCGTTTTGCGGAATCTGGCAGAAGCCTGGCTGGATCCCAGCCACTGAATACTGATTGACTGGCAAGAGACCAGATCAGAGCATAGCAGGCAGGTCCCAGGCTTCGAGAAAACCACCACTGAGGGTTAAACATCATGGAAATAAATACCTATCCGGCTCGAGAGAGAGAATGCGGTGCTCGATTTGCTTATAACTGGTAGATTCCGTCAAATCCCGTCAGATCCTGAAAACGGAATTTCTGAAATCATTATGGTGGTACCCGCGGTTGTAACAGACACCACTCACTGCTTGGTTAAATGGAGCCTTGGTTTGTACACTACGCGGAACGAACAGCGTTGGTGGTTCGTTCGGCGGACGTAGCAACTGAGAACTGGGAACTGGGTGCTAAGGAAAATGCCTTGCTTCCATGGTGCCTCGTTGTGTCTGGCATTATTAACTTTACCTAGCGTGAGACTGGTGAGGGCTTTGGGCATGGACGCTGGACGATTGTGTCTCCAGTTGAGTATTCCGCTGGACATGGAAGTAACTGAATGGCATGTCAACTGTAGAAAGCAAGTACAGTACAGTAGCGTGCTTTCTGCTACATATCCACCTGGGTATCTGCTATCTCGATGTTGGATCGTACCATGTTCGGGCTAATAAGACCGAGAACTGACTATGAAGGACTCTGCATTAGTTAAATGAGGATTTTCTGCTAGGCGTGATAAGACTCTTGTTTGACAACTTACCTTAGCAGGTGCCTTTCGAGAGACTCGGTTGTTGGTTAGCTGGCTGCACTTTGGGTTGTGGTTGCCAGTGAGCATCCATCCCTTCCTTCCTCGTTGGGTTGGGTGTCACTGGCAGTCTGTACCTGCCTTAGCGTTGCTTGTTCCTACCTTTTGTCATCGTCATTTTGTTGGTTCGTACCATAGCGTATCCGTATTGTGTCCAATGGCCATCAGGATCCATGAAGGGAGATTGGCAGACGGATATTTCCGGACAACCTCGCCGTCAATGCCCACGATGTTGGATGTTGGAAAGTTGATGGTGTTTCAAGTGCAAAATGAAGATAAAGTAAAAAAAAAAAAAGCTGTATATGTACGAAAGGGTATCTCGATGCGTATGAATCCAAGAGAAATCGGAAATCCAAAAACCAAACTGTTTCCCCACTCTTCCAACGCAGATGCACAGAGAGGGCCCAACCTCGAAATCCTACTTCGAGATCTGCACACTCTCCACCACCACGCCTGACCCTTCCTGTCTCTCGCAGTCTGTCACTGGGCTCTCCTCCCTGTTCTTCTCCTTATCGCCCTCTTCCTCCGATATTTCTTCATCAGGCTCGGGGCCATCACCCTCATGCCCAACCCTACTCATCCCCTTTAAGGTGTCTCTAACGGTCTGCTCCTTCTCCAGGGCCTGCCAAAGCTCCACATCCCACTCCTCCACATTCCTGCCCTCACCACCCGCTTCATCCCAAGCCCACATGGGCCCCGATCCCCTCGCTGCCCCGCCTCTCCCGAGTGCAAGGAGCCCTTTCCATGTCTCCCACTGCATCCATTTCCTCCATCCCAGCCTCCATAGCCCGGATACGATCATGTTCCGCTTGATGGATTGGTAACCGAGTTCGACAGCGGTGAGCAGGCCAACGGCCGCAAAGAAAGCACCCCACCATGCTGGATCGGGGCCGAAAGAGGAAAAGAAGCCACCGCGGACCGCGTAGGGCCAGACACCCGGGGCGTAAGCGCCGGCGAGGAAGATTTGCCAAATCCACCAGCCTCCGAAGGTGATGCCGAATGCACCGAGGGTTATGCCCGTCTTGTAATGGGTGTCAATGATGCTGTCATTGGTTGACATGTTAGTGTCGTGTTCAAAGTAAAGGGTGAAAGGACGAGGAGGAAAGAACGTACAGCAACTTCAAGTTAGTCCACACAATGGCGACCGTAAAGACCAAATTGCCCACAGCAAACAGACCATTATCCTTCACCGCAATCCCACCGTAGAGTTCCCAACACACCCACCAGACCACCACACCCTGTGCAACAGCCGCCACCATCCACCCCAGATACTGCCTCAGATTCAACCCGCCGTCCCTCTGGCCCCAGACGTACAGCTCCGGCACAGCCATCAGTGTCTCCGCGCTCAGATCCTGTTCCCACACTCCGGGGACAATCACGCACAAACTGGTGAAGAGAGTGTTCAGCACCGTTAGACTCCATGATTCGTAAAGACTGGTGCCTGTGTATCCGGTGTACTGTTGGTACAGCTCGGTAGGCAGATAGAAGAACATTTCCTTCCAGAAGGTGGCGACGATGAACTTGGCGGTGCGAGCGTAATTCCATCTTCCGTGTACCAACAGTAGGCGGGAGAGGAAGCGGAACTGTGCAATGGCATAATCGGCAACTCGAGCGGCTTGCAACCCTTCCCGACCCGAGATGCCTACGCCGACGTGGGCGGCCGAGAGCATAGCTAGGTCATTAGCACCATCGCCTATGGCGAGAGTCAGGGGTGATGTTCGTTTAGGTGTGACGATGTAGGAGAGAAAGCCTTTCTTTTTGGGGGTAAGCGGTTGATGGGAGTGGTTGCGGATGGCGGTGACGAGCAAGGCTTTTTGGGCAGGAGAGGCGCGGCAGCAGATGACGGAGTCGATCGTCGGGATGAGGTTGTAGAAGAGTTCTTTGGCGTTGCCGTGAGTTTCTGGCTCATCGAGAGCAGCAAGAGTGTGACCGTCGATTACTACCACGGTGTGGTTGGGAATTGCAGTATGCATGGTTTCGGCCCGGATGTTCAACTCGTCGACGATGTCCATCAGTTGGCCTTCTAGGTTTCCTTTCGTGGCGTCGAGGATATAGATATCGGAAGTAGGACGGCAAAGGCGAGCCGAGTGGGCGATGTTGATGGCCGTTTCGCGCTTGTCGCCAGTAAGCATCCAGATCTTAATGTTAGCTCGTCGAAGACGCTCGATCGTCTCCGGGACACCCTTCTGAAGTTTGTCTTCAATAGCCGTGGCACCGATGAGGTCCAGCGTCTGCTCGACTACTTCGCCAGCCGCTTCGATGCGCTCTTGACGATCGACTAGACTCGTCTCTGCGTCGTGGTATAGTTTCTTCCATGTCTTGTACTCGGACTCAGACAAAAACCGACCTGCAAAAAGAAGGGTTCGAAGGCCCTCGGTTGCAAAATCGTCGATGTGTTTGAAGCACCGAGCGAAGATAGAACCCTCATCGCACACGGAAGGATCGTCAAGAAATGCGAACCTGCCTGGCACTGAGGCCACGGCAGCGTCCTCATAAGGTACATCATAGGACGCTGTGCGGACGGTGATATGGGGCCTGAGGCGATCTTCTGGTGCAGACAGTGACATTCTGCCCACCTCAAACGACTTGCTGCGGTTGTTGACTGGGCGCTTGCTAGGTCCAGCGATGCTGTTCTGTCTCGCCAGATTAATGCTGCGGCGGATTGTAAGACTTGGTCGGCCACCAAAACTGTTGCGTGGCTCTCGAGCCTCACTCCTGCGTTGCATTTCATGCTCGGCTTCCAAGCTTTTGCGGACCTCGTTGGCCTTTTGCTTTGCCAGTTGTGCCATCCTGAGCCGTGGAAGAATGACAGAGTCGGCACCCTTGGTGATCAACCATATCCTGTCATCAGGGCACCGGACAATGATGGACATGCGCTTTCGCTTGCTGCTAAACTCAATAACGTCGAGGATCTGGTAGGTGCGCTCCATTTCTGTGCCATCGCCGAGCGATATACGGAGCGTGACTTTGTGGGAGGAACGCTGGACCACGAGAAACCCAAGGTCTTGAGCAGCCTTGACAAGCGCAAGCTCATCCGGTGAAGCGGCCTGGAACTCAATCTCCCCGTCTCTAACTTCCGGCAAGCAGGTGTGGCAGAGGGCCATGGCAAGTATATACTGAACTGCCCTTCTCGAGAAAGGGGCATTTGGACGTAATCTTATGTACTCAAGGAGGTCCTCAGTTGTGACCTCTGGTTGGACATGGTCAGGTCGACCAGTCGACCGCCACTGTGAGGATGACCGACGCGGGTTCGGCGAGCGAACTGACATGACGGTCGTTGTCTTTGCCAACGCGTCATCGTATTCAGGGGTCGGTTCCAACATAACCCTCATCTCTTTCTCTTTGGTTCTCGTCTGAGTGAGGCCTAGTTCTTCCTGCTCCTTGAGAATATCCATCTCATGCAACCATGTCGTTCCGGCAATGCTCATCTTTCGGAACTTCATGACATTTTCAGTCAAAGTTCCAGTCTTGTCTGAAAACACGTAGCCGATCTGCCCCAAATTCTCGAGAATGGTGTTGGTGTTGCACTTGGCCGGTGTATCAGACACTTTGTCGTACATCTCCAGGTCGGAATTGAGCATCCACATCTGCCCGAGTTTGACAATCTCCAAACTAATGTATAGCGCTAAAGGGATGATGTTGTTAAACTGGATGAAAAAGCCGATAATGATATTCTGGAACTCCACTCCCAGATGCTTCAGATACCATGCCTTGCGTTCGTAGGCATCTTTCCAGATCAAATAGCCCATTGAGCAACCGACAGAAAGAGAAATAACCACCACAACAAGGCTGATGACAATCTTGTTAGCGATCTTTTCCATGGCCGGCTTCTTTGCCTTGGGGTGTCGGTCGGCGTTTCGTCGGAGTTTGCACTCTTCTCCCGTGTTGAGGACCATGCCGATGGCACATGTTGTGTTGCGTAGCGTGCAACCTCTGTACACCACTTCATTCAAAGTTAACGGCAACGTTTCACCGTCCACTGTTACTCTTCCGTCGAATCGATAGAGATCTGGGTTGGGATCCTCCACTACGAACTCGGCCTGGCAGTTGGCAATGCCTTGGATGGTATTGCAACGCTGTAGAGCCTTGGAGACGTGTTTGTTCTTGAGATTCGTCTCTCCGTCTAGGGCCATCGTTTCGATGTAGGCCATACCATTTTCGCCGTCGGCGTGCAACAAGACGATATCTGCAGGAACATCCTCATCGCGGGAGAGCTTGATGACATCGCCGACTTTCAGATCCTTCCATTGGGTGGCGTACCATTTGTATCCCGAGTCTGATATGTCCTCGTCCACAGCCCCTGTGTCCTTCTCCTTTTCTCTCCGTAGTCCAAACCCAGTCCGCCAATCCTGTCGACTGTCGACATAACCTATTGGTCGGAGAACGGTCGCGCTTCTTGCATTTTCCACCTTGTCGAGTCGATGGCGTTTCCAGTCATCGTATCCCTCCTTGACGACGGTAAGAAGGACGAAAAAGAGCAGGGGTAGAATAGTGGTAAAGTTTCCGGTGGTACTGACCCCCGGAATAGTTTGGGGCACACCGACGCAGAGGAAGTAGAAGTTGGCCAGGCGCGAGAACTGGAAGAATAGCTGCTTCGGTAGGAAGTCGTATACGGTGTATCGGGATGTTCGAATCGTGTTTGGTATGTATGCGCTCCCTCGCCGTTCGTCGATCAGGGGTGTGTCATGATGGGGTCGTAATGGGATATGTCGGCCGTCTTTGGAAGGCGGAAGTTCCTTTTCTTGAAAGATGAGCTCGAGGATGTATTTCTGATACAGCTGTTGTGTAGAGGCCTTGATAGTCCTGGTCACTGTTGTTGCTGAGGTGCCAGTTTTGCGCAATGGCGATAGGATGGCGGCTTTACTGAAGGTGTTGCTGCCCTTTTCCAACGAAACATTTTCGACACTGGCTCCTCCCTCGTCGGCCGTGCTCCTGGTAAAGCTCCTCATGGTGGTGCTTCTCCAAGAGGTCTGACATTCATGGCGTCGCTTGTCGGGATATGGAAATGGGTGGTGATTAGGTTGCGCCAGCGCATGTGTTGGATATCTCTACGCGGTACGTGTACTGTAGAAGTCACGGTCATCGACTCGATGGATTGGCGGGACGATCAGGTCATTACTGGGGCTCAGCTACGGTGTATCATCGGTGGTTTTGGCCGTTTGGGTGCCCCTGTATCGTTAATCGTTACGGTGATGGTCGTCAGCTTCCCGGCTTTTTCTGTGGAGCTGCACGGGCCCAGGGAGGAACCCGAGAAAATCTCTGGAGAGCGGCCCCGGATGAAAGTGTTGAAGTCAAGGGGTTCAATCGGGGGCGAGATCAGACTGAACAATCAAATCAATGCATCGGAAGAAAATCGAATTGCGACTGAAACGAGCGACGGAATCGGCAAGAAAGCGAGCGACTGGTACTAGTTGCGGTGGAAGGTGGTGAGTTTCTGCCGGAACAGACGGAAATTGACGATTGGGAATGAATGACGAAGGGAAAGAACAAGAGGTGGGATAAAGATGACAGCCCAGGCAGAAAGAGGGAAGGCGCCAAGATTGTCGACATCGAATCCAGAATCCTGCTTCGGATCCTTGTCCCTCCCGTCGCTTTCGTGGCTCCTTCCGTGATAGTGGAGACGGGAAATCTGCGCCAACAGGATGATCCCTGCCAATGAACGGACGACCTGGACCGCCGGTGGACCCACAATCCCGTCGCCCCACATTTCGGAGTTTGTCCTTTGCTTCCGTCCCGAGTCCGACTTCCCCGGTCTCAACTCTATATAACCTTATCTTGATAACAGAAGTCGAGAAGCATCGCCGTGGATGTCAACACCAATGCGGGAAATATTTCGTCAATGGAGATCTTGTGCTTATGGCGACACAACCTCGGGAACAATCCAATCTGTGAATCGTGACACGGCATTTATACAGAAACGACGGATACAAAAATGCCCCTTGTCGCCAACGACCCCCGCCGCTGGGTCGGGTCTCTGATCCAAGTTTCCCGCCTCGTGAAACCTAAACTGCCGCTTAGGAGGAGGCGCACTGTCGGGAAACTGCGTATATCCTGTGCCAGTCAAACACTTTAGCCAGCGTTTACCGACTTCTCCTCCTTCCCCGATCATCATCTCTTGCAACAACCGCTTCATCTCTCTCCCACAAAAGATACGCCGCTGTCGCGACCGGTCCTCCAAGCACGAACCATCCCAATGCCTTGCCGAATCGCTTTCCACCACCGACTCCAGCCGCCCAATACTGGTACACAGCCCAAGTGAGCAGCGCAAAGTTACCACTGTAAACATCCCACTGCAGAAAGTGCTTCGCCAACGGCCCCAACCACGCCATCCGGATCTTCTCCAAGCTCGACACGTCCAGAGACGGCGGATCCCACAGCGCCCTAGGGATACCCGAATCGATGTTCACTTCCTTCAATATCGCCGAAAGCCACGGGTAAGAGGCAGCCAAGCTTGCTGGTAACGCAGTGGGCGGCGTCAGCGCAATGGTCAGGAAGCCCAACTGAGCGACCACGCAGAGGGTCATAGTAAACTTGTACACTGGGCTTGCGCCGGCCGCTTTCCTCCCAATAACCTTGTTGCTGTTCCCCTCTGAGCCAGCACCGGAAGAACCAAACAAGCTCTTGAGGAAGAACATCAAGTTAGCCTGCAGAATGGGGAATACCTGCCAGGTAGCCATCCAGTTCTGATGCTCAGCTTGCGGGATGAGCTGGGGGCTTGGTAACCCCATCATGAAGGCTGGAACGAGGAAAGCCATCGTGATGCACGCCGGCAGCAGAGCCATATCCCCCGCGTTGACGACCAACGCATCGACATCGCTGCCGCTTGCCACAGGTGATGTGAACAAATGAATGATAAAGTAAATCGGGCCAGCAATGGTGTATGACAGTAACTGCATACCCATTCCCCAGAATCCAGTCCTGTGATAACCGTTTGTTAGTCAACCTTGTCCGTGTCCTCTTTCACCACCCTCACCCTCACCCCCAATATTAACCGGGCCAAAAAAAAAACAAGCAAAAACCACCCAACTTACCAACCAACCACCCTCGCCAACCCCCCCTTATTCCCTTTCCTCGATCCCTCCACACTCACCAACCCCCAAGCACCCGCAAACTGCACCAGAGCCGCCCAGAGCGGCACATCAACCTCCCACGTCCTTCCCCCCTCTTCTCCCTTCACCAAGTGAAATCCCTCCAGCCACGGCCCC